>NC_069499.1:162949168-163284168 GCF_027579735.1 Bombina bombina | reverse complement strand
GGATCATTATCAAAATGAGCTGTCAGTATTATTGGCAATGGGCAGCACCATCTTGTTTCTTGGGTACAAGCATGACCAAATTGGTGTAACATATCTCAGCCTAATGTCACTATCCCTTTAAAACTGCCGTCCCTGCTTCTGACACTCATGCTGGTTTTGGGCAGTAGTTTGCATTCAGCTTGCCTGCCTGATTAATCATTCATGCACCTGATTCCCTCAGCTTCGTTTTAAGCTTTCTCTAGGTCTATGTGCTTGCATTAACTTTGAAGTGGTGTTCCTGAAAACAACTGAGGTCTGTGGCTGATCCTGCATGAATTCTACCAACTTATTCAAGCTTCAGCATTCCCTATTTCCTCTGCTTAAAATCATCAAATCGCAAGTATCCAAATAATTCCATTTTGTTACCTGGACACTGCTACTTAACAAACTCTGAACTTTATTATAAATCAAGTATACTTTTGGTTATCATCACTCTCTAATTATTACAACAGCATCTTACTCAGAACTTTATAACTAGTCTCTGCTACAAGTTGTCATAGCTGAAATATCCTTCTACAAATATGTTAACATATTCAGAACTCTGCATCTATGTGTTCAGTTAAAAGCTTTCATGTGATTTTCCAATATATGCACAAACAGTAATTAATGCCTAAAACTTGCAACTTGTCTATCACCTGTGCTGCTCTGCTTAATTCTGACATACAGCTCTATATCATATTATGTACTGTGAACCTGCAACAAGCCTTAGTTTGCATCTAAGTTTCAATCTTCTACCAGTTTACTCTGAAGCCTGAATATTCCACATTGCTATATTTCTCTCTCATTAATCCTGCAGGCTACTCCTATTTAACTAACTATAAGTCACAGTGAAGCCAGAATATATTGATATACAAATGTTGCACTCTCCATGGAATTACTACTATAACTTCTAGCAATTTATGAATCACAGAATATCATCTATCCACGTCCAGGATGCTCCCGGGTCAGGGGTCGGTGTCTTCAAATCCCTACACTGCCCCGAGGGTCTGTGTCCTGAGGCGCATGTACACTGGAACATTATAGAAAGTTAATGCCTAAAAAAGGGTTCCTGCAGTGGTAGTGGAATGCACCGACCCTCGAAGGAAGAATAAAAAATTACAACCTCTCAGACCCAAGCTATCCCTAAAGGAAAAAAACCGAAAGATTTTCATGCTTTTAAAAATTTAAAGGACACAGTACTCCCATTCTAGACTATCCTCTACGCAGGGCGTGGTTACCATTTGGGTGGAAACTGATCCTGAATCTGACTATGAAAATGAAGAGAATGGTAACCATAGATTCAGCAGAAAAAAATCAGATCTTTAAAGATTTAAAGAGACAGAACCACTTTACTAGAATTTCATCTATTCCTCATGTTCGTGAATTCCATTTTGGTGAAACTGATTCAGAATCTGACTATGAAAATGAAAAGAATTTATCCATAGATTCAGCAGAAAAAAATCAGATCTTTAAAGATTTAAAGAGACAGAACCACTTTTCTAGAATTTCATCTACTCCTCATGTTCGTGATTTCCATTTTGGTGAAACTGATTCTGAGTCTGACTATGTAACTGAAGAGGATGTATTCATAGAATCAGCAGGGAAATATCAGATATTTAAAGATTTAAAGAGACAGGACTACTGTTCCAGAATACCATCTACTCCTCCTGTTTGTGATTCCCATCCAGGTGATACTGACTCTGAGTCTGAATATGTCAACGAGGAGGATGACTTCACAGATCCAGCTGAACTGGCATTAGACTGGTATGAGCGCAACTTTAATTCGCCACAAACTCAGACAAAACCTCAACCAATTAGCTATAATGACATCCTTGGTAGCCATATTTACAATATAGATGATATAGACAGCTCCCATCATGAAACCTCTCATGAAAATACTGATCTTCCTATTTCTGATATTCCCATGGATTCTGTAGATTGGACAGATTCAGAGCTGGAAGAAGAGACATCTGGTTTACAGACTGCTGATTGGAGAAATGGTCCCCTCAACTACTATACTGATTTATTACATCAGAATTATGCATCCAGTGATGAAGAGGATTTCTGTTCTCAACCTGATATAAGGTACTACAGGCCACAGTGGCACCACCCTAAGAAACCTCATATTGGGAAGAAATATCAGTTATCTAAGCTCTCAAAAAATAAAAAGAAGAAAAAATCTTTCTGCCTACAGAAAATCAGAAGTGTAAAGAGGAAACTCAGCCTGAATCTCCTGTTTCAGTTTCTGTTGTGTCAGATCCTCTCTTGCCTCATGATACTGTCAACACCAAGTATGATGTTGTCTCTAGTCGCCATCAGTCTGTTTTTTAAAGCATCTAATGTATCTCTTCTCAGAATGTAACAACTACAAACACTGTTTTCCAACTACTGATTTCTTACATCCCTCCTCATGCTGCCTCATATGTCTATAAAACCTGTGCTAGAAGCAAAAGATAATTTTGTTCCAGATATACAACCGTTCAGTTACCAGAGATAGTCTCTGGGAGAATTTAGCTCCGATATTCAAAACTCAAATTAACTATGCCTGGTGAACCCCAAACAACATCTCAATCAGAATCTTGTGTCACATTTCCTCCGCATCTACCTGAGAGGTGCATATGTCAGTACACATTCACCTTCTCAAAATTCTTCTGTTACTGCATCTAAGAAATTGTTTTCCTGGGGAGGATACTTGCATCACCTACATTTTCTACCTACATCAGAATTCCTGATACTGAACCCTGTGAGGACAACATTGAACCTAGTTCGCAAGTGGAACTTTCTTGACCCTGAAACTGGTACTAAAGTTCTTCAAGAAGATTCCCCAGTGGCCATTCCTGTCCGTGTTTTCCATGGGTTTAATAATACTTGATCCAGAAGATAGCCATGCCCTCTGCTCAGAAGCAAGTATGGTTCTTGGCTCTAAAGTGGGTCTTGTAAATTATTCATTTGTGAACCCTGAAGAAAGCCTTGCCCTCTGCTCAGAAAAGAGTATGGTTCCTGGCTCTAAAGTGGGTTCTTTTTCTATAGTTGAACCTTGCCCTGGCATGGGCATTCCTTCACCCGATCCTACTGAGGATATTTCTGAACCTTGCCCAGATGTGGGTATTCCTGAACCTTGCCCTGGTGAGGGCATTCCTTCACTTGATCCTATTGATGATATTCCTGTACCTTGCCCTGATGTGGGTACTCCTGAACCTTGCCCTGGCATTGGCATTCCTTCACCCAATCCTACTGAGGATATTCCTGAACCTTGCCCAGATGTGGGTATTCCTGAACCTTGCCCTGGTGAGGGCATTCCTTCACTTGATCCTATTGAGGGATATTCCTGTACCTTGCCCTGATGTGGGTATTCCTGAACTTGCCCTGGTATCGGCATTCATATACCTGTTCCAAGTGAGGACACTCTTGATTCTGAATTCAGTAGGAGACATTTCATATTGAATCAAAAGATGGCAAGAACTGGACAAATCTTGCTACTCTGCACTCCTATCTCCTACTGTTGAAGAAAGCCCTGCAGATTGGGGTTAGAAGTGGCTATAGCTTTTTCTTTTGGAGTATTATCTAATCCGCAGCCAAGAGGTAATTATGGAGGATTACTCAAATCTCTGATCCAAAGGAGGATAATCTGGTTGTCGCATCCAGAATGCTGCATCTCTATTTCTGAAGCTGAGGAAAGCATATTCATATGTCTAGGACTGACTGCCTTTTCATTAGCTGTTTACATGGTCATCTATCATGAAGAAACATCCGCCTATCAACCCTCAGGATGATTCTGGGTGGTAGGAAGCTCATTGTATGTTCATTCTTACGATGACTACAAGAAAGATGACTTCAAGTTTTGCTCTCATCATTGTCAAGATCTTTTTATACCTAAATTCCATGGCCTTTGCTTCATCATTCAACTTTTTCAAGAGATCTCCAACCCTCCTTTCTTGATTTTCGATTGGACTCATTACCTCCATACACCTACTACCGGTTCTCCATATCATTTTTGTTCTCTCTCCTTTTGGATTGCGTTGGGCACCCAGAGGTCACCTTTCAGGAGGGGGATCTGTAACATATCTCAGCCTAATGTCACTATCCCTTTAAGACTGCCTTCCCTGATTCTGACACTCATGCTGGTTTTGGGCAGTATTTGCATTCAGCTTGCCTGCCTGATTAATCATTCATGCACCTGATTCCCTCAGCCTCTTTTTAAGCCTTCTCAGGTCTAATGTGCTTTGCATTAACTTTGAAGTGGTGTTCCTGAAAACAACTGAGGTCTGTGGCTGATCCTGCATGAATTCTACCAATTTATTTAAGCTTCAGCTTTCCATATTTTATCTGCTTAAAATCATCAAATTGCAACTATCCAAATAATTCTATTTTATTACCTGGACACTGCTACTTAACAAACTCTGAACTTTATTATAAATCAAGTATACTTTTGGTTATCATCACTCTCTAATTATTACAACAGCATTTTACTCAGAACTTTATAACTATTCTCTGCTACAAGTTGTCATAGCTGAAATATCTACAAATATGTTAACATATTCAGAACTCTGCATCTATGTGTTCAGTTAAAAGCTTTCATGTGATTTTCCAATATATGCACAAACAGTAATTAATGCCTAAAACTTGCAACTTGTCTATCACCTGTGCTGCTCTGCTTAATTCTGACAGACAGCTCTATATAATATTATGTACTGTGAACCTGCAACAAACCTTAGTTTGCATCTAAGTGTAAATCTTCTACCAGTTTACTTTGAAGCCTGAACATTCCACATTGCTATATTTCTCTCTCATTGAATCCTGCAGCTACTCCTATTAACTAACTATAAGTCACAGTGAAGCCAGAATATACACTGTGTGCAGAATTATTAGGCAAATGAGTATTTTGACCACATCATCCTCTTTATGCATGTTGTCTTACTCCAAGCTGTGTAGGCTCGAAAGCCTACTACCAATTAAGCATATTAGGTGATGTGCATCTCTGTAATGAGAAGGGGTGTGGTCTAATGACATCAACACCCTATATCAGGTGTGCATAATTATTAGGCAACTTCCTTTCCTTTGGCAAAATGGGTCAAAAGAAGGACTTGACAGGCTCAGAAAAGTAAAAAATAGTGAGATATCTTGCAGAGGGATGCAGCACTCTTAAAATTGCAAAGCTTCTGAAGCGTGATCATCGAACAATCAAGCGTTTCATTCAAAATAGTCAACAGGGTCGCAAGAAGCGTGTGGAAAAACCAAGGCGCAAAATAACTGCCCATGAACTGAGAAAAGTCAAGCGTGCAGCTGCCAAGATGCCACTTGCCACCAGTTTGGCCATATTTCAGAGCTGCAACATCACTGGAGTGCCCAAAAGCACAAGGTGTGCAATACTCAGAGACATGGCCAAGGTAAGAAAGGCTGAAAGACGACCACCACTGAACAAGACACACAAGCTGAAACGTCAAGACTGGGCCAAGAAATATCTCAAGACTGATTTTTCTAAGGTTTTATGGACTGATGAAATGAGAGTGAGTCTTGATGGGCCAGATGGATGGGCCCGTGGCTGGATTGGTAAAGGGCAGAGAGCTCCAGTCCGACTCAGACGCCAGCAAGGTGGAGGTGGAATACTGGTTTAGGCTGGTATCATCAAAGATGAGCTTGTGGGGCCTTTTCGGGTTGAGGATGGAGTCAAGCTCAACTCCCAGTCCTACTGCCAGTTTCTGGAAGACACCTTCTTCAAGCAGTGGTACAGGAAGAAGTCTGCATCCTTCAAGAAAAACATGATTTTCATGCAGGACAATGCTCCATCACACGCGTCCAAGTACTCCACAGCGTGGCTGGCAAGAAAGGGTATAAAAGAAGAAAATCTAATGACATGGCCTCCTTGTTCACCTGATCTGAACCCCATTGAGAACCTGTGGTCCATCATCAAATGTGAGATTTACAAGGAGGGAAAACAGTACACCTCTCTGAACAGTGTCTGGGAGGCTGTGGTTGCTGCTGCACGCAATGTTGATGGTGAACAGATCAAAACACTGACAGAATCCATGGATGGCAGGCTTTTGAGTGTCCTTGCAAAGAAAGGTGGCTATATTGGTCACTGATTTGTTTTTGTTTTGTTTTTGAATGTCAGAAATGTATATTTGTGAATGTTGAGATGTTATATTGGTTTCACTGGTAAAAATAAATAATTGAAATGGGTATATATTTGTTTTTTGTTAAGTTGCCTAATAATTATGCACAGTAATAGTCACCTGCACACACAGATATCCCCCTAAAATAGCTATAACTAAAAACAAACTAAAAACTACTTCCAAAACTATTCAGCTTTGATATTAATGAGTTTTTTGGGTTTATTGAGAACATGGTTGTTGTTCAATAATAAAATTAATCCTCAAAAATACAACTTGCCTAATAATTCTGCACTCCCTGTATTATATACAAATGTTGCACTCTCCATGAATTCTACAATAACTTCTTGCAATTATGAATCACAGAATATCATCTATCCAGGATTGCCAGGTTAGGAAATGTCCAGAAGAAGACCCAAATGCTAGGGCGAACTTAAACAACACCCTTGCACTCTGAGTTTAATCCAGGACGTGACCCCACGACAACCTCCAAAAAACAAAGTACTCATGATATGGAGCAGGTTTAGTAATTCATGATATCAGCCAGATAGACTTCTGAATAAGGAACTTGTTTCAGGAAATGTCTTCCACAGGATCAGGAGAGCAGGGATAGTCCACTTATACTCAGACAGAAGAAGGGTAAAACAGGAAACAGTTAATAATGCAGGAGTAGGTCATTTGTTATCAGGCAGTCTGAAGGTTAACACTGTGTAGACAGTCTTTGCAGAGTATGCAACAGGTAATCAGGGCAGTTTGAGGGTGAACACTGAGTAGACAGTCTTTGCAGAGTATGCAACAGGTAATCAGGCAGTTTGAGAGTTAACACTGGTGTAGACAGTCTTTGCAGAGTATGCAACAGGTAATCAGTGCAGTTTGAGGGGTAAACTCTGTGTAGTCAGAACTTGCAGAATTAAACAACATGTAATCAGGTAGTTTTGAAGGGTTAACACTGTGTTGGTCAGAACTTGCAGAGGATAGCAACAGGGTACGCTGGTAGTTTTGAAGGTTAACACGAGATTAATCACTACTTGCTTTGAGACAGCAGGATATCAAGCAGTTTGAAGGGTTTACACTGAATAATTGTATTTGCAGAGTTTGGAAATAGGTAAACATGCAGATTGAATGTTTCACAGAAATAAAGAAATAACAGTATTTGAATAGTTTGGCAGTACACAGAGTAGTCTGAATATGCATGGGTTTGAAGCAGGTAAACAGGAAGTTTGAAAGTTTCACAAAACAAGACAGTACTTGCATTGTTTGGAGACAGGTAATCAGAGGTTGAAGGTTAATCCAGCATAGTAAATCCTTGAAGAGATTGCAACAGAAAAGCAGCAGTTAGAGAGATTCCTCTGCGAAATCTTATCAGAAGCCACAAAGTTAACAAACAAACTGGCACTGGAGAAACAGGAAGCCAATATAAAAGTCTGGTTGTGACATCATCAGGAAGGGGTGGGCTCAGACACCTGTCAATTCAAGCACACAGAGAGGACTGCAGAGCTTCCCAGGCAGCTGAGCGTGACAGTGGCCCCCTCCTCAAGGACCCCTCCGGGGGACCCGACCAGGCCTGGCAGGGTATTTTCTTGTGAAAAGACTTGACAAAGAGCTGGAGCATGAACATGAGAGGCCGATCCCAAGATCGTTCCGAGATAGGATAACCCTTCCAATGGACCAGGTAGTACAGCCGATTGCCCCTAAGCTTGGAATCGAGAATCTGGCTGACTTCAAACTCAGAAGTTCCCTCTACGGAAAGTGGAGGAGGTGGTTTACTCTTGATAGAGTGTCGATTGTAGAAGACTGGCTTGAGTAGGGAGACATGAAACACTGGATGGATCTTGAGAGTCTTGGGTAAGGCCAGGTGGTATGCAGAAGAACAAACTCTGGAAACAATTCGAAAAGGTCCAATGTACTTAGGACCCAACTTGATACAAGGTTGTTTTAGACGTATGAATCTGGTGGATAAAAATACTCTGTCTCCAGTACGAAGTAAAGGAGCCTTGCACCTTCTGCGATCAGCATATTTCTTATGTCTTAAGGAAGAAGAGAGTAGATTTTGACGAATGAATTGCCAGTGATTACTGAGATTTTTCACTATACGATCTGCTCCAGGGACTTCAGTAGAACTGGTAATCATAGGAAAGGTTCTAGGTTCAAATCCATAAGCTGCCTTAAAGGGAGAGGTCTGTAATGAGGCGTTATAACGTGAGTTGTGAGCTAATTCCGCCAAAGGCAATAACTGAGACCAGTTGGAGTGGTGATGGTCTAACATAATGTCTTAGAAAAGATTCCAAGGTCTTGATTTACACGCTCAGTTCTGTCCGTTGGATTAGAGGATGGTGTGCAGTAGGAAAGTGATATGTTGATTCCGAAGTTGTTTACAAAAAGGACCTCCAAAATTTGGAAACAAATTGGACTCCACGATCTGAGACTATGTCAGTGGGGGAAAACCAAGGTAAACGAGATATATGTAGAACAAAGAGTTCAGAAAGTCTTTGAGCGTGAAGGCAAGCCTGGAAGAGGTATGAAGTGAGCAGACTTGGAGAACCGATCCACCACTACCCAAATGGTCGTATTTCCAGCAGAAACAGGGAAGATCTGTAGCAAAGTCCATGGATAAGTGAGACCAAGGTTAATGAGGGAATAGGAAGAGGGTGTAATAGATCGAAGCACAAGAACTACAAGGCAGCAATTATAATCCTTACATCCCTCCTCATAGTGGACCACCAAACATGCTGCTTCAGTTTCCACAATGTATTGGTTATTCCCGGATGACCTGCTGAAATGTTGTCATGAGCCCAACGTAGAAGCTTAAGACGTAATCCTTTGGGTACATACAGGATACCAGAAGGTAGTTTGCAAGAAGATGGTACCCGGACTTGAGCAGCATGTAAAGCCTGTACTGGAAAAGAGGATACTTGAGCCAAAACTTTGACTGGACGTAGTATAGGTTCTGAATCCAATGGAGAAGGCTCAGAAGATTGGAACTGCCTAGATAAAGCATCTGCCTTGGAATTTTTTGAACCAGGAACATAGGAAAGTACAAAATTAAACCTGGAGAAGAACAAGGCCCACCGAGCCTGACGAGGATTGAGACGTGTAGCTGTTTGGAGGTATAAAAGATTCTTGTGATCTGTCAGAATGAAAAAAGGTTGACTGGTACCCTCTAACCAATGCCTCCATTCATCCAAAGCTAATTTTATGGCCAAAAGCTCCTTATTGCCCACATCATAATTTAACTCGGCAGGATTGAATTTTTTTCGAAAAGAACGCCACAGGATGTATCTTGCTGGTAGTCGGATCACGTTGGGAGAGAACAGCTCCAGCTGCTATAGAGGAAGCGTCAACACTCCAAAATAAACTGGAAGATCATGGAATTGGATGACTGAGAAGAGGGTGCAGAAGAAATTGCTGATTTTAGCGTTTCAAAAGCCTGTACTGCTGAAGAGGACCAGTTCTTACAATTTTGCCCCTTTCTTAGTAAGAGAGAGTGAGTGGAGACGTGATGTCGTGCAAAGTTCTTTATAAACTTTCTATAGTAATTGGCAAAGCCAAGAAACCTCTGCAGGGGATTTGAGGAGTAGTTGGTTCGGGCCAGTCCTTGATAGCCGTACAGTTTAGCAGGATCCATCTCAAAACCTGATTCAGAAATGAGTATACCCCAAAAAGGGGATTGGAACTTCTGATGAAAAGACAGTTCTCCAATTTAGCGAACAGGGAATTGTCTCGTAACCTCTTGAAGAACCATCTTACATGATGTACATGTCCTGTAATGTTTTCGAATAGATTAGAATGTCATCGAGGTAAATGATAACAAATAGATTTAGATAATCTCTGAAGATTCGTTGAACAAAGTGCTGAAATACTGCTGGTGCATTTGCACAATCCAAATGGCATTACTAGATACATCGTTTAGTGACCAAATCTAGTGTTGAAAAATGCCATCTTCCATTCATCTCCTTTACGGATTCTGACCAGAGTGTAGGCCCCACGGAGATCTAACTTGAAAAAATAGGAAGCGCCTTGAAGACGATCGAATACTCAGAAATGAGCGGCAGAGGATAGCTGTTTTTGACATGTAATCTGATTCAAGGCTCGATAATCAATACAGGGACGAAAGACCTTCCATCTTTTTTCCCATGAAGGAAAAAACCTGCACCCACAGGTGAAAAGGAAGGATGAATGAATCCTCTGGCTAAGTTGTCCTTTATGTATTCCTCAAGAGAGACATTTTCTTGACAGAGAGAGGGATAGGTCCTTCCCTTAGGTAGAGGAGCCCCTGAATACAATTCGATAGGACAGTCAAATATCCGGTGTGGAGGTTAACGTCAGCCTCTTTTTTAGAAAACACATCACAAAAAGCATGATAGTAATTGGGCAATGATTCAGGAACTTCCACCATAGCTACGACAGGACAGGATGGTTTAAGTGGGATTTTGCAGGCAATGTTTTGAAACAGGTAGTTCCCCAGGAAATAAGTTCTCCTTTAGACCATGAGGAAAAGGTGGATCATGAAGCTGCAACCAAGTTAACCCCAGAATCAAATGGCATGTGGGGAGAAGAAATGACAGAAAAACGAGAATTTCAGAAGAAGGTATGCCCACAGTCAAAAGAAGAGGAATGGTAGAATGTGTATGATACCAGTAATTAAAAACAGTGATACAGTTTGCAGATGTTGTCTGTAGGTGAGAACTTAGGATCCAGTGATCATCAATCTGTTTGGTTTAGTATTCATGTTCAGGAACTGTCCACCCAGACTAAAACAAAAGTTTTAGACTTTAGGCCGGCAGATTTTTCATTAATGGTGAGGAATATACCGAAAAAACTATTTAAAGGGGGAAAACTCTTATTACAGGGGTTCAAGAACAGTGGGAATTTGTGAAAGGTGCCATTTTAGATGCAACCGCACACTGTATTAGACATGTCTGTAAAAGTAAAAGAAAGCGGAAACCAATTTGGGTTTGTCCAAAGAAGTAGCACAATGCTGTAAAGACAACAAAGATAGCTTATAAAAATTACAAGACACACAACAAGCAGGATGATGATATGAAAATATGGAGACTCCAACAAAAAAAGACTAAGCCAGTTTAATTAGGAAGGTTAAAGCTCATGCCAGAGAAGAAGATATCACAGTCAGTAAAACATGGGACAAAACATTCTTTAGATATATCAGTGAAAGAAGAAAAAATAAGGTAGGAATAGTAAAATTGAAATCAGTTGATGGTAGAATAAATAGAAGGAGATAAGCAGATTGCAGACTGTCTCAATGATTACTTCTGTTCTGTTTTCACTAAAGATTGTGAAGATACAATGTCTACATTAATGGATGCTACGCAAAATAGAAACAAGCTTAACAGTAATCTTTTACAGAGGATGAGGTGTTTGTTAGCATTATCAAAAATAAATGTTACAAAGGCAGTGGGTCCTGATAATATTCATCCAAGGGTTTTTAAAAGAACTTTGATCAGTGCTAACTGTCCCATTAACTGATTCTGTTTAATCAGTCACTATTAACAGGAGCTGTCCAGATGATTGGAGAATAGCCAATGTAATACCCCTTCATAAAAAGGGCAGTAGAGAAGAATCTGGCAACTACAGGCCAGTTAGTTTAACTTCAGTAGTAGGGAAATTAATGGAAAGCCTCTTAAAAGAAAGAATTATGACTTACATAAAGACAAACAATTTAGAGGACCAAAATCAGCATGGTTTTACTTCAGGGAGATCATGTCAGACCTAATCTAATTGACTTCTTTGATTATGTAACAAAAGTATTAGACAAGGGAGGAGCAGTTGATGTAGCATATCTAGATTTCAGCAAAGCATTTGACACAGTCCCACACAATAAACTTATTCACAAACTATATCTCCTTGGTCTAGATTCAAAAATTGTGAACTGGGTGGAATGCTGGCTTAAGGACAGAAAACAAAGTGTCTTAGTAAATGGAGTTCATTCAGCAGAGGGGGCTGTTACTAGTGGTGTTCCTCAGGGTCAGTTCTGGGGCCTGTTTTGGTTTAACATATTTATCTGCGATATCAGCAAAGGGCTACAGGGGAAAGTATGTCTCTTTGCAGATGATACAAAAATTTGCAACAGAGATGGATGTTCCAGGGGGGGGTATACAAAATGAGAAGTGATATACAACAATTGGAGGATTGGACAAACGACTGGGATCTAAAGTTTAACACAGCAAAGTGTAAAATAAGCATATAGGGAAGAAAAATCCAAATGTTAATTACAGACTCAATGACACTTTACTGACTGTTACAGACGAGGGGAACAGGACTTGGGAATTATTATTTCAGATGATTTAAAACTTAGTAAACAATGTAGTAATGCAGCGGTTAAGGCTAGCAGAATGCTTGGATGTATTGGTAGAGGTATTTGCAGCAGAAATAGTAAGGTTCTTATGCCACTTTATAGATCATTAGTTAGGCCTCATCTTGAGTATTGTGTGCAGTTCTGGAGACATATCTTCAGAAGGATATTAACAAAACTTGAATCTGTGCAAAGGAGGGCTACCAAAATGGGTACATGGTCTAAAAAATAAAACTTACCAGGATAGGCTCAATGACCTAAATATGTATAGCTTAGAGGAGAGAAGGGAAAGAGGTGATATGATAGCAACTTTCAAGTACATTAAAGGGTTTAGTAAAAACTGAGGCTGTGGGTATTTGACATAAAATGGAAAATTCAAGAACAAGGGGGTCACGAGTCTCAAGCTAAAGGGTAGTAGATTCAGGAGTAATTTGAGGAAGCACTTCTTTACAGAAAGAGTGATTGATTTATGGAATAAACTTCCTCAAGAGGTAGTAGCAACAAACACTGTGGGGGACTTTAACAATGAATGGGACAAGCATAGGGCTATCCTACGAACTAGATAAGTTTATACTGTTAGGTAAGGTCGGGCAGACTTGCTGGGCCTATGGCTCTTATCTGCTGTCAATATCTATGTTTCTATGTTTCTATGTCCACTGACAGTAGTTACCTTAATGAATTGTTTCTTGGCTTGAAGAGGAATCCTGAGAGAGTCAGCAAAGTTTGAATCAATGAATACTCCAGCAGCTCCAGAATCGATGAGAGCTTGAGCTCGAAACTTGGTGTTTCCAAAAGAGATAGTTACAGGAACAAAAAGTTTAGAATTGAGGGAAGACATGGGATTCTGGCTTAACTCTGTCCCTCTATCAAAAGTTAAGCCTTGGCTTTTACTGGCCGGATAGGACAGTCCTTCAGTAAATGTCCTTTGGTACCACAATACAGACATAACCCAAGAGTACGCCTTCTATGGCGTTCAGCTTCTGACAATTTAATAGCTCCTACTTCCATGGGTTCCACAGACTCAGGAGATTGGGAATTATTATTAGAAAGACTTGAGGTTCGACTAGGAGGACGAAAAGAAGATTTAACAAAGGATCTCCGATTCCTATCTCTCTCCTGAAGACGTTCAGAATGCCGGGCGTCAAGAGTAATACATAAATTGATAAGACCCTCCAATGAATCGGGGAGTTCCCGAAATACAAGTTCATCCTTAAGGCGTTTGCAAAGTCCTTTGCGAAAGGCTGCCCGTAAGGCTCCATGGTTCCAATCAGTTTCTGCGGCTAAAGTCCTGAATTCAATAGCATATTGAGCTACCGAAAGGGATCCCTGTCTCAGATTTAACAATCCTGCCTCAGCAGCTGCAGACCTCCCAGGCTTGTCAAAAACAGAAGAAAAAATGGACACAAATAATTCCACATCCTGTAGTAACGGATCATTCTTCTCTAAAAGAGGGGACACCCAGGCTAGAGCCTTACCCTTCAAGAGAGAAATAATAAAGGTCATTTTGGAGTAGAATTGGAAAAAACCTTGAGGATTGTTTCTGAAGTGTAAACGACACTGATTAAGGAATCCACGGCATTCTTCAGGATTACCGTCATTATTTATCTGGAAGTGGGATTTGTGGTATATTCTGTCCAACAGTTTTAGGTGATTATTTAAGACCAGCATTGGGGCATAGTAGCAGTGGCAGCAGGAGTCACCGTCGCTTGAGAAGGAGCGGAGAGGTTATAGTAGCAGAGCAGTAATCTGGTCCAAGCTTGGAATCCAAAGATTGCAAATGAGCAGAATGATTTCCTAGAAGTTGCCCCTTGTAGAGCCACAGCCCTGGATAACTCGTCCAGGGTCCATATTATGGCCAGTTTGTACTGTCAGGTTAGGAATGTCCAGAAGAAGACCCCAAATGCTAGGGCGAACTTAAACAACACCCTTGCACTCTGAGCTTTAAACCAGGACGTGACCCTCCCACGACAACCTCCAAAAAACAAAGTACTCACGATATGGAGCAGGGTTAGCCTGTGCCAAAGTAATTCATGATATCAGCCAGATAGACTTCTGAATAAGGAACTGGTTTCAGGAAATGTCTTCCACAGGATCAGGAGAGCAGGGATAGTCCACTTATACTCAGACAGAAGAAGGGTAAAACAGGAAACAGTTAATAATGCAGGAGTAGGTCATTTGTTATCAGGCAGTCTGAAGGTTAACACTGTGTAGACAGTCTTTGCAGAGTATGCAACAGGTAATCAGGCAGTTTGAGGGTTAACACTGAGTAGACAGTCTTTGCAGAGTATGCAACAGGTAATCAGGCAGTTTGAGAGTTAACACTGTGTAGACAGTCTTTGCAGAGTATGCAACAGGTAATCAGGCAGTTTGAGGGTAAACACTGTGTAGTCAGAACTTGCAGAATTAACAACATGTAATCAGGTAGTTTGAAGGTTAACACTGTGTTGTCAGAACTTGCAGAGATAGCAACAGGTAAGCTGGTAGTTTGAAGGTTAACACAGATTAATCACTACTTGTTGAGATTGGCAACAGGATATCAAGCAGTTTGAAGGTTTACACTAAATAATTGTATTTGCAGAGTTTGGAAACAGGTAAACATGCAGATTGAAGGTTTCACAGAAATAACAGTATTTGAATAGTTTGGCAGTACACAGAGTAGTCTGAATATGCAGGGTTTGAAGCAGGTAAACAGGAAGTTTGAAAGTTTCACAAAACAAACAGTACTTGCATTGTTTGGAGACAGGTAATCAGGAGGTTGAAGGTTAATCCAGCATAGTAAATCCTTGAAGAGATTGGCAACAGAAAAGCAGCAGTTAGAGAGATTCCTCAGCGAAATCCTATCAGAAGCCACAAAGTTAACAAACAAACTGGCACTGGAGAAACAGGAAGCCAATAATAAAAAGTCTGGTTGTGACATCATCAGGAAGGGGTGGCTCAGACACCTGTCAATCAAGCACATAGAGAGGACTGCAGAGCTTCCCAGCAGCTGAGAGTGACAAGGATACTCTTCCCTGGGTCAGGGGTCAGTGTCTTCAAATCCCTACCACTGCCTGCGAGGGTCTGTATCCTGACCGCATGTACACCGGAACATTACATTGGTGTCCAATATCATTATTGTTTATCATGTATTTGTTATCGGTAAACCTGTGGGTGATACACATTTTTCAAGTACCATTGGCTGATGTATTCCATGTGTCTATATTGTTGTCAATATTTAGTCAATAAATTCTGGTTGGGAGGATTGCGACTGCAGAAGTTGATGCTGTCCATGCATTGTATGGGTGACTTCTCAGATATCTGACCCAATATTATTTCAATAAAAAGAACGATCTTACAGATTCATACTAAAATTTATTAAAAGTAGAGTCAGATGTTTTGCATCAAATCAGGCGCAATAAGAGGTGATGACTGATAAATTATCCAGTCACAGCACTTAAAAATAGTGTACACCGCATCTAAAACAGTTTCTAGGTGCCTGGAGAACGTCGGTTGACTCATACCCGAACAACACCTGGACACTGATTGAAAAGACACGTAACCATGAAATGCAGAATGGTCAACAATTTGAGCACACAAGGATTGCCCTTGTTTCTGAAGGTGACCAGCTCAAATAGTCCTCGAATTTTATAGAAAGTCATTATTTTTTTTATTGCCTTGACAGTCTGAACTGATGCAATATTTCTATGGTCTGTAAGAGCTTCCAAAACACAATGGCACAAAAAATAATTCATGGGACACTTATGTGCTGTCTTTCACAGAACATCTTGTCTGTGCTGTAGAGCAAGATGCTGTCTATGACGCCTTAGTAGTAGTAGGGTTGCTGCAACTGTAAATAGGAGTCTTTCCTTAAAGCTATAAAAGTTATGAGAATTTATTTTTTCTGGTCGACATATTCATACAAACTTCAAGACTTCATGAAAACTGGTGCCAAACTACACAATATTTTATTAACTAGTTGTGACTTTTTGATCTTGGGCAACTTCAGACTTCCATACTCTTGTTTTCTATGATGTTCCAGATGTATTGTTAAACACTAGTTACCGATCAAATGTTGTTATAACTTAGAGAACATGATCGGATTTGGGTTTGTACAGGCGGAAAAATAAGTTGATTCGATCTGACGTGAATCCCAATCGTAATTGAACAAATCTAAAATGTAGATCTAGCATTCTATCCTCTCTTCACAGTCCCCTTTCTGTGATCGATTGTGATCGACCCCATTGTTAATAACTTTGCTACCATGTAGTGTTCATATGCATGCACCTGAGTATGTCTCTTTAACAAAGGAAACCTATAGACGTAAACTATGGGTCCAATCACAATCCTTTAGAAAATCTTATCTGATGAATTTCAACAGAAACAAAAGTGTATGTGTATTTTTGTAGATAAATCATTTGAATACATTTTTGTAAAGGAATTGAGAGAAACTCTTTTTATGTAATCTAAGTATATATTGTGTGTATATTGTATATATTTCTTACCTTGTTTTCTACTGTCTGTTTTTGTGGTAACAGGGCCAAAAGAGGGACAGTCTAGTCAAAATTAAACTTTCATGATTCAGACCAGGGAATGCAATTTTTAAACAATTTTCCAATTTACCTTTTATCTATTAATTTGCTTTGTTTCTTGGTATTCTTCGCTGAAAGTTAAACCTAGGGTTGACTCTTATGCTAATTTCTAAGTCCTTGAAGGTCGCCTCTTATCCTCAGTGCATTTTTATGATTTTTTCCTAGCTAGTTTAATGTGGTGCCATTTATATATAACAGTGTGCTCACTCCTGTGGAGTTAATAAGTCAGCACTCATAATGCCTGTCTGTCAAAAGAAGTGAAACTTGGGGCAGTACTGCAGAGGCTTAGATAAAAGGTAATCACAGAGGTAACAAGTGTAATTAATTCAACCATGTTTGTTATGGAAACATGGGGAATGGTAATAAAGGGATTATCTATCTTTTTAAACAAGGCTTTCAGGTGGTACATCACCACACACAAACATATAAATACAGACTGTGAAATTAGCCATGAGTGATGTTGTTGATATCATCAATGATGTGTGTGTGTGTGTGTATATATATATATATATATATATATTATTATATATATATATATATACAGTATATATATATATATATATTATATATATAATTCATTAAAATTAAGGGGGGAGATAAAAAAAACTGAAATTAAAATCCTCCATGTCCTCAAAATTAAATCAATGTAAATTATTTGCATAGGAAATTAGCACATCTAGGCAAGATTCCCCGCTTGCTTTTTCCAGAATACCTAATATACAATGTTACCATTCGACAAGGAATTCTGGGTAAGATAGCAAATTAGATATGCAAATTCCCCTCAGTTTTTTTGCTTTAAAATACTCTTTTAACACAGCTATCCTTTTATCAGGATTAATACAGCAAACCAGAAATCACTCACTATACAGCCTGATTCGTTCTTTTGAGACTCATCAGTATGAGATAGATTTCTGGCCTTGTGCAATGGTAACATTGTATATTAGATATTTCTGGGAAAAATCGAGCGGGGAATCTTGCCTAGATGTGCTAATTTATTATGCAAATATTTACGTTGATTTTATATATATATATATATATATATATATATATATATATATATATATATATATTATGAATATCCACAGACTCAGCACTCCTACAGCTGTATATTAAACATCCTCCAGGGTGCACTATACATTATAGACACTTGAACATTTCCACAAAGGCACTCTCCAGAAATTATACTAATTAAACTTTAATAGTACTATTAAAGTTTACAAACACACCGCCAAAGCCGCTACGGATCCGGAAACCCTGACTTCACGGTCAGAGCGGAGGTGGGTTAGACCAAAAGGTAGGCAGCAGGGGTGCTAGCTGTGAAATGGCATGTGAAGCCATAATAGCTAGGCACAAAAATAGAAAGATTACAGCAGCACTTAAAGAGGAAACAGAGGGCTATAAGTAAAAATTAATGCAAACTTTATTTAACATCCATAAAAAGCGGTACAAGGCTAGCAACGCCCTGATCAGTTTTGTGCTCCATTGAGCACTTAATCATAGGGTAAGTTTGCTAGGCGCACCGCTCCCTATTTAAAAGGGAAAGTGCACCCCACCTGTTAATCAATTAATTACAAACAGTATAATCTAGTATCTAAATCTATGCAAAGTAGCATGATAATAATTCCTTAACTACAAATGCCATGGAGTTAGACAACACGAACATCTATACACAAAAAAAACAAAAAAAAACTTTTTCATGTAAAATTATATATAAAATGTATATTTATGAGTAAAGCTATCACCAAATCTTAGTGAAGACTAACCACAATAAAATGAAATAATCCTAGAATAAATAAATAATATGTGATAGTTCATTACCTTGATCACTAAATAAGAGTAAAGACTACCACAATGAAATAAAATAAAATAATCCTTATATTATAAATAATATAATATAATATGTGATAGTCCATTACTTGATTTTCACAGGTAACTGGATAAACCAAAGAATGTGACGGATAAAGGACATGAAACTTGAAAATACTAAAATGCCCCTTCTGATTATTCAACAAAATAACTCATGTCCCATTCGCGGTTTAAACCTAAGGGGGTGACAGTTCTCAATCTATAAATCCAATATAATTCTTGTTTTAATAATAACTTACATCTGTCACCTCCCCTAGGGAGAAACCCTATACAATCAATTACCGGAACCTTCATATTGAAGACATTGGTCATATGAATCAGATTAAAATGCATCGCCACTGCAGATTCTTTAACATATTCTCTGGTGTCCCTTATATGCTCCCTGATCCTAGATCTCAGTTCTCGGATGGTTTCACCTGTGTATTGCAATGAGCAAAATTTGCACTCTAGGAGATAAACTACGAAAGTAGTCCTACAATTAGCATAAAACGTGTGTGAAAATTCTTCACACGTTACGGTGCTTTTAAAGCCATCTCCCACATGTAGGAAGCCACATGTAACACATGGACCATGACCACACCTATAGGTCCTCTTCCTCTTGATCCAGTTGCTTCTATCATTATTTTAGAGCAAACTCTAAAAAATATGATAGTTTAGACGACAGCGTAAATGGTCTTTTAGGCACAAATTTACAAGAACACAATATGGGCCTAGAATGGCATCCCCCTCCATAAATGAAGATTCCTCTTCAAAATAGAACATACCTGTACAAATTGGCTAGAATATTCTGTCGAAAAGACCACTGTTTCCTAGGTTATAGGTTTCTTCTCTTCTGACCCTGAATTAGCTCAGATTGAGACTTATTTCGTATTTCATTAAAGGTTTGTTTTAACAATTGCTCATCATAGCCTCTCATTTTTAGATGTTCAATTAATGCTTTTCCTTGATGTTCAAACAATTCACTGGAATTGGGGTTTCTATGTAACGCAAAAACTGACCCCTGGAATTGACTGCACTAAATGTGCTTGGCAAGTAAAATAGTGTTTCCTTCTGTCCAGTTTACGAAATGTGGTCAGCTTATAACAACACCATTGTCACATCTCCTTTATAGTAAAGGGATCAAGAAAGGTTAGCAATAACGAACCAAAAGTCTCACCTGTAAATTTAAAGATTAAGTCCATTTTGACTGAGATAAACAAGAAAAACCAATATGATCAAATTGACTCCTAACAACAAAGATCCATGTCGTCATAAAACGCACTGTAAAAAACAATATGATTCTTTAAGGTGGATTTTGTTCAGAGGTATAAATAACAAGTCTCCCACCATCCCACATACCAGATTAGCGAACCGAGGGAGCAAGATTTGCATGGCTCCCGCCATGGCCTCCCGCAAATCTGCATGTAGATCCCTTGATAAACATAAAAAAAGATATGTTTAAACAGAAATTCAATGATTTCACACAAGCCTAATTTAGGTCTCCTTCTGAGAGCCTGGTATACATGTCAAAAAAATATCTCATAGCTTGAATACCAAGATGGTGAGGTATACTAGAATACAATGCAGTGGCATCCACCACTACCCATCTATATTCTTGTTCCCATCTAAAATTGTTCAACAACTGCAATAAGTGAGTAGAATCCCTCAAGTAACTCTTCAGACCCCTCACTGGGGGTTGCAAGATTGAATCAACCCACTCCGAAGTGGGTTCAAACAATGACCCAATCCCCGAGACAATAGGGCATCCCGGGGGTTGGGTCATGCTTTTGTGAGTTTTAGGTAGGTAATGAAATATTGGAATCCGAGGATTCTCTGGAACCAATGATTCAACCTGGTCCCTGGTGAGGAGTCCAACAATAACAGTCTGTTCCAGTACTCTCTGTAATTTTGATTTAAACACAAATGTGGGATTAGAGCTAAGTTGTCTATAGGTGTGACTGTCACTAAGTTGTCTGATACTCTCCTGAACATAGTCGTTCTTATTAAGAACGACTACATTCCCACCCTTGTCCTAATTTCTAATAACAACACTCTCGTTGTTCTCAAGTGTTATTAGGGCAGCTCTCTCTTCATGGATGAGATTAAATGTTTTTTTCTTTTGCTTAACAGAATCTTCCAATGCTATAATTTCCCTCTCTACTTTTTTCTGATACAGGTTCAATGATGGACCTCTGAATTGGATTGGATAAAAACTGGAAGACTGCTTAGTGGGAATGGGAATATCTCTATCTCCATACCAAAGCTCTCTCTATTACAGCTACAGATTTTCCCAATGTAATATTATCTCTAAAATCAATTGTAAACCAGTGCATATATTATTTTCAAATGCACCATCAATACAACTAATTTCATCATGTGTATTATCTATTGGTAAACTCCTTTCCTGTACTGAAAAAAATCTCTTCAAGAGTTAATTTCTCATAAATCTATACATCCAAGAGAGTCTTGAATTCAGAAAGGTGTTAGTAGGTGCAAAACCAAGTCCCCTGGATAATAAAGAAATTCGTTCAGTTGTTAAAATGGTATCAGAAATGTTAAGAACAGTTAATCCTTCTTGTTCACTTTTGACTTTCTCCCCGACTTTCTTCGTTCTTCTCCCAGCCCTTCTAGACTTTTTTCTAAATGGAAACAGATTGTTCTTTAACTTTAGGACGAACAACCATTTCTTATTCCACCCTCGTATCTCTATTGTCACCAGCATCTGGTACCTGCAAAGACAAAGAAGGACAGGAGGAAAAGAAGAGGAGAAAGCAAAGAAGAAGAAGAAGAGGAAGAGGAGGAAGAATAGGAAACAGAAAGAGGTGCAGACGCTCCACTGCATCCAAAAAGTTGGAATCCTGATCCGAATTTTCTGTAGTTACTATAAAGTTTAATAAGTTAAAAGTGTGGAGAGTGTCTTTGTGGAAATGTTCAAGTATATATACATGTGTATATATATATATATATGCACCAGTAACACATACACGAGAAAACAACACTATTAATATAGATCACTTACTTACAGAGTCTGAAAAAAACACAGTAGGTCCATAGATAATTGGGGGCATTAAAGGAGAACAGATGGGGGGCATGAATCTCACAGGGAGGTATAGAAGATCCTCCTGTATATTCCAAGGTCTCCAGCTTTATTCTCCCTACTGTTGTGTCTCTCTGCTTCTGAAAAGCTCTGAATGTCAGATGAGCAGTATTAAAAGAAAACGTCTCCTCTAATATTCAGAAATTCAAAGTCACACTGACCAGGGTAAAGCACCAATAAGCCCCCAGACAAAGTGCATGTCAGAGTTAGGATGTTTCTTCTTATTCATCAGTGAATGAATGTATTGTGGAGATAGATCAGGCCTACATACTACTGAAAATTACACTGATAATGAGTCAGATTACGAGTGGAGCGCCAAACATTTGAGCACACGCGATATCGGTTTTTCGTGATTGTTTTTTGTGAGGTTAAAATGCGCTTGTATTACTAGCTGAAAGTAAAACATGATCGCTTGAGTGCAATTCAAGTTAACGTTGTCTGGTTAGTGTGTAACTCAGAGCTGTGGTTAACTGTCTTCGCGAAACAAAAAAGTCTCACAAAATTACAAAGTACAGTTACACTCATATTAACACCATCTAATACAAATTATTGGAAAAAATATGCACACAAAAGTTATCAGTTTTCAAAAACTTTATGAATAAAAAGCAGGGAAAGACTTTAACATTGATATCTCTTCATGTCGGGTTAGCGCACTTGTGAACATGAGTTAGGTTGTGAACATGAGTTGAGGTTAGCGCGTGAATAGGGTTTAGCTTTCTTTTCCCTTTTTTGCTCCCATTTACTTCTATAGGGAATACGATATTGTGTGCACGTATTCTAATTGCGCTAGATGTAAGCTGTTTGCACGCGTCGGGCTAGCACAAGTGCTTTAACATTTTACTTTCAACTTGTAATACAAGTGCATCACGATCGTGCAAAAAGTTTACTTTCTAGCGCAATTAGCCTTCTTGCTTAAGCGCTAAATAGCACTCCACTCGTAATCTGGCCCAATATTTGTATGACAACTGGAGAAGACCAATCCAGCTGCCAATAATCAACAATGCAGATTAAGTACGTAGTAGTCTGTCATCATAGGTTTGTAGACTTTAGTATGTTCCAGGGGTTGGCTGAAATTGAATTAGTTAAAGGTTATTGTACTCATAAAATTCAGCAAACTAATTGGCTGATAGATATTTTCTGCTAATGTTTATTTGTTTGATAGGTACAAGGAGCATCCTCAAGACTACCTATTGGCTAATAAGCCTTATCAGGAAGCACCAGTCAACTAATAAGCTTTAGAAATAAAGAACATAACTGATACTGTTGTCATAGTTTTCAAATTAAACAGCTTTTACTTTACATTTTCTCAGGGGGGGGGGAATTAAACATTTGAACATTTTGAAATTAATCTTTCTTTTATTTTTTATTAATTAAAACATACTTTACAGTTTATCCAAACTGTCCTGTATCTTAATGTGATATTACCTGTGGCAATGTATTTTTCACTTGTAATCTATGAAGTATAGTACATTCAACTACTCAACACATTGATTTATTTGTAAATGTCTTCAAGCAACTGCCCGCTGATCATCTTCTTTCTTCTTTTTGTACACAATCCTCATCTTTGTTTCCCAGATACAGAGAAGTTAAGCAATGGTTTTATTGGAATTAAGGTACAAATGTATTATGGGATAGGTTTTAAAAGGCCCATTTAAGATTGGTGGAAGATTTGGTTCTGATGAGTCATCACTGTTTATAGGAATAGGGGGTACATATGGTTTAAGAATAGGTTCATTTATAGGATCATAATAAATGGGAGGTTTTCAGAGGCTTCATTGGAGGTTTAGGAGGAAAATTAGGTGGTATAGGTTGGATCAAAAGGTGGCCATATGGGATCATCAGGTCGCCAAACAGGAGGTTTAGGTGGTTTAAAGTTGGGAAATCTGAGAAGGAATAAATGATACATGTTTAGTACCGAAGAAAAATAATACACATCCTTTATTAAATAGATTAAGAAATGACTGGATTATCATAAAGCTACATATTATAAGGATACAAATAGGTTTCTTGGCAGAAGTTCTCACTTAAATTCAAGGAATATTTATGATTTTATGTATCTGCTTAATAAATAATTCACAAATTAATTTATTTGGCAATAACATCCTGTATGCAAGAACACATATGAAATAGAATACATTCCTAGGACCATTGTATTGAACAAATGGAATTTAGAAGGGTACGATCAGAATTCTATTAAAGGGATGTACCAACTTATGATTCATACACCAGCATGTCATTTTAAAGAACTTTACTATTTAATCTCTATTATCAACATTTTCATTGTTCTGGTATTGCTTATTAAGTAGCCCTATCTAGATAGACCAATTATTGTAACAGTGTATAAAATTGTAACATTGTAATTAATATGGTTGCAAAACTTTTGCTGCACATAGTGTTCACATGTTAAAAAGCCTACCTAAATTTATTCTTCAAAACATAACTGTTATTCCACCAAATTAAAACTAATTACAAAAGTTTAAAATACAAGTGAAAACACACAAGTGCTGCTCCCTCACTGCTCTTACACATATGTACACAATCAAGTTCCTCATGAATATCAGAAGTAGGACAGAGGGCAATACATTGACCCCATGGTGCACGTATGGTGACAAAAAGAATCGTTTTATCATACTGCTAACACCAATTATTTAAAAAGTCTGGGTATTCCCTTACTTAGCCTCCTATAAATCATGTTAAGCCACACATGCTCATATCATTGCATACAACAAATCACCAGTTAATAAAGTGCTCAGATATATATAAAGGTAAGCCGCACAGAAATTCCTGACGTGCGGTTTCACAATGCTTTATCAAAGGCCAATCGTCCCATGTTTGCAAGGTATTTATAGAAACAAATGCCCAATCAAAATGTCATATTAAGCCAAAGCCTTCAAAATTATCCTACTCAAAATGAATGAAACACCCATTTCCAAAGTATCAATCTACATGTCTATTACGTACATCACAAATCTCCGGATGTCACCAAAGAGCCATTCCAGCAAGGTTCCTCTGCAAATTGTGCTTTTTCTAACACCCCTGACTTTTCATACTGTGTACTTAAAGGGACATTGTACACTAGATTTTTCTTTGCATACATGTTTTGTATATGATCCATTTATATAGCCATCTTGTAGTGTTTTATAAAAATGTACAGTTTTGCTTATTTTTTTAATAAACCTTTTGCTGATTTTCAGACTCCGCAACCAAGCCCCACAGTGTCAGATGTATACATGTGTTTACTGAATCCTGCTGACTCCTTTTTATATTTTCCTTTCCTATGGATAAGGAGTTTCACGATAACAATATCCAATTACTAGTGGGATATTCAAAATCCTGGCCAGCAGGAGGAGGCAAAGAGAACCCCAGGAGAGCTGTTAAATGTAATTTCCCATAATTCCCAGTCATTCTCTTTGCCTCTGTCAATGGAGGATGTGCGATGTTGGTGTTGAAGATATTTTATCCTTTTATGGTACTTTTCCCTGCATGCAAGGATTGGCTATGCATGTGTCCATGTTAATCTATTTAGTAAGAGTAATGGAGGCTCTTAGCAGTTAGAAAGTGGCGAGATTGTCTTTGCTTTATTTCTAACATTATTGCTAACCCCATTTATCAGAAAAGCCAGGGTTGGTTACCTGTTCTTTCTTGACTGCATGTCCCTGTCTGAGATCCGGCTGAATCATTCAGACCTCGAGTTGGTGAGACAAATTAAGACTTCTAACCATGAGTCCCTGTATACTGCCCCCATGGCTTGTTATCTAATGAGGCATGATAGGGGTGAGGGACTTTTTATTTTATTGCTGGGTACACTACCAGTGTGGGTGGGCAATGAAGGAGGGTAATATATTGGATTCTTATCCTAGCAAACAGCTGTAAATATAATGAGCTGCAATTTTTTTTTTATTTTTTTATTTTTTATTGAGGGAATTTACACTTACAGATACACAGAAACCGTTTGCCCCAACAGGGACGTGATACATAGTATGTAACAAGACAAGTATTATGGATACATACAAAGGTAAAAGAACATATGTAGAGACAAACCTCTTATCAAAATTCACAAAGTGTTCTCAAGTGAAGTATACATCAAATAAACAAAAGTTCGGGAGCAAACTCAAAATCGCATACTCTTTTCCCCTCAAAGATAGCTGAAGCCACTTTTGGGACTCTATGAATTAAGCGTGCTACTCAGAGGGTTTTTAGAAAAAAAAAAGGGGGTAAGGGGGTAGAGGGCGTGGGAGGAGTGGAGAAAGGAGGGGGAGAGGGAGGGGGCGGAACCAAGACAAGTGATGGGGTCCCATTCTTTAAAGAGACCATGCTGCCCAAGAAATATCAGCAAGTAAACACTCTCTTCCCCAACAACACATGTTATCAGGAGTGGGCTGCAATGATGTGAGGGGAATAGACTTGTTCACAATATATAAGTAGAAATAAGATTAGGGAAGATCAAGGGGCAGACAATGGTGATTTTACAAGTACAAGAGACATAACAGTTACCATGTTTAGATCCAAAGATAGCCAAATAAACAGGAGGATTTCAGAGCATACAGGCAATAATGTAACCATAGGATACTAGGAACTCAAGAATCCAGAGGGCCCATTATAATGCAGGCAGGAAGCATACATGAAGTGTTTAGACTCCTTGTAGTAACATGCAGCATGGCATGTAAACGGCAAGCGCCTGAGAAGCAGGCTGTCAATGTAACACTTAACATGTAGTAAATAAATGCTCAGACATCACTCCACAGTATCCATGCCACACCTGCCAATAAGATTGCATTTAACTTTAGTATATATACTCAGAGGCAGCCTATAAATGAGAAGTGGATAAATACCTACGGTGAAGGATATACTAAAGGGAAGGAACACTTAGTGGTGTGAAAGAAGATATTGCAGGGGATATATAAATGCACTAAAATACTTAGATATCTTAACATTCATAACAATTACCAATAAGTCCTCGTTATAACTACACACAATAAAACAGGGTTTTGGTGCACGGTATTTAGTCTATATGGGTGCTAATGCAACTTCGCACATAATTGGCATTTTTCATCCCTTAGTCTGGCATGCTAAGGACAATTAATGGCAAGTTCTCTTTTATTCTGCACCCAAAGGAACATCCAGAGGATTCAGGCCCAGTGGTCTGCACAGTCTCAGAAAATTATCCATCATAAATGCAGATTTTGGGTACAGCGGTAGCTAAATCTGAGTCCAGGAGCTGAATTACAAGTAAGAGCGTAACCAACAAACAAGATAGTATTATGAGCGCTTAGTTATCACTACTGTAATAAAAATTGTCACCCAACTCCGGTTTTTGTGATAGCCCCAGCTAGCCAGGAATCCTCTCGCTTCCGTGCCACCATGAGAAAGATCATGTCCTTAGATAGGACCCCTGAACCGCTCCTCTGAAGGCCCCGAATCTTACAGATTTCCATTGCAGTACAGCGGGATGAGGCTGGCAGTGCTTTGCTCACATCGTCAGGGCCACACTCATGGAGGCCGGTCACTCTCCCTCTCGCCCTTGGCTCTGTGACAGTGATCCTCTGACACTCCCAGTCGCCATTTTCAGTAGGACCCACCATATTGTTGCCATCAGGGAGAAGTCCTCCAGGCTCCCAAGCGCATTTCACAGGGTTCAGCATATTGCGATCTGGCAGCACGGGACCTCCCAGACAGAACCACATGGTAGTTGCTCCACTGTAAGGAGATCCGGCAACATGTAAGAGTCCCCAGCACCTAGCTGCGTATTTCCAGGTTTATCACTGATATCAACCTCTCCCTCCTCAGCACGCCAAGATAGGTTCCCCTGTTATGCGTGCCATTTCGATCTTTGATAGTAGGTCATCAAACCTGTTGAGGATCTGTTGCTCATATTCAGCAAACAGAGTCTGTATTATGGCGCAGATGCCTTCCCCCATAGTCGATGTGTGGCTGTTGTTTCTTCAGGAATATTGGTGCAGCAATAAAATCACCTTATTTGCTATACCCAGTTAGTTTATATAAGCCTCCTGGGGTTCCTGATGATAACCTGGTATCTAATTATTGATCCACCGGAGGAAAGCTAGATAAAATCAAAATAAAATCAATAAAATCAGGAGCCTCATATATGCACGTCTGTTTGCCTTGGCTGCTGGCTCCGCCTCCCATGAGCTGCAATTTTAAGTGATATGTTTTTACTACTTTACATCATCGCGGTTCATAATAGCAACAGAGCTTAATTTTGAATAGGGTGTTTCAAAACTATTACTCTCCTATTAGTCTCTATTTATTTAATGTGCATATTCACATTTCTTATGTGTCTTCTCATTATTATGGAGACTGAGTGTGTTTTTGCTCTAGACTTTTCTGCATTTATACAGTAAAAGTCTTGTTTTTAAGAGAGTTTGGCTTCATCTTGTGGCAGTTTGAGGGAGAGGGCAATTTCTTGCACTGCAATTTTAGTCTTTCTGCATGAAGTACCATTTACTACATTTTTAGTATTTCTCCTAAGTTAGGTTTACTCTAAGACTCTATTAGGTTCTTCATACTGTTATTTTTTATGTAATAAAGGATGGTGTCCTATTGTTCTAGGTTCCTAGAATCCTTCCTGTACTGATATGATTTCTCAGTAAGGGGGTGCTGAGAACAGAGTATTTAGGCGATTGTTACAGTGCCATAAAACACGGTTGAGATCTGTGCACAGGGCAGCCACTATAAATTTTTGGGCCCCTGACTTAACCATTGATCAGCCCCCCCCCCTTTGGACATGTTCAATTTTTGACCAAGTGACTAAAACCGTATATGCACTTTTCTTAAGTGTCGTCAAACTTGGAAATGTTGTATAGGTAGTAACACACAAACACAGAAACACACAGACCACATCATACACTGAAACACACACTCACACATAAGGATTTCACATATAGACACTCTAGCAGACACGCAAAGAAACACACAAACACACTCAGACACAGACACCCAAACAGACACTCAGCACCTCGTTTAAATTGACTTGACAAGTAATGAGGTAGACTACAGTTTTGTCAAAAAAGGAGATTTACAAAACAAAATATGGAGTTCTGATTATCTTTTTGTCAAGGAAGATGCCAACCTAAATGATGACAACAGCATGCAGTGGCTAAAAGGAAGGGTCCTGAACTGCCTAAACAATAATTGAAAGGTTAAATGGTGGATTGGTAACTTCCAGAAAGGTCTCACTAGTCTCAGTCTGTAGAAAGATGTGAATAATCAGTAGTAAGGTCAAAATGTCCTAAAAAAGAGCAGACAATGGACACACCACACACAAACTCAAACCACAAACTTGCACATACACCAAAGGAAACACCGACAGAGACAGCCTCAAAAAACACACAAAGACACACACACACACAGACACATACAGACACCCACAGAAACACAAAAAGACATACACACACAGAGAAACAACCACATAAAACACACAAAGACATACATACGCATCCTCACTGAGAACTCCACAGAAAACACACAAAGACATACACACACTCTCACAGAGACACCCACATAAAACACACAGACATACGCACACGCCCTCACAGAGACATTCACAGAAAACAGACATACATACACACAAACACACACCCTCAGAGACATCCACAGAAAACACACAAAGACATACACACCCACCCTCACAGAGGCATCCATAGAAAATACACAAGGACATACATACCCTTTTAACATATTTGGGTGTTATCTATCAAAAATAGAAACAACATGTTTAAAATGTAAAATCTAGTATAGATCTACACACAAGTATGGGTAAATATGGTATGATTAGCTACATCCAATAGGAATTAATTTTTGGATATTATCTTAGGTATTCACTAGTGAGGTCCAAAATACAAGTATATACATATTATACTTTATCATTATTACCAAGTCTACCCCTCCAACATTAATTATCATTACTTAGGAAGATCAGAGGTTGTCTGTCTCTATGTAATTTATAGGTAGCGTATTTTAACAATTGTTATTTTTGCAATATTTTTCTTTACAGCTATGAATGTGTTAATTTGAGGTAAAACCCTTCTGATTAGTGTTGTTTTAATTTTTAACACATGTGTTCTGGTGTTCACAACTTTGTAGAGTATGTGATTGGTGTAAATTTGTATTTATTCAGACCGTGTGTGAGTAGCAAATATCCTATGACTAAGTGCCTTGCGGCACGAAACGCTTAAGGACACGCCCTTTTTACTACCTCCATACCTGTGTGTGTTGTTGTTGTAATGTGCTATGGACTTTTGGATTAAACGTCCATTTTTTGCAATATAACTTTGTGCTGCTTTTTCTTGTTCTCTTCATACATACACACACCCTCACAGAGACACCCATAGAAAAAGCACAAAGACATACAGACACCACTCACAGGACATCCAAGAAATGCACAAAGACATACACACTCACCCTCACAGAGAGACCCCACAGAAAAAAAATACATACACACTCATAGACACACAAACAAAAGCACAAAGACATATACACAGACACCCACAGAAACACTCCAGGAGGTAACATTTCTGCACATTGCATCCCCTATACCAACAGTGTGTGACATGCATGATAAAAAAAATTGCAGAAATTAAGAGATCACTTTTTAAGAATCATATTTGTAAATGTGCAAACAAAAATAATTCTGTGAATTCAAAATGTACATTAATGATCTGGGTAGATGGCTAGATGAAGAAAAGTACTTTTGAAAGGTTGACATATGTTTTTTTCCCCATTTCCCCAACCAAGAGCACCACTTCAAATATGGTGTACAAAAGTTCCCATCTGTCAGGTGTACTTATGGATTTGAAAATGCTGTACTCTATATGATCTTGGTTGACCCATTAGCTATGGTACTCTCATACCATTAGATCTGGTTAAAATGCAGGACTTAGGTTTGTCTGTATGTATTCAAAATTAAGTCAGCTGTAGTGTAAACTGAACAGTGTTAACCTGTCTGATTTCAAAGACTGAGCAATCTTAGTCTGAGAGTTATAACATTTATGCAGATATAAAAATCTTAGCTAAAATGCCTCCTTGCATCTGGAAAGTCCTTGCATAAAGGGGGCAGTAAACTGGAATGTAATTAAAATATATATTAATTAAAAAAAAACTCATATCGGCCAAAAGGGCACCTACCATTTGTGTATTGAGGAGGAAACATTTCTACATGGCTTTAAATATAGAATTTCTACCAGCATTGTAAAATAATCTAAATACACTGCTGCATATTGCTAAAGAAATGTGTTTTTATGGATCCCTGGCCCCACCATACCAACTACTACCACACTGAAGTTACAATCCGAAATTGCACAAAGAAATAAAACACATTTACTAAGTAAGTCCTACCCTACTCTGCAAATGAAAGTGATTTTTCGTCTGACTCAGGCACACACTGTACAAACTTAAGTGCCAAGTCTATCTCACACTATGCATAGTGGTTTAGTGCACACTCAGAAATCCTCTCAAATTCTAATGATTTACTCCTTGTAATTAACATGTTCCCACGCTCAATAGCACTCTGCTGTAGTACCCTCTGGTGGCTGAAAAAAATTTAAAAAACAAAATATTATTTATTTTTTTTAAAATAAGTTTTTCTTGCCTCATGGGCACCCTGGCCCATTGGGCTCCTTACAGGAGTCGCCCCCTGTCACCCAATGATGGCGGCCCTCTCTGTGCATATTCTAAAAGGGCTAATTAAGTAAAAATAGTTTGCATTAAAAAAATTGTTTAAAATAGCTGGCAAGTATTTTTAAATAGTTTTCAAATATAAGGAAAATTAGTTACAAAGCTGTGCTGTCTGAAACAGCAAACTCCACCTCCTAATCAGTGTTTTGACAGAAGCGTTGTATTTCAACTGAGTTCACAGCCTTCTAGGCATGCTCAGCAGATAATCCCTATTCACTGCATTTTACCAAAACAAAGGTGGCTATAGCTACAGCCATAGAAGGATATGTGTGGGGGGGAGTTAGAGCTGTACAATTAAGAAACTAAAAAGAAAGGGTTAATGATGAGGCACTGCAGTATAAATCTGTAGATAAAGAATTAAAGTACATATTATATTATTTTGTCTCTATCCCAACTTGTTTATGTCCCTTTAAGTAAGTCTGTGACATGTTTTCATGTCTCTTACCCTCTTCGCTAGTGTTTTGAGGACACTTTTATATTTATTTCTACATTGTTTCTAGAAATTGTATTTTACTCATATTGAGTTGATATTTTAGTGCTTGTAGACACTAATATATTTTTTTCCAGGATTGATCTGGGAATACTAGATTATATTCCACTCATATTGAGATGATTTTCGGTCTGTGACCTGGCCGTTGCCATATCCAGAGTCTTCCTTCCTGCTATGGTTTCCGACGTTGGCTTAGTGGCCAACTTTGGATTATATCTGATATAGGAGAGGCCTTTCTTAATCTGCGTTATGGACCTGTCTTTTTTGGGAGTAAGTGTTCTAGTTCCTGTAGAGGAACAGGATCAAGGTTTTTAATCTAATTTTGATGGTTTGCTTAGCTGCTCTTGCATTTTGAAGCTAGCTGCAGCTCCTTCCACCTTGAATGTGTGCTTGCAAGCTGTTTAAGGAGGGGTATTTTCGTCCATCCCTAGACCTCATGTTCCTCAACAAATTCCTCTTGGTTCCGTCCTTCAAAATGGAGGACTATTCAAACTAATTCTTCCCTTGATACAGGAGGGTCAGTTTGTGTCGAACATAGACCTGAAAGACCTGTATCTTCATTTTTCCTTTCACAGGGATCATCTACAATTTCTGAGGTTTGCCTTTCTGGTTAAGAATTTCCAGTTTATTGCCTTTCCTTTTGGTCTTGCTACGGCTCCCTGAGTTTTCACAGTCTACCGCCACACTGCCCTGAAATGCACCCGATCACGATCTTGGACGTTAAGCAGGGCCAGGCCTGGCCAGTACCTGGATAGGAAAGATTCTGGGTGCTCTTTTGGCAATGTTCAGATATCAGGGAATAGCGGTGGCGCCTTACTTGGACAACATCTTGGTTGAAGCGTCATTGTTTCATCTAGCAAGATCTCATACAGAGATGTTATTGTCTTTTCACGTTCCCACAGAAGGAAAGTGAACCTGGAAAAGAGTTCCCTTGTTCCAGCTATAAGGGTGTGTTTCTTAGGACAATCATAGATTCCGTGTCCATAAAGATTTTCCTGATGGATGTCAGATAATCCAAACTTCTTGCCTCATGCTTTTCTGTCCAGTATGCTATTCGTCCATCAGTGGCTTAAAGCTGGAGGTTTTTAGTCTGATGGTTGCTTCATGGACACCTTTCCTTTTGCTCGGTTCCTTCTGAGACCTCTGCTTTCTCTCGTGGTGGCTTTCACAGGAGGTTCTGTCTCGGGGAAACCAGCCTGTTCGGCAAGGGAGAAGTTTGGGTCTCTCTTAAAGCTCAGGGCCCTGTGGACTCGGGAGGAGTCTTCTCTCCCCATAAACATTTTTTCGTCAGTGCCTTGACAGCTTGGCCTCAATTATCTTTAGGCTGGTTTATCAGATTCCATTCGGGCAAGATAACCTCAGTGGCTTACATCAACTCCAGGGAGGACCTTGGAGTTCCTTGGCCATGTTGGAGGTGACTCTCCATTCTGCAGTTGGTGGAAGCTTGCGATTGTCTCCTATCTGCCATCCAAATTCAGGAGTGATTAACTAGGAGGTGGATTTTTGAGCAGACAGACTTTTTATCCCGGGGAGTGGGCTCTCCTTCCGGAAGTTTTTTTCAAAAATAAACTCATGTGAGGGTTTCAGAGTTGGATTCTATGGCGTCTCGTCATAACGCCAAGCTTCCCAAAGTATGGTTCAAGGTCAAGAGATCCTCAGGCCGCCCTGATAGATGCCCTGGTGGTCCCCTTGGGATTTCGGGCTAAACTTTCTTTTTTCCTCCTTTTGCTCTCCTTCTATGAGTCATTGCTCATATCTAACAGGAGAGAGCTTCTGTGAATAGCTCCTGCCTAGCTTCACAGGATCTGGTTTGTGGCTCTGGTGAAGATGTCATCTCTTCCACCTGGAGTTTTTCCTCTGAGGAAGGACCTTTTAATTCAGGGTACATTTCTCCATCCAAATCTAGATGCTCTGAAGCTGACTGCTTGAAGATTGAACGCTAGCCTTGTCTAGATGCAGTATTTTGGAAGCAGTCATTAAGACTATGATTGAGGCTCATAATCCAGTTACTCGTAGGATTTACCATAAGATATGGCGTAAATTTCTTCTTTTTTTTGTTTTGAAGCTAAAGTTTATTCTTGGAGTCGGGTGAGGATTCCCTGAATTTTATCTTTTGTTCAGGATGGCCTGGAAAAGGTTTGTCAGTCAGTTCTCTGAAAGGTCAGATTTCTGCTCTGTCTATCCTTTTGCACAAACGTCTGGCAGAATTACCAGATGTTCAAGTTTTTGTTCAGGCCCTGGTCAGAATCAGAACTGTGTTTAAACCTGTTGCTCCTCCTTGGAGCCTTAACCTAGTGCTTATAGTTTTGCAGCATGCTCTGAGCCAATGCATGTTGTTTATTTCTAGTTGTTATCTTGGAAGATTTTGTTTCTCCTTGCTATTTCTTTTGCTCGCAGAGTTCTAAACTTTCAGCTCTGCAGTGTAATTCCCCGCACCTTATTTTTCAGGGGGATAAGGCGGTCCTTCGTACTAAATTGGGGTCTCTCCTTAAGGTCGTGTCGGATCGAAAAATTAATCAGGAAATTGTTGTTCCTTCTTTTTGTCCTAATCCTTCTTCTCATAAGTATGTCTTTTTCATATCTTGGCTAAGATTTTACCTTCATGCTACTAAAGATTTTTGGCTCTTCTGCCCTGTGTATTGTTTTCTCTGGAAAGTGTAAGGGTTAGAAGGCCACTTCTACTTCTCTTTTCCTCTGGTTAAGAAGTATGATTTGTTTTGCTTATGAGACTGCTGGACAGCAGCCTCCAGAGAGAATTATGGCTCATTCCACTAGGGCTGTCTCCTCTTCTTGGGTTTTCAAAAATTTAGTTTCTGTGGAGCAGATTTGCAAGGCGGCAACATGGTCCTCTTTGCATACTTTTTCCAAATACTATAAATTTGATTCTTTTGCCTCGGCTGAGGCCTTTTTTTTGGGAGAAGGGTTCTTCAAGCAGAGGTGCCTTATGTTTAGGTCCTCCTGCTTGTTCTCCCTTCCTGTTCATTTTCGTGTACTCTAGCTTGGGTATTGGTTTCCCAATAGTAATTGGAATGACGTTGTGGACTCTCCATGTCATAGGGGAAAAAAAATGTATGCTTACCTAATAAATTTCTTCTTTCCGGACATGGAGAGTCCACGACCCCGCCCTTCTCTTTTTAATTATAATTCAGCAGTTTTTATTTTTAGTAAACCTCAGACTTGTGTTTATTCTTTTTCCATTTTCCTTGGCTGAATGACTGGGGATTATGGGTAAGGGAAGTTACACTTAACACTTTGCTGGGCTGCTCTTTGCCTCCTCCTGCCTGACCAGTAGTTGAATATCCCACTAGTAATTGGAATGACGTAGTGGACTCTCCATGTCCGGAAAGAAAGAAATATATCAAGTAAGCATACTTTTGTTATCATCTTTTCATATGAAGGTAAGAGAGGAGTGTCTGCTCTTCTTTTTTTCCCAGCCCACTTCACTGGGTGTCCCAGCCTAACTTCATCAACAGTGAGATCTTATAAGTAAGTTTTAAAAGGTTTTATACTGGATTTTTAGATCAGCATCTGTGCATATTCTTCTTTTAAGTAGTGTCTATTGCATGCAGTTATATGAAACTTGGTGTACACTGTCTTTTTAAAGGGATAGAAAACTGTAAACATTTCTATCATGTGCCTCAAAACTTCACTGTTCACTTGCTGACAACAGATTGCCCACTGCTTATTAGTATACAGTGATATGCTTCATAATCATAAAAATGAAAAAAAAAAAAAACCAGCATTACAGGAACATCCATTTAACAAAACAATGAACCAAAAAAAACAACAACATATTTATGATGACATAATAAAGAACAATAACTTTTTTTTTAAAGTCCTTTTAAATATGTTTAAAGTTAAAGGGACAGTCAACACCAGAATTGTTGTTGTTTAAAAATATAGATAATCCCTTAATTACCCATTCCCCAGTTTTGCATAACCAACACAGTTATAATAATACACTTTTTACCTCTGTGATTATCTTATATCTAAGCCTCTGCAAACTGCCCCCTTATTTCAGTTCTTTGAACAGACTTGCATTTTAGCCAATCAGTGCTGACTCCTAGGTAACTTCACATGTATGAGCTCAATGTTATCTATATGACCACACATGAACTAACACCCTCTAGTGGTGAAAAACTGTCAAAATGCATTCACATAAGAGGCGGCCTTCAAGGTCTAAGAAATTTCATATGAGCCTACCTAGGTTTAGCTTTCAACTAAGAATAGCAAGAGAACAAAATAAAAATTGGTGATAAAAGTAAATGGAAAGTTGTTTAAAATGACATACCCTATTTGAATTATGAAAGTTTATTTTGGACTTGACTGTCCCTTTAACTTCCTGATGTGACTTTTGTAGGAAAGAATGAACCATCAATTGTGCCTACTATGTATCTCAAAGGCTTACATGACATGGTGGATACACTTGTGAGTTATTTATCATTACATGTTCCGTAAAGATTTCACATTAGCCAGATCATACGGGAAGTGAAATAATCCACCCAGCAGATACAATGGGAAACAATGATCAATACCGTCTTATTAACCATAGTCCTTAACGCTTATCAGTTCTACCAGTAGATTTGATATATAAAACCAGACGGTCCCTCTAGTCTGCCTATTACACTCTCTCTCCCTATTCTATAGACAACTTTTACACAAATTCTTAAATTCCTTACTAAAACTGCTTTGAAAAGTTGTTTCAAATGTTTGCTTTGTTGTAAATTAGTGAATCCTAACCCTGACTTTACACAGCCACAACTTTATGATATTTAAAAAACAAAATCAAACAAAACTTTTTCTGTCTGAATTTTATTTAAAGGGACATAAAACCCAACTTTTTTCTTCATGGTTCAGATAGAGCATACAGTTTCCAACTTCTATTATCAAATTTGTTTTTGTTCTCATGGTATTCTGTGTTGAAAATGATACCTAGTAGGTAGCGTATTAGTATCTAAAGCACTGTATGGCAGCAGTTTGTGCAAAACACATTACGTCTTGTAAATGTATTGTTAAAATCAAAATATGCGTAGTCTAACTATGTCCAGCTCCACAGAGGCATTTGCTTAGTGGAAGTTTAGTCACAGGTTAGGGGACAAGAAGGGTGTAACAGGTTGAAATAAATGTCTTCTTTATACATTAACCTACTGGTTCCTTATTCTTTAATAAAATACATTAAAGGGACAGTAAAGTCAAAATTGAACTTTCATGATTCAAACAGAGCATGCAATTTTAAACCACTTTGCAATTAACGTCTTTTTCAAATTTCCTTGTTTGTCTTTGTATTCTTTGTTGAAGACTATACCTAGGTAGTCTGATAGGAGCTTAGAAGCGTGCAAGTGTAATATAGCAGTCTATGGCAGCAGTGTTTGTAAACTATAGATAATAGTGCTATAAACAATGTTGCAAACACTGCTGCCCCACGGCTTAAAACATGTGCACGCTTCTGAACTCACCTATTATTACTCTTTAACAAAGGATAACAAGAGAACTAAGCAAAATTGATAATAGAAGCAAATTGGGATGCTGTTTTAAATGTAGTATTCTATCTAAATCCATTTAAATTTAATTTTGACTTCACTGTCCATTTAAGTTTGATCAGCATTCATCTGTATGTAAGCTCAAATGAGTGAATGTTGTATATGTGCACTTACCTGAAAATACATTCATACATTTCATTCCACAACCATCATAACAGCATTTTATCATTCCCATAACATTCTCTATCATCTTGGCATCGACCTAAAGGTTGGTCCCAGCAGTCCAACCCCCTGAAACGGAGGTATAGGAGGACACTCACCTATGAAAAGAGATAATGAGGTCACAACAAGAAAATAAAGTGTGTATCGAAGATGCCATTTAATATAAACTTATCAAACATCTAATAACAGGAGCCAGATACAGCTTTACTGTAAACACCTATCTATGTTATAATCTCCTAGTTAGTTGTTTTACATAAACCCTCCTACCTTAACCCTGGTTGTTTAATTGCTTAAGTAATCAGGATTATAGAATAAATTCTATAAACATAACTAGGCTCAGACGTACAGTCAGACATATGATCTTGAGAGACCCTGTTACTGCAGCTAGATAAATTGTAGACACTGCTAGAACCAGAATTAAAGGGACATGAAACCCCAAAAATGTATTTTTACGATTCAGATAGGACCTTGCAATTTTAAATAACTTTCTAATTTACTTCTATCATCTAATTTGTTTTGTTCTTTTGGTATTGTTAGTTGAAAAGTATACCTAGGTAGGTTTAGGAGCTGCTGATTCGTAGCTGCACTTATATGCCTCATGCTGTTGCCTCTCTCATGTACATTGCTGTTTCTCCAACAAAAGATACAGAGAGAATTAAAAAAATAATAGATAATAGAGGTGCATTGGAAAGTTGTTTAAAATTGTAAGCTCTGTCTGAATCATTGCATGAAAATGTGGGGTTTCATGTTCCTTTAAAGTACGAAATAACTTTTTTATTTTTTGGTTTGGTTTTGAGGGAGATAGTTGGGTATTATGGATAGGAAGTATTTAGGTGTTATAAATGGTTAGTCTCTTAAATGTTAGGAGGTTTTTATATTGAGGTAATCATTGATTGATGGAGCAGGGCTTTTAGAAGTAGTGAATAAGAGATGTTAGAGGTGGGAAGAGATTGCAGTTCGAGTTTGCATATGGAGTTCAGATGCTTAATGGTTCCTTGTGTTACTGTTAGGGGTAAATAGGTTTAGGGATTAATTGAGCAAGGAGATGGAGGTTAGGGCGTTGCTAAGGAAGCAAGTGGCCTGGGGGGGGATCAGATTTTCCCATATCTATAAATAACACTAGAACCAGTATCACCTATGTACTGAAGACTATTGCATCTGGGTCCAAAGCTCCTTACTGGCTATGTACTCTTGAATTATTTTAAAGTGTTTTTCCCGACCGCCTCCATTGGAAGTATATTCTATAAAACAAACATGTAAAGAAGTTCTTCTACAAATTAGTCCTGAAACTACTGCTCAAAAACATGAAACACTATTATATAGTGACATCCAAATAGCAAATTGTCACTAATTAAAATGATATGGATGGAACACAAAGATGAACAACTGCAAACACTTCTAGAAATTGTATCAAGAACTAGGATAATTTAGGGCTAGAACCTTTGACTTCTAAGGTAAGTGCTACTTATTCAAATCCTTTCAAGGGAGTATTTTTTTTTTTAGTCTAAGGTGACCCAAATCTGCAAAGTTGGTATACAGTTCATTGAAGTAGCTGAAAATGTTTGTATTTGTGTGTGGCTTTTCCACAAAAAGGTCTCAGTATCCTTAAAGAGTCCTAAACAGCTTGTAATTACAAGACATTTCTGTTACCTTGCTATAGTATAACATATAACCCAAATAACACAAAATAAACACCTTGTTTGCTGCGAATTGTTTTTTCAGTAGTCAAACTCCACTTGCCTTATTTAATTGAGTAGATAAGACTAGACATGATCATAAGGTTATCAAAATGTGCATTACCTTGCACTTAGTTGTCTGATAAACTCCACTAAGGTCAATTAGGGGCAGGTATAGAGCAAGCTTAGCCTTGGGGAAAAACAGTATACAGTTTCAATTCTGAGAAAATCCCTTTATTACCCATTCCTCAGTCTTGCATAACCAACACTGTTATATTAAAGGGACATGAAACCCACATTTTTTCTTTCATGATTTAGAAAGAACATGCAATTTTAAACAACTTTCCAATTTAATTCTTTTATCTAATTTGCTTTATTCTCTTGATATCCTTTGCTTTAAAGCATAGCTAAATATGCTCAGTATCGGTTGATTGGTTGCTGCACATAGATGCCTCGTGTGATTGGCTCACCCATGTTCATTGCTATTTCTTAATCAAAGGATATCTAAAGAATGAAGCAAATTGTACCTTAATTGTGTTTTTTCATACTGCATAAACTGCTGAACCCACTTGCGGAATTCCTAAGGATTCCCTTTCCTGGCTGATACACCATACTCCAAGGAGAGGAGAACGGACACTTGTTCCATTTGAAATCAGATTCAAGATATTACCGGAAGCTCTTTCACTGATAGATGCAGCAACTTACCTCATATGATTGATGTACTTCCTACCGGCCACCATTGTGTGACACCATTACTACAATTGTTCTTATCACCTTATCACTGTGTGCTTCAAAAGCCTAATAAGAGACTGCTACTTGTATTTGTACTAAAACAACTGATTTTGTATTAATTATATTAATTTTGTACTAAAGTTATTAGACCCCTGCACAGCACTGTCTCACCCTCTCTCTCTCATACTTTGTGTTCCCCCTCTTCTTACCTCCAAGTGAGGTTTGTTTAGGGGTCACTCCCATTGAGATTACAGCAGCCGTGTAGGGTCTTTTTTCTTTGGCATTTCATGAAGCGAGTCCTGCAACGCAAACTTTTGTGCAGCTTGCCTTCTCTTTTGTGGTAGTTTGGCATTCTATTGTCTCATATATATAAATATATGTGTGGGTAATTTCTTACTTTATACATACACAGCAGCATCTTATTTACTCAAGCATTTTCTTTTCATGCAAACTAATTAACACATTATCACATTATACCATTTAATATTGTGTGTTAGTTCTTACCATATGGGTTTCTGATAATAGCTCCTGAGGCCGAGGGTAGGACAGAGATTAGAGTATAGATCAGGGCACCGATGCAAAGACGAGTGCTCTTCATGCTGCCGGCGAGCAGTCTGCTTGTGCAGCTCCTCTCCCTTACAGCTATAGACAAAATATGGGTGGTGTCAATGTAAATTTATAACAACGCTATCTACTCACACCCTTAATCTGTTGTGCAATAAGGTAGAACACAGGGAAACCAGATGAGCTTTACAGTAAGGAAATGTCAGGATTATTAACCAAAGCAAACCACAATGTAAAGCAAGGGCTGGGCCAGGAACAAAAAGCAGCTCTGGAAAAACTTAAAAACTGGCCCTATATTCAATTGAGCCATAAAATGCACAAGGGGATTAGTGGTTTACTATCTCTTACATTTCATGTATTCTAAATGTATGTAAATGTATGAGGAATATGCTGGTTAACATAATGGATAGATCATTAACAGTGCAAACACTGTGAAAACTAAAAAGAGATTTTTGGAACCTTGTCACTTTTTAAGACAGACTGGTAATTTAAAGGACTAATAGTGTACAATTGCATAATCATCAAACACATACTAAAAGACAATGCAATAGCCCTTATTTAAAATATCAGCTGAGCTTCTGAGATATTTTTTTTACAGCAAATCTCCCAATATTTTAAATCTTGTGTGCGATTTTTATGAACTTTTCTAAAATGTTCATATAATCTAGTATCTTGGTCCCCTTTTTCTACGATGTTCAAATGTTTATTACTTTGCGCACAAGCCTTGCAGCTATAACATGGACAAAATCCACACAATCTAGTCCCATATTGATCTACATCTGTAAGTGATTTTTCTTTCTTTTTAAATTCATGGGGGCTTAGAAGGTTCTTTCTATTTTTGGCTTTCTGTAAATTACTGTTGGTTTTTCAGTTATGTTATTGCCCTTGATTGGGTTTGATTGATTAGATGCCAGTGTTTATGTATACTTTCTCTAATTCTTTATGGTGACAGTTATAATTTATTATATTATTAAACACAATACTAATGTTTTAATTAGGGGCCCTGATATTTAAAACCTCTCTGCTCAGGTGAGATATTCTAAAATGATTCTCCAGCACTGGGAGAGCCCTAGTGAAATTTTTCAAAAGGCAGATTTTTGCTTTCCTTCTCCAAGAGGGTGTCCCTTGCATTTCTGTATGTAAAGGAGAGACACGTCCAGTGCAATATAACATTACACAACACAACAGTTTTGCTGCATTTACACTTTGTGCTTTCTATTTTATATCAAGTTACACTTCAGATTACATTTTTTTACATTTAAACTTTGCACTTTCTATTTTGTATTTATTTTGTGTACAGCAGTGTATATATGATTGTGATTTTACAAATTCTGTATTTAGAGCAGACTCACAGAGGCAGAAATCCCTACATTTTCTAAGAAAAGGAGAGGAACCTGGAAATCCCTGATAGATGAGAAATACCTCTCATAGAAAGTATTGAAGCTCTCTGGGATTCAAAATTTGACATGGGAGAGAGAAGGTAACTGGAGAAACCAATGGGGCTGAAATAAAGGCTCCATTTGCAGCAATTCCAAATTAACTGAAATGCCTTTCGCTACAATTTAAAGTAAAGTCAAGATTAAACTTAAATGGATTTGATAGATCTGAAGCTGTAAACAACTTTTCAATTTAGTTCTATTACCAATTTTGTTTTAGTTCTCTTGGTATCCTTTTTTAAAGAATAATCATAGGTGAGCTCAGGAGCCTGCATGTGTCTTTATCTATCTGGCAGTAGTGTTTGCAACATTGTTTATAGTAATTATATACATAAAGTTGTTGCAAACACTGCTGCCATAGACCGATAAAGACACATGCACGCCCTTGAGCTCCTATCAGCCTCCCTGATTTACTCTTCAAACAGAGGCTTTTAAGAGAACAAAGCAAATTTGATAATAGAAATTATTGGAAAGTTGTTAGAAACTTCAAAAGCTATCCAATCAATTTAAAGGGACAGTCTACACTAAATATGTTATTGTTTAAAAAGATAGAGCTTTAGACATACCCTGTGAACTCCTCTGTTCAGGCCCAGGGAATTGCCCTCTCCCTCCCCACTTTCTGAAAGTGTCAGTTTTAGTTTGCAATGCAGCAAGTTCAAGGTGCAATGTCATTTGTATATATAAACAGAAATATACAAAGTATGATCCTAATTTGTTAAAGCTAACGCATAAGTGTAGGAAAAAACTCTCATATCACGCAGTGCTATATTGCACGTGGCTTGTCTATCCTTCATATATAGAAATGAAAGAGATCTTGCAGTGCTGGAGAGTTCTGCCCTTTTTTTCTTTTGTATATTCAGTGAGTTCAGCCCCTTTGAAGTCTGAACTACAATTTCTCTCCAAGCTGTAGAACCTTTGAATATCAGGGCCACTAAGAGTTCAGAACTCAATATGTGGTGGAATAACCCTGATTTTTCACAGCTTTAATGCATTTTGCATGCTCTCCACTTCACATTGTTGTTGGGTGACTTTATGCCACTCCTGGGTTTAAAATTTCTAGTACTGTTAAATGATCTATCCCCTTGAGAAAAATGAATGCGTGTGCATTTTACCGCTTGATTGAATATAGGGCTGGACTTCACCTTTTTCCAGTCTGGCCCTGTGTAAAAGATTGTATTTTGCTTTTTACTTTGTGCTTAGCTGTGATAATAATTTTGACATTTCCTTAGTCTTATTCTCCTTAAAGGGATAGGAAACACTTTGAGATAATATCAAACTTTAATGTTATGTATAGTAAAATAACTTTGCAATTTACTTTAATTAATTTATTAGCCATTTTTCATTATATAAAATATATGCAGATGATCATATTATTATTTTTTTACAGTTTCAAAGGTTATAATAGGATTTGATCATATTTCCATACATTTAAAAAAGAAATCATGGTTATTAAAATGTGAAATGAGCATGTGCAAAGGAAAACGCTGCTCAAAATAGGCCAACATTTGGTATAAATTTCTATATTTTAAAATATATATATTTTTTTTAATGTTGGAATAATGTTTTCTGATTTATTTGGGAATACTGCTGTCAAATTGACCCCATGCAAGGTACAATGAGTGTGTTTGTGTCACTAATGCTTTTGAAAATGTTGCCACCTCCTAAAAATTTCCAGGACTTATTAAAAGACACAGGGTCTTTGGAAAGATGGGTGTCCCACTATTCATTTATGGGATTTCATATACTCATAGTTGCAAGTTTTTGTCATAGTAATACGACACCTGGGAGTAACCTCTGATTTTGGTGTCAGTATTTATAGATCCATAGATACAAAACCCACATTATTAGTGCAATTCTATATATGGTTTGTTTATTTATTTGTGTATTTATTTATTTATTTACTATGCTAAATAATGACTCCCATGCAACAATTTACAATGTACCCCAATAGAAACTGATGCAGAATAATTTTCTAAAAATTATTGGTATGTTGTAAAAAATAAAATATAATAAACACAGCTCCAGCACAGAGGTTTTGATTTTTCAAAAATGTTACCTGCTTTTACGACAATTCTCCTATGTATTAAAGGTGGCCCTTGGTTTACGCCGTTTCAGAATAACAACCTTTTTTTCAGTCATTTGACTGATATTGAAAAGCATTGAAAAGCAGTGCACTAATTAAAATAGCCAGTAGGTGGAGCTGTCCGCTTGTGTTGCAGTAAAGTTATGCAACTTAGCAGACTGAAATTAATCTGTGTACACAGAGCAGACCAGACCTATCGAGCAACAAGATCTAGCAGCCAATTCCCTATTATCTTCCTGTCCAGCTGCTTGAGGTGAGGGTGCCTAACTGCCTATTAATCACTCCAGATTGAAATACATAGAATAGGTGCAGACCCAATATTATCTAACTAGCTAACAATGCAGAGAACTGTTTGCAGAAAAATGCAAGTAAAAAAATGTTTTGTTCATTAAACTTAGTTTGATGATACAGTCTGTTGTGTGATTATTTAATTAGGTTTATAATGCTGTTTAGCATTTAAAGTCTTCATGTCAAAGCTTTAAAAATAATGTATTAGGTGTGACTTATGAAAATTTTGAGAGGGGCCTGGAATCTAACTCCTTCACTTCCCATTGACTTACAGTATAAACTGAGTTTCAATTTACAACGGTTTCGATTTACAACCGTTTCTTCTGGAACCTAACTCCGGCGTAAACTGAGGGCTACCTGTGTATCTGCAAATTTTTCACAGAAAAAAAGATTTATTAACCCTGACACAAAATTGTGACCTGACTGAGATCTAAATAAGCAAACTTCAGCCCATTAGAAATTGTTATTTCTGATGTTTTGAGCTTTTCATCTAATAGTTAAATGATAAATGAAGACATATTGTGACATCTGTTCCTAGAAGTGTCACAATCTTGGTGTTGTTTACTGTCCACACCCTTTGAGCATGCCTGAACATCATCCTTACTGCTATGCCTCAAACCCTCTATTTCACATAAAAGGCTGGATACAGATATGAAGTTTCAACAAGGTTTATAATGATAAAAAAGCATACATACCTTAAAGGGACATGAAACCAAAATGTTATTTTTATGAATCAGATAGTGCATTCAGTTTAAAAAAATGTCCAATCTACTTCTACTATCAAATTTATTTGTGCCGTTTGTATCTTTTCTTAAAGAGCATACCTGAGGAGCGTGCATGTCTGGAGCACTATATGACAGTATATATATATATATATATATATATATATATATATACTCTTAAAAGTAATAATTTTAGAGTACAAATATAATATTTAGTCTTAAAGGTTATTTAATATGAGGAATTTTAGATTTATATTTATGCAATATTTTCTGATTTCATCCCAGAGTGACAATATAGCATACGTCCATAAAATATATCTGTTTATTTACACAGCTTTTTATGGCTCATTGAGGAATTAACAATTAAATTCTAACTAATCCAGATATATATATGTTATGTTTTCTTGACCATGCAAGGCATAAATTATATGAAATCTGGCTTATTATTTAGCTAAAAGGGGCTTACAATGTACAAATTGTAGCTATGGGATTAAATATTTCTATATTATATTAATAGATAGAATTGACTAAGTTCTAGTTTAAAATATTGCATAAATACATATATAGATGAGAAAATGACAAATAACCCAATATAATAAGACTCTTAAAATTACTGTTGGTTTCAAAATACACAATTATTTATTAGATCAGCTATAAAACATAAAATGTCACAATATTCAATGCGTAGGCCTAAATACAATAACAATTAACATTTACTTATCAGACAAATATACATTTGCACAAACATACATGACATAGGTACCTTGGGATTATCTTGTGGACAGTCTATTTCAGCTGGCTCACTTCTATGTCCTCTCTCCTTCCCTTCTGACTCCTGACTAACCCTACTGACTAAATCTTGTTCTATATATTCAAAAATTGCCCCATCTGTTAGTATTGCTTTGATGCAATTGGTTAATTTGTTTCCCGCTTCACCATATTTGGAAAACTGAATGCCATTGGTCCTAGCTGTTTACATGTAAATAGGGGCTATTGTAGGGGTGCTATCTATAAATCATATGGCTTGGACAGCTGTTCTGATTGCAAGGTCACATGTTCTTTTATCCATGATAACCTGTTATCTACCATCCACACCCCAACAGGGACATGAAAGACTCCTATTTACATGTAAACATTTGGTGACTATATTGAATGGAAGAAAGCCTGAGAAAATAGCTCCTTTGTTTTACTATCTCCTGATTCTCTTTGAGATAGACAGGGCATGGTAAACAAAAGACTTGTATGGCTTTTGTTCTTGAGACAGGGCAGTACATATACAGCTTATATATTTCTAATATGACATAAATGTTATACAAATACATAAATATGTTCATACATACAATATATACATTGAAATGGAACTATAACATAAGCAATTTGCCAAACTGTAACAGTCCCCCGCTTTGTGGCTTGAAAGCTTTAGCCAATGGCCACACTTTATGTATCTTGCTTATGTATTTCCTCCCATGATCAGACCCTTACTAGACAACCTATGCATTATTACAAAGTATTATGTACAGTATCATGCTATAACCCATGGTAATGTGTTCCGTGAGATGAAGTTTAATTTAGCAAAGATTAACACGACTAGCCAATAGCATTAATTATGCTATTTGACACTGGTGCTGGCATCTGGAAGCTTGGTATCCTTATGTAAGACAAGATCTGTACATCCATCAGTCCATTTTGTACGTCTTGAAAACTGAAGTGACACCTTCTTGTACAAACGTTTGTTATGAGGGAAAAGGCACGTATACACTTTCGTATTGGAACAGTTTTTTCTTTTCTTTTGTCACAGGGGCCTGCTAGATAAGTGGTGATATTTTCGTAAACTGTTATCACCTTGCAGTGCCACAAGTCCATTTTCTTAGTATATGCACATGCAAGTAAAGGGTTTCGAATTCAGTGGAAATGTTGTGAACACAGGAACCTGTGGTGGCCTCTTCTCATGCTGTAGTCACCGTGAAATGATGTGGGTCCCTGGCTCTGTAACATGAATGTACCCTTTTGATGATCCACTTGCGTAACTGCACTATACTTCCTTCAGGGATGTTGGTAGTGTGTTTGTGATAGGTTATGACAGGATCTTGAATCTTCCATCTTCCTTATGTCTCTGGGATGTTATTTTCTATCTTGAAGTGATATCATCAGCAGATAAGTCCCAGATCTACACAGCACATCTTCAGTAGTTAAAAAAAAACAAAACTTACTTGGCATAATCAAAGCTATTGACAGTGGTGTTGGTATCCCAAACCTTGGAGAGGCAAATACTGCCATTATTCTCCTGAGAATTATATTCTCTTTTGACATTCATCTCACACCTGATAGGTTTGAACACAAAACCATATAGGTTATAACTGAAAAATCAACATATTTATGTTACTCCGATTAAAATATTAACCAACATATAACACAACAAAAAAAAATAAAAAAAAAAATAATTCCCCTACACCTTCTACACTAAGTATTAAAACAAAAGCATTACTCACTCTATGTCAATATGCCTATAATACACTTTAAACCAGATGTCTACCTGACTTCCCTAAAATGGTCTAACACCTATTATGTATATTATTTTATATCCTAGTATTCATTATGTTTTTAAGGTCATAAATGTACTGGGTAAGACACATTTCTATCAGAACCTCAATACCTTATAGAGATGGTATTAAAACTGGAATCCCACTTTGTTTTAATAAATACATATAATTAATCATTAGGATTTGTGGATAAATACTAATTTATAATTAATCTTTTCCTCAGGCTTTAATAATAAAGAGAAAAATAAATTTAGTTAATGTTTGGATTTTAATGAGAAAGGGATACCATCCTATATGGAGGTATTGAGTAGGGATGGGCGAATGTGTAAATTTTCGAATTTCGAATGTAGAACGAATGTTATTACCGAAATTCGAATTCTAAATCCGAATGTCGATAAGAATGAATATTCTTAAAAATTCGAAAATCGAATGTTATTTACAGTTTTCGAATGTCACTTTCGAATTCGAATGTTTAGAATTATATCGAATATCCACATTCGAAATTTCAAATTTCGAATGTGAAATTTCGAATTTAACATTCTATTTAACAAATACTATTCAGAAGTTCAATAGTTCATGTGGTAGGGCTGGAATCTAGTAAATTAAATATATCATTTCAAATGTTTCCATATAGAATATTGCATAATTCAAATATTACATTTAAAGAAAGCATTAGAAATACTATTACAAACATATAAATTCGAATTTTTCGAATTCGAATATTGCATAATTCGAATATTACATTTAAAGAAAAAGCATTAGAAATACTATTACAATCTAAATTCGAATTTTTCGAATTCGAATACACGCATTGCGTAATTCGAATATTACATTTAAAGAAAAAGCATTAGAAATACTATTACAATCTAAATTCAAATTTTTCGAATTCAAATACACGTATTGCATAATTCGAATATTACATTTAAATAAAAAGCATTAGAAATACTGTTACAATCTAAATTCGAATTTTTCAAATTCGAATATTGCATAATTCGAATATTACATTTAAAGAAAAAGCATTAGAAATACTATTACAATCTAAATTCGAATTTTTCGAATTCGAATACACGTATTGCATAATTCGAATATTACATTTAAAGAAAAAGCATTAGAAATACTATTTTATTTTTTTTATTTTTTTTTTCTCTCCCCCTCTGTGTGAGACTAGCAATGGATAGATTGGATTAAAGAAACATGAATCTAAGTTTTGTATCAGGGAATATAGGTGGAGTCACGTCCCCAATAAAACGCAAAAACATTTTAAAAACCCTAAAAAAACTCAACCCTGATATAGTCCTCCTACAGGAATTGCACCTAAAGGCAACAGAGATTCCAAAGTTAAGGGCAAAATGGGTAGCTGAAATTTTAGCCACTCCCTGTGTATCAAGAAAGCGAGGGGTAGCCATTCTGATTAATACAAATTTAACATATAATATAATTAGCGTCGAGGCCGATCTGGCAGGTCGTTATTTAATCATGCAAATAAAAATCGATGCCAAAGTCTGGACAATATGCAATGTATATGGGCCAAATGAATTCGATAAAGGGTTCTGGATCAACATCCAAACTAAATTAATTCCTTATTTAGGGCAAAACTTGATTTTAGCAGGGGACTTCAACATGACCCTATACCCAGAACTAGACAGGTTATTGATAAAGAAAAACAGAGGGAAACACACAAGAGAGGCGTGCTTCTTCAGAGAGTTGTGTAAAACATTAAAGTTAAAAGATATATGGAGAGTGCAACATCCAGATATAAAAGAATACTCTTGTGAGTCTAAATCACATAAGAATTTCTCCAGGATAGATTTGTTTCTTATTGATGAAAATATATCAAAACTAGACTTAGAATCTGAAATATCTGAATTCACTATATCAGACCACGCCATTATATCGTTAAATTTAAAGTGTAATCTGCAAGAGGTTTCAAATAGGAATTCCTTTAGATTTCAAGGTTATATGATGAATAATCTGGGTTTCTGTAACTGGTTAACGCAAAGATGGCGAGAATATTCTATCTTAAATGATTCATATAGGAACAAGACAGAAATTTTCTGGGAAGCTGGCAAAGCTGTTTTGAGAGGTGAAATTAAACAATACATGATTAGAATGAGGAAGAAGATGGCAAACAGGGAACTGCAATTAGCAAACCAGTTAAAGAATGCATACCGAAAATATATTCTTAAGCCAGATAGCTTATTATGGAATAAATACAGAATGGCTCGAGAAGAACGAGATCATTTCATGAATAAAAAATGGGCAATGGAAGATATTAAAAATAGGCATTACTGGCAGGGTCCGGAGGGAATATCAGCTAAAAATCTGACTAAAATCATAAATTTCAGGAAAAATAAGAACATGATTATGTCAATAAGGCAGGATCATAACGTCTATACCAAATCCAATAACATTCGAGATGCCTTCTTTAAATATTATCAGAACATTTATGCCTCTGGGGACCTAGATGTTAAAGCAAAAGAGTCGTTCTGGGATAAGGTTAATCTACCAAAAATTGATAGTGAGAAAATGGCACAACTAAACCTGCCAATCCACATTGAGGAAGTTAAGGGGGCCATTGATAAAATAAAGATCGGGAAAGCACCAGGGCCAGATGGCCTCTCGGCAGAATGGTACAGAATATTGAAAACAGATATAGCTGATACCTTAACAGAACTTTTCAATTTATATTTTGTTCAGAATAAAATGAAATCTCTCTATTTTAACCGATTCAGCTATCACATTGATCCACAAAAAGGGTAAACCATTAGACGATATGGGTTCGTATAGACCCATATCGCTACTCAATAATGACTACAAGTTATTAATGAATATTATTGCTGAGAGGCTAAAAAAAGTGATTGGAGACATAATCCATCCCGATCAGACGGGCTTTATGCCAGGCAGGAATGTAGCGAGAAATATACGCAGGGTACTATTAACAATAGAGCATTATCATAATAAATTCCACAATACAAGAAAATACAGTGAAGTAGATCATGCCTTACTTACAATAGACGCGGAAAAGGCGTTTGATTCGATAATATGGGATCACCTGACGACCTCATTATTACAGTTTGGGTTCTCAGGCAATTTAGTGAACTTGGTGAATTTAATATATAAATCGCCAAGATCTCAAGTAATTGTAAATGGGGGATATACATAATATATCACCATGCAAAAAGGTACTAGGCAGGGATGCCCATTATCCCCACTTCTTTTCAATATTGCGCTAGAGCCTCTGGCAATCCATCTCAGGGATAGACTAGAAGGTATTAAGATAGGAGACCAAAAGATAGTCACTTCACTATATGCAGATGATGTTATTCTATTTCTTAGCAACTCCAGAGTAAGTATTCCAGTAAGTCTGGAGATTATTAATCAATTCAGTAAGTTTACAGGTTATAGAGTAAATATACAAAAGTCAGAAATATTATGGATTAACAAAAATAAAAGTAGCTATAAAGATCATCCATATAGGGAAGTAGCACTTTTCCGCGTCTATTGTTTCTACTTCAAAACATACCACTATTTATTACAAGACAAGATATTATTAAATTTAAAAAGGCATGTACTAAATTTATCTGGGGTAAGACGAAACCGCGGATCTCACTAGATAGATTAACTATACCCAAAAAATATGGAGGTATGGCTTTACCAAATTTACGCTATTATAACTGGATAGCAATGATAAAATATGGGTTAGACTGGCTACTTGAATCACAATATATTACCTACTATGAGATTGAGACAGAATTAATAAAACCTTTCAGCTTAAAATCGGCCCTACATCACACATATGCAAAACTACCTGAGAACATTAGACAATTTTCAACAATTTCGAATATTATCTTGGCCTGGCAAAAATACTGTAACTTAATGGGTGTGGACTATAGAAAATCGAGATTCTTACCGATCATTGGTACACCGGATTTTTCTCCAGGACAAAATAATATAGTCTTTAGAAAATGGCATGAAAAAGGAATCCTATATTTTGCGCAACTTTTAATAACAGGCACAAATAAAGTACAAACGTATGGTGAGATAGCAAAAAAATTTCAGCTACCCCAAAATAATTTCTATGCCTTCCTGCAAGCTAGAAGTTTTATGACAGCACTTGACCATCCAAGTGAGTCAGGTTGGGACCTACAAGAGATGGAGGCGGGACTTACCTTGTATAAAGCAGGTATTAGATCATTAAGATATTGGTATAACATCCTATTTGACAGGCTAGGCTCTAACCATATCAAGTTAATCACACAGAAGATGCAAAGATATGTTCCTAATGTGAAGGAAGAAGATGTAATGAAAAGTATCAGTTTAAGTACCTCAGTGACGAAAGTAACTAGCTGGAGGGAGACGCATTGGAGAATCATTAACAATTATTACTTAACACCGGATAGATTAAATAAATGGGCTACCACAAATTTGAATACCTCTTGCTATAAGTGTAGTGCAGGGAGAGCTGACCTTTTGCATTGTTTATGGTCATGTCCCAAAATTAGACAATTCTGGGCAAAGGTAAATTATTGGTTAAATAAATATATTGGGTCACGGATTGAATTTACCCCATTTATAATCTTTTTCTTGCACCAAGGTCGTTTAGAACCAGGTGAGAGTCAGTTAGTTAATACTGGTATAATGGCAGCTCGAAATCTGATAGTTAGGAACTGGATAGGAAGAAGACCCCCTGTGTTAGGGGAATTTATTAAGCTAATGTATTGCCAGATGAGAGCAGAAATTTATGACCATAATTTAAGAAAGGAGACAAAGCTTAGGAAGTATTTTAACAAATGGTTAAAGGTACTTCGGCAATGGCCGCTAGATAAACAAAGACAATTTATTTCCCCTCTTAAGAATTTAGCATCTTTCTTAAATCTGATAGCAGAGGAGAGGTTACCCTACCAGTGGGGAGAGGTTAGGGAAGGAGTCAATTAAGTTAGGTAAATGTGTTTGGGGTTTCCTTTTTTTTTTTTTTTTTTTTCTTCCTTCTTCTTCTTTTGTTGTCTGTCGTTACGAGTGTGGTGCGGTATGAGTGGGTGTATGTTTAAAAAGGTGTTATGAAAATAGTAGTGTGTATAAAGAACATTAGATTTTTTTGGTATAAACATGAGTATAAGAATGTTAAACAACCTGTAAGGTTCCCTTTGGCTTTGACATGTACTTTATTTTGTTGTCCTGACATTTTAAAATGTTGTCCTGACATATTTTTTTTTTTTATTTTTTTTTTTTTTTTTTTTTAGAACTTTACCATTGGCCCTGCGTGGCGCAAAACATGTAAAATATTGTTGTTTGACATTATGACACATTCTTGTTTGTAATATACACTACTGGTTATAAATAAACAATTTAAAAAAAAAAAAAAAGAAATACTATTACAATCTAAATTCAAATTTTTCGAAAAGAATATTTTCGAATGTAATCGTAAAATTCGAAACCGAACATTCGAAAATCGAATGTTAGAATGTTATGTAAACATTCGAAATTCGATTCGAATGAACGAATGTGTTAAAATTTGTGCCGTTTTTCGAATGTTGCGAAACATTCGCCCATCCCTAGTATTGAGCTTCTGTTAATTATTTCGATTGAATGGAAGTTCTGCATGATAAAGTAGGTCTCTGAATTAAAATTTATCATAACATATTTAAAAGCTAAATTAAGATACACATATATACAACTTTCAGTGATAACATACTGCAATGCTGCTTTTTCTTTGGTTACTAAGTTTATCCCAAGAATGACCATTAATTGTGATACCAATTATTATTAACAGGCATAGAATATAAGTACAGTAACTATAATGAAATATCAATGGAGATGTTGTTTCTGCATTTCTGCTCAGCTGTTGGGATTCTGAGGAAGCATTTACAGATATCCATCACTGGTTTTGGATTTTTCTAGAAAAACAAACAAAACAGATGTAATTACTTTTCTAATTGAACAACTATTATTTACATTTTGGAAACATCTCTTGGACATCCCTCTCTTAAATTTTATAATAGTGCTCTAAAGCAATCCAAAATATTTTGAGCACATAATATTGTTAAAATCATTTAAGATTATTTTTCCTAGGGGTAATACAACTGGCAAATGTGCTTGAAACATGCCATTTTGATCTCAGGTCTGTGACAAAAATAAACAATTGCACTAGGGATAGTCTGCTTAAACAAACAATGGAGTGAGATATTTCCAAATTAAAGATAGACAGGAAGAACATTTTGTAAACATGCTGGGAGACAAAGGGTGAATGTGCCTCAGGACCACCAATAGGTAATTCTATTCTAAGGTAGGCACACCCTATTTTAACTGTTTAACAATTTAACAAACAAGTGCCCAGACAGGAGGACCCTTCCCTGAAAGACATCTCTCTCCCCCCCCCCCCCCCCTTGGGCACAATGTTTGTTTAGAACTAATTAAAGGCTGTAGTAGTTCCAAGAACAATGGTAATACAATTATACTCAACATTGCTGTAAAAATACCACCTATCTCTGTAAGAAAGATTCCTCCATGCTTCTCTTCGTTACATGTGTTGGGTTGGAGCTGAAAAATATTCTTTGTAGAAAATAGACTTAGATCATGTAACCATTTTGCATATGATTTTGGGTAACAATGGGAACTATCCAAACTTCAAGTGTACCTCTGTTTTTACAAGAAATGAGGAAAAACAGGTTTATATTGGGGATCATAACAATACTGTTTTTCTTTAAAACCATTAATTGTATCCATGATTTCCACCCATCTGTTGCTCTGTAAATCATTTGTTAATATGTCAAGTTCCAAAACATTAACTACAATATCTCTTTTAGTTTCTAATACATTCCCCAAACATATTTTGAAGAGATCCATGTTCTCATTTTTAAGCAAATCACTGTGGCACTTTTACAATGTCATTTGTTAATTTAGATACACATTTATCACACTCCTTTTGAGCTGTGCAATTTTGGCCTGAATTTGCTATAAAACTTGAATTGGGCATTGTAGTAATTGAGATTGGTGTGGAGTGAATGTTAGATACAGTATTTGAATTATTACCTCCATTAGAGGGGCATAGCATAGGTGTTTCTAGAAAAACAGGGATTTCACCTATGTTTACTGCATTTGCATTATATTTATTCACTGTATCTTTTAAAATCAAATTGATTGTTTTATCAGTTTTGTTGGAATTATCAAATAAAATTGCATTCCTTGTCTCCCCCACTTTGTCACAGTTATTCAATGAATATGTTTGGGTGGATGCATCTTTTTTCAAAGTTTGTAGCAAATGAGTATTTTGTACACTTTGTGATTGTGTAAGTTTATCTTGGATAAATTTATTTTCACATATTATATTATCCATTTCATTTTCTGTTTTAATCAATTTTTCCTTACGCATTTTAAGTTCTGTTTGTGCAGTAGCACAGTTTTCATCACTTTTTTCTTTTAAGTATTTTATTTCATCATTAAGTGATGTTAAGAAACTGACTTTACATTCCAATTTGTCAATTTCTTTTTCTTTCTGGTCAATTTCTTTTTCTTTGAGAATTAAATTTACTTTAGAATTGTGAAGGGCGTCATTTAAAACTTCTATTTTGGCATTCATTGCCAAGCATGCAGCAAACATACTTGCTACTGCTCTGCCCTTTAAAATTATTACTCTTTTAAGAGTTGGCAAACCACGTCAGGTAATAGAAGTTTACGTCTCCATTAAGATATTTTATCCGGCATATACGTTTTACACGTATGGTGAGGCTATTAGCAGTGTCCAGGCTGAGGCAGCCACCAGCAATAACTGAATTATAGTATATTCTGTTTATTGAGACTATATATATTGTGTTCTTCCAACAAACCAAAATCCAGAGCAAAAAAACCCAAATAGAATTTTTTTTTTTTACATAAAAACACTATACTCCCCTTCATAATGGGGGCTCTAGCTGTGTTCACATTCAACCAATCACTTTCTAAATCATGCCTGTAGGTAAATAGCATACACTTGCAATCAGTTAAAGTTATTCTAATTAAACCCAGACTGAAGTCAGCTGTTGCTGTAGGATTTGCTTGAATGTTTGGGATTGCATCCTACTGGGAGAGCCATGGTCTGCAAAGAGTTGCTAAAGAAACTGCAACAGCTAATTGTTGAAAGGTACCAATGAGGGGAGGGAATATCAATGGCCCTGGAAATACCATGGAGCACTGTCAATACCATCATCAATAAGTGGAGAAAATGTGGCACCACATTCAAATTGTAAAGATTAGAATGACCCTCCAAAGTTCATAAGAGGACAAGGAGAAAACGTATCATAGAGAATTCCAAGTGGCCAACAATAATACTGAAGGAGCTGCAGGAATTTCTGGCAGGTAACGGTCATTACTTGCATGTGACTGACACCTCTCATATTCTGCAAATGTCTGGGTTATGCAGTAGGGTGGCAAGACGGAAACTGTTTCTTGCAAAAAGGAACATCCAAGCCATCTAAGTTATGCTATAAAGTAAATTCAGTCACTCCTAGCCTTGAGGGAAAATGTGTTTTGGTCTCACGAGACAAAGGTTGAACTGTAAAATATATGTATGGTGCAAAACCAATAAATTTCCTCATCCAAGGAACACCATACTAACTTAGAAGCATGGTCGTGATAGCATTGGGCCCGATCCGATATGCAGCGTCGCCCGCAAAAGCCGGTGACGCCAAATATTGCGCTGGTTTGGTATCCTATATACGGCGTAACCTAGAAGTTAAGCTTGTATATTTCACCCTTCGGCCGTAGTTTTATGGCCCATAGACTGGTATACCAAACCCGCGCAGTTTGGTATCCAATATACAATCTTACTCCATTTTCACCTCGCCACAAAATGCAGGCGTAGTAAGCCTTACGCTGAGTATTGGAGCCCTGTAACTCCCTAAACTGTCTGCAAAATAAAACCTAACACCTAACGCATGCGCAATGTCTATCTACCTGTCAACCGCAATCCCCCACCGCAATCCCTAATAAAATGTTTAACCCCTAAACTGCTGCTCCAGGACCCCCCCGCCACCTACATTAAATGTATTACCCCCTAATCTGACCCCCCTACACCGCCGCCACCTATTTTAAATATATTAACCCCTAATATGATCCCCCTACACTGCCGCCATCAATTTTAATATATTAACCCCTAATATGATCCCCCTACACCACCGCCACCTATTTAAATATATTAACCCCTACTATGATCCCCCTACACTTCCGCCACTTATCTTACATTTATTACCCCCTAATCTGATCCCCCAACACCGCCGCCACCTATCTTACATTTATTACCCCCTAATCTGATCCCCCTACCCCGCCACCACCTATATTAACTTTATTAACCCCTAATCTGATCCCCCTACACCGCCGCCACCTATATTAACTTTATTAACCCCTAATATGATCCCCCTACACCACCGCCACCTATTTTAAATATATTAACCCCTACTATGATCCCCCTACACTTCCGCCACTTATCTTACATTTATTACCCCCTAATCTGATCCCCCAACACCGCCGCCACCTATCTTACATTTATTACCCCCTAATCTGATCCCCCTACACCGCCACCACCTATATTAACTTTATTAACCCCTAATCTGATCCCCCTACACCGCCGCCACCTATATTAACTTTATTAACCCCTAGTCTGATCCCCCTACACCGCCGCCACCTATATTAAATTTATTAACCCCTAATCTGATCCCCCTACACCGCCGCCACCTATATTAACTATATTACCCCCTAAACCTAAGTCTAACCCTAACACCCCCTAACTTAATTATTATTTAAATAAATCTAAATAATACTAATATTATTAACTAAATTATTCATATTTAAAACTAAATACTTACCTATAAAATAAACCCTAAGATTGCTACAATATAATTAATAATTACATTGTAGTAGCCTAGGGTTTATATTTATTTTACAGGTAACTTTGTATTTATTTTAACTAGGTACAATAGTTATTAAATAGTTAATAACTATTTAATAGCTACCTAGTTAAAATAATTACAAAATTACCTGTAAAATAAATCCTAACCTAAGTTACCAGTACACCTAACACTACACTATCAATAAATTAATTAAATAAACTACAATTATCTAAACTAAAATACAATTAAAAACACTAAACTATATTACAAAAAAACAAACACTAAATTACAAAAAAGGAAAAAAGATTACAAGAATTTTAAGCTAATTACACCTAATCTAAGCCCCCTAATAAAATAAAAAGCACCCCAAAATAATAAAATTTCCCTACCCTAAACTAAATTAAAAAAGTAATCAGCTCTATTACCAGCCCTTAAAAGGGCCTTTTGCGGGGCATTGCCCCAAAGTAATCAGCTCTTTTACCTGTAAAAAAAAGAACAACCCCCCCATTACAACCCACCACTCACACACCCATACTCTAAAACCCACCCGATCCCTTAAAAAAACCTAAGTCTAACCCCCAAGTGGTCATTACCTGTCCTGAAGACTGGCGGAGAAGGTCCTGTTCCAGGCGGTGAAGTCTTCTTCCAAGCGGCGACCTCTTCTTCTTCCAGGAACCAGCCGGCACAGAGCGGAGGAGTTGAAGACCGATGACCACGGAGCTGAAGACCATCCACTCTGGAACTGAAGACCGGCCACGCTGGAACTGAAGATCGGCAACGCTGGAACTGAAGACCACGGAGCCATGGAGCGTGGAGGATCCTCTTCATACGATCTACGCAGTACACTGAATAGGAATTCAAGGTACGCGATTAAAAATGGTGTCCCTTGAATTCCTATTGGCTGATTTGAGCCTTCAAATTCAAATCAGCCAATCTAATGAGAGCTACTGTAATTCTATTGGCTGATTTGAATAGCCAATATAATATGAGCTACTGTAATTCTATTGGCTGATATGAATAGCTTAGCAAACTACGGGCGGCGCAGGTTTCCACGCTTGCGCCAAAACCTGCGCTGTAGATTGTATAATGGATGAAATACTAAGATATTTTGATTTAAAACCTTTGTCAGAAAGCTGAAGATAAAGAAGAATTTCACATTGCAGCATGACAATGACCCAAATCACAAATCAAAGTTGACCAAGGCATGGCTCCAGAACAGGAAAAAAGAAAGTATTGGAATGGCCCAGTCAGTATTGACGAGACTGCTTAGAAAATCTCACCAAAGTGTAGAGCTTTAGATCATCAGACCCTTATTTATAAAGGGTTGCTGCTGTAATAAATGCAAAAGGTGCTTCTGTAAAGTATTAGTTGGGCAAACTACTTGTAGTTTTTTTTTTTTTATTTAAAATGCACCAAATTGTAACTTTTTTTTCTACTGGATGTTTATTTGTTGGAAGATCACATTACAGACTGAAACATTCTGACATTCACATTGTTGTTATTTCTTTCTTTATATTTCAAAAATCTGCAATTTCTTTAGGGTGTGTAGACTTTTTATATCTACTGTATATATATATGTCCAGAAAAAGCGCACTCCAAAGGTCTTATCAGATGTATTATAGTCACTTTATTGAGCGTTCATATAATACATATGATAAGACCTTTGGAGTGCGCTTTTTCTGGACATATTGTGATAAATTTTGCTGCACGCAAGGCTATTGCTTATCCTGTTCTGGAGTGCACACTGTCTCAAGCATATATATATATATATTTTATGTCAAACACACTAACAGCGCTAATAAAATCAAATTCGACAAAGAATAATATTGAATTAAAATGTTTATTGATGTTATAAAACAGTGAAATAAAATAGTGAAATAAAAAGATTACAAGAAACGCAGCAAGGAGTTGTCTACACCAAAAAAGTGTAAATCCAAGCTGAAATAGGCAATTAACTATCTCTTTTACAATATATTGCAAGGAACTATCTCTTATAAAAAGTGCATATACATAAAAAGTGATAAACAAACCGCAATTAAAACCAAATAAAATAGAGTAAAAAGCAAAATAGCAGCAAGTCGTAACATATATTTTATACCATATATTGTTTAAATACTACTGCCATCTAGTGGCTCAAAAGAGTATAACTACTGTTGGACACAATAATGCTCCTGAGCCTACCTATCTGCTTTTCATCAAAGGATACCATAAGAACAAGCTACACTTGATAATAGAAGTAAATTAATAAGTTTTATTATAATTTATACTTTCTATTTCAGATATTTGTTTAGGATACTAGTACAAAAAGATAACCCAGGCAAAAAAAAAAAATACAATTGCATTTAGTTATTAGATTCCTAAGAAGAAATTAAATCTTACAATAATGCTGATCTATGTTTATTGTGGTCACCATAGAATCTGTATTTTTTTTCATTAAGGACATCTATATTTTTTATTTTGTTAGGGAGTGTGGGAAGGAAATAAGTAAAACTAATGACAGTGGAGGGCCCTCTAGTGGGGCTGTAACAAAACTAAGGGTTAACTGATTAGAAGTCTGGAGTTTACAGGGATATTGTTGTTACTTTGTTGCAATGTGAGGGGCGGAGAGTGTGCTTACCTTTATAGGTCCATGTTGCAGTGGTCTCGGCCTCTTTTCCTGCTTCCAAACTTTGAGAGGATTTTCCCCGCCCGCCCGTCCCTTGGAGAAGCAACAGTTGGCGGCAAGGAGTCAAAGGTGGCAGAGTTGTAGGACTATCCCCTGGCTGGGGTAGGTTTAGTTGAATCAGCTCCGTAAGCCCAGGTTATAATTTAGTCCACCACCCCCAACCAGCGGGTTGTATGACAAGCTGGGGGAGGGTCGCTCTTCTGGGCTGGTGGTGGTGCCCTAGCTGGCGGTCGGTCATATCCCTGGAGCGAGCAGTCTGAATGACGAGTGACGGCCTTGGGGAATTGGGGAGGGGTGACGCCCGCTAGGTGCCGGCCTAGGGGTTCCCCTCCTCAAAGTATGGCTGAAGAGCTCTACAATTTACACCCATTCTATGCTAAGAAGCGCCAGCAATCCGTGCTACGCTGTAGGTACCGTATGGGGCTTTGACCGGCTGTTGGTAGGGGATAGTTAAATAGGGATATGTGCCGCCAAGAGTTATCGAACTTTTACAAAGTTCAAGTTTAAGGTTGCCTAGGAAACTATCGAATAGTTTCGTTAAAGTTCTACGTTTTAATAAACGTGACCGTGACCGGTCTTTTTCCCAACTCAGTTGTTGTGTCTTATTTGGGGGGAAGGGTAGTGTGTTAAAACTGAATGACGTATTAAGAGGTTTAACTCTTATGATCCAGTTACTAGGCAATACATTCATTAACATGCAATAGTGTCAGGATCAATGCATTATATCAGAAACACCAGTACCAGTGATCTGCTATTTTTTATTATTATTTTAAGTGTTCTGCAAGCAAGATAAAAATAATAATACTAATCTGTTACAACATAGAAAATATAATCATATGAAATTACACATACCTATTGGCAATAAGGCAAGATTATGTGCTTTTTTATTCATTACATAACAGCGTCTGCAATAAGGGGATTTTTTGCATTATTTTTAAAATGTACTAGAAGACCCTTTCGTTGACCAGATTAAGACCACAGTACAGTTATGGATTATAAGGTCATTAACAATTTCTTTTGTAAAATGCATTGCTGATTTTGTTTTAAATTGATAGGATATGAAACAGCTGAGTACAACTACAATATAATGGCTACTACTCACTAGACATGTGTAATTCGGTTTGGTTCGATTCGGAAATTCGGAAAATTCGGAGATTCGGATCGAACCGAATTTCCGAATTAAAATACTGCTGAATTTACCGAATAAATCCGAATTAGTTTGGATTTATTCGGTAAATTCGGATGGACATGGATTACACTAGTATTGTACAGTATATTAGGTTATATCACTCTGCTATGGGTTACACCTAATATACAGTACATAATACTAGTCTAATACACAGCACCCATACTGAAATTCCGAATTTCCGAACCGAATCGAACCGAATCCAGCCAAATTTTTCCGAATCCGAATGAATCCTAAACGAATTCATTCAAAGTTTTCCGAATTCGAATCAATCCGAAACGAAATTTGAAAACCTCAGAATCGATCCGAACCGAAACAAATTTTTCGATCATGCACATATCTACTACTCACCATGCTATTGGTTTTCCTCTTGTGTCTGCAGCTGTCTTCAAAGTCATTCTCTTATTTTAACCCATTGCAAGTATCAATTAGTGAAACTCAGCATCTTCACACTGGGCACCGCCATCTTGGAGTTTATATTTGTTATGTAACTTTTACACTGTGTAAAATAAACAGCAACAATGTAACTTATGCTCTCTATTTTGTGAGCTAAAACTGAAGTGAAATATACAGCTGTCAAAAGGCCAGTAACATCGCAGATCAGTGAAAGTGCACTGCTTCTGTCACAGGATGCAAAAATATGTGTGCTACAACCTTGTTTCTCAACCTATGGTACGCATACCCCTGGGGTACTTGCGGCATTGATAAGGTGTACTCCTAGGATTAACCTTAGTTTTTCTGATGCAGCTATGGTAAACATAACCTATATCACAGAAAGTGGTGTTTCTTGTTTCCACCCTCAAGCAATTCTAACAGGGTAGATTGTATTTCACAGGCTAGGTTGGTCTTCTGCTCAAACCCTGATTCACCTCAAATTTGGAAATCTTAGAATCAGGCCTGTTAGGGAAATTTGAGCATTGGAGTTGAGCTCCAATGATAGGAAGTTTTCCACAGGTGCCATGTAATGTGTATTTCTGCAAATAAGTGTCACAAAAGCAGGTGCCACTGTGAAATGGGATAGGTAAAGTGCATTATACTCAAGTGTTCCACAGTAAAACAAACCAGATAAACATTTTATGAAAATGTATTTAGACATTTTATTTTCCTCTTTTGTATGTAAGAGGTGCTGTATTAAAGGATTATATACAGTATGTGTGTTTTGCATGTGTCTATTTCATATTTATTTGGTATTCAAAAGTTTCCAAATATTTTCTGTATCCAGATTCAAAAACAGTAAAAAAAAATAATCTAATACCTGAATATTTTCTGTGGTTAATGGGTCTGATGCAATTTTGGGAAACTATTTGATATATGTTCACATGAGAATTTGAGACAACAAATATTTATGTTTTGCAAATGGGGTACATAGGAAACAATTGTATGCCTGCCTTGCTACAAAAAGGTTGAGAAACGCTGTGCTACAAGATGGTGGTGCCCAGTATAAAATGCAGAGCTTTACCATCTGGCTTCTTTAATGGGTTATATTAAAGGGCCACTAAACCCAAAATCTTTCTTTCATGATTCAGATAGAACATACACATTTAAACAACATTACAATTTACTTCTATTATTTATTTTGCTTCATTTTTTAGATATCCTTATTTGAAGAAAAAGAAATGCACATGGGTGAGCCAATCACATGAGGCTTCTATGTGCAGCAACCAATCAGCAGCTACTGAGCATATCTAGATATGCTTTCCAGCAAAGAATATCAAGAGAATAAAACAAATTAGATAATAGAAGTAAATTAGAAAGATGTTTAAAAATGCATTCTCTTTCTAAATCATGAAAGAAAAAATGTGGGTTTCATGTCCCTTTAAGTTAACAGCTTTAATGAAAGCTGCAGATATAGGAGGGAAATCAATAGCATGGTGAGTAGTAATCACCCAGGGCCCGATCCGATATGCAGCGTCGCCTGCAGAAGCCGGCAACGCCAAATTTTGCGCTGGTTTGGTATCCTATATATGGCGTAACCTAGAAGTTACGCTCGTATATTTCACCCTTCGGCTGTAGTTTTTTGGCCCATAGAGTGATATACCAAACCCGCGCAGTTTGGTATCCAATATACAGCGTAAGGACTTACGTGGCGAAAATGGAGAAATCTTACTCCATTTTCACCTCGCAACAAAATGCAGGCGTAGTAAGCCTTATGCTGAGTATTGGAGCCCCGTAACTCCCTAAACTACCTGCAAAATAAAACCTAACACCTAACGCATGCGCAATGTCTATCTACCTGTCAACCGCAATCCCCCGCCGCAATCCCCCGCCGCAATCCCTAATAAAGTGTTTAACCCCTAAACCGCTGCTCCCGGACCCCGCTGCCACCTATATTATATGTATTACCCCCTAATCTGATCCCCTTACACTGCCGCCAGCTACATTAACTATATTAACCCCTAATGTGAGCCCCCTACACCCCCGCCACCTACATTAACTATATTACCCCGCCACCACCTATTTTAAATATATTAACCCCTAATATGATCCCCCTACACCGCCGCCACCTATATTAAATTTATTAACCACTAATCTAATCCCCCTACACTGCCGCCACCTATATTAAATTTATTAACCCCTAATCTAATCCCCCTACACCGCCACCACCTATATTAAATATATTAACCACTAAACCTAAGTCTAACCCTAACACCCCCTAACTTAATTATTATTTAAATAAATCTAAATAATATTAATATTATTAACTATATTATTCCTATTTAAAACTAAATACTTACCTATAAAATAAACCCTAAGATAGCTACAATATAATTAATAATTACATTGTAGCTATTTTAGGGTTTATATTTATTTTACAGGTAACTTTGTATTTATTTTAACTAGGTACAATAGCTATTAAATAGTTAATAACTATTTAATAGCTACCTAGTTAAAATAATTACCAAATTACCTGTAAAATAAATCCTAACCTAAGTTACCATTACACCTAACACTACCCTATCAATAAATTAATTAAATAAACTACAATTATCTCAACTAAAACACAATTAAATACACTAATCTATATTACAAAAAACAAACAAACACTAAATTACAAAAAAATAAAAAAAGATTACAAGCATTTTAAGCTAATTACACCTAATCTAAGCCCCCTAATAAAATAAAAAAGCCCCCCAAAATAATAAAATTTCCCTACCCTAAACTAAATTAAAAAAGTAATCAGCTCTATTATCAGCCCTTAAAAGGGCCTTTTGTGGGGCATTGCCCCAAAGTAATAAGCTCTTTTACCTGTAAAAAATAGAACAACCCCCCTCCATTACAACCCACCACCCACACACCGATACTCTAAAACCCACCCGATTAAAAAAACCTAAGTCTAAGCCCCAAGTGGTCCTTACCTGTCCTGAAGACCGGCGGAGAAGGTCCTGTTCCAGGTGGAGAAATCTTCTTCCAAGCTGCAACATCTTCTTCTTCCAGGAACCAGCCGGCGTGGAGCGGAGGAGTTGAAGACCGATGACCGCGGAGCTGAAGACCGTCCACTCTGGAACTGAAGACCGGCGATGCTGGAATTGAAGATCGGCGACACTGGAACTGAAGACCGGAGCCATGGAGCGTGGAGGATCCTCTTCATATGATCTCCACCGTACACTGAATAGGAATTCAAGGTACGTGATTAAAAATGGCGCCCCTTGAATTCCTATTGGCTGATTTGAGCCTTCAAATTCAAATCAGCCAATTGGATGAGAGCTACTTTAATTCTATTGGCTGATTTGAATAGCCAATAGAATAAGAGCTACTGTAATTCTATTGGATATTCAAATCAGCCAATAGAATTAAAGTAGCTCTCATCCGATTGGCTGATTTGAATTTGAAGGCTCAAATCAGCCAATAGAAATTCAAGGGACGCCATTTTTAATCGCGTACCTTGAATTCCTATTCAGTGTACGGCGGAGATCGTATGAAGAAGATCCTCCATGCTCCATGGCTCCGGTCTTCAGTTCCAGCATCGCCGATCTTCAGTTCCAGCATCGCCGGTCTTCAGTTCCAGAGTGGACGGTCTTCAGCTAGGCGGTCATTGGTCTTCAACTCCTCCGCTCCGCGCCGGCTGGTTCCTGGAAGAAGAAGATGTCGCCGCTTGGAAGAAGACTTCTCCGCCTGGAACAGGACCTTCTCTGCCGGTCTTCAGGACAGGTAAGTACCACTTGGGGGTTAGACTTAGGTTTTTTTAAGGGGGGATCGGGTGGGTTTTAGAGTAGGGGTGTGTGGGTGGTGGGTTGTAATGGGGGGGTTGTTCTTTTTTTAACAGGTAAAAGAGCTGATTACTTTGGGGCAATGCCCCACAAACGGCCCTTTTAAGGGCTGGTAATAGAGCTGATTACTTTTTTTATTTAGTTTAGGGTAGGGAAATTTTATTATTTTGGGGGGCTTTTTTATTTTATTAGGGGGCTTAGATTAGGTGTAATTAGCTTAAAATTCTTGTAATCTTTTTTTATTTTTTGTAATTTAGTGTTTTGTTTTTTTTGTAATATAGATTAGTGTATTTATTTGTATTTTAGTTGAGATAATTGTAGTTTATTTAATTAATTTATTGATAGTGTAGTGTTAGGTGTAATGGTAACTTAGGTTAGGATTTATTTTACAGGTAATTTGGTAATTATTTTAACTAGGTAGCTATTAAATAGTTATTAACTATTTAATAGCTATTGTACCTAGTTAAAATAAATACAAAGTTACCTGTAAAATAAATTTAAACCCTAAAATAGCTACAATGTAATTATTATTTATATTGTAGCTATCTTAGGGTTTATTTTATAGGTAAGTATTTAGTTTTAAATAGGAATAATTTAGTTAATAATATTAATATTATTTAGATTTATTTCAATAATAATTAAGTTAGGGGGTGTTAGGGTTAGACTTAGGTTTAGTGGTTAATATATTTAATATAGGTGGCGGCGGTGTAGGGGGATCATATTAGGGGTTAATAGAGTTAAAATAGGTGGTGGCGGGGTAGGGGACTCACATTAGGGGGTAATATAGTTAAAATATGTGGCGGAGGGGTAGGGGAATCAGATTAGGGGGTAATATAGTTAATGTAGCTGGCGGCGGTGTAGGGGGGTCAGATTAGGAGGTAATATAGTTAATGTAAGATACAAATGAAACCTGCTCAACGGAGCGCCCCTGGGGTATGTAAAAACAAATCCTGAGAATATGATAGGCACTAATAGAGTGAGGGTATATGTGAAAAAATATATAAATGATATCCTAGGCGGAAAATATTCCCAGTGCGTCTGCACACGCACAAAATAGCAACAGTCCATCCAATGTAGGGAAAAATAAGTGCTCCAAGCCCACAGATATATAAAAGTTCAATTTTATTCCAAACTTGTTAAAATCATACAAGATAGATTAAAAAGTGGTAAGCACAGTAGTGCAAAAACAGGTTGTAAAACAGGTGCAAAAAACAGCAAACGTTTCGTGCTCCATGCACTTGGTCACTGCTAATTGATGCACCTGTTCAGAGCTCTATTTATACCAAATTTCTTAAAGTGATATCACAAATTTTCATTAACCTGTACTTTGCCATTTTGTAAGAGAGCCTATGACAAGAAACATTTATTTACTTTTTCCTTTTCATGTACATAAAGTGTTACAATATAAATATGCATGTTGATATTTGTTGGTTAAGGCGTGACTATGTTTTGTGAAAACAATCTATTTTGCAATATATTTAAATCATTACATTTATGAAAAGAAGCATACACATTGCTCTATAAGTCATTACCTTCAGTGTTAAATATAATCAAAACCATGTTTATATATTGTTTAAACTACTCTTAATATAAAAATCCTTAATTTGAAAAGTATGAAATTAGATATGCAATAGATGAGCCTATGACAAGAGCCTGATTTACTAAGACATCAAAATAAGTGTATGTATAGTAATCTATTTTCTCTCTCATAAAGGAAAAATTGGGTTGGCAATAATAGTGAGAAAATGTCTCATATCAACATATTTTCTTATTTCTTAATTCTTTTTTGGGGGAATGAGCCCATGACAAGAGACATACCTATAAATTCAAAAATTTCCCAAAAACATTAAATGATTTATTAAATTTTCCTATTTCTTAATTCTTTTTAGGGGAATGAGCCTATGACAAGAGACATATCTATAAATTCCAAAAAAAAAAATCAAAAATTTCTTTTTAAAATAAATTACTAAAAAAATTTTTTTTTTTTTTTTTTTTTTTTAGATATTTATTATTTGGTGAATAAGTCTAAATCCCTTCTCATGTTGAGGCCCTCAGGGTGTGTAGTCTGTAGATTGAACATCCACATAACTTCTCTTTTGTCAAGTGTTGTCTCTCTATCACCTCCTCTTCTCCATTGTGGGACAAAATCTATCCCCTGTAGGATAAGAGCAGATGTATCTGCATTGTGTAGAACCTTAAAGTGCCTTGATACAGGTGTGTCTGTGTTCTCATCCTCTATGGAGCGCAAGTGCTCCAAGAACCTCTCTTTTAACGTTCTCTTTGTTTTTCCTGTATATTGTTTGTGGCAAATTTTACATGTGAGAAGATAAACCACATGTGTGGTAGAACAGTTGATATAATGATGTATCTTATAAGTCTTATTGGTAATAGTAGAATTAAATTCCTCTCCTTCCTTAACAAAGTCACATGTTGTACATATTGGGCGTCTGCACTTATAAAAACCCTTTCTCTGTTTTAACCAGCAGGATGTTTTTTTGGTTTTTACATCAGATGGAGAAATAAAATTTGCTATCGTCTTACCTCTTCTAGATACAAAATCACAACCTTCTTTGAGAATCTCCTTAAGGATAGGGTCTGAGTACAAAATTGGATGGAATCTTTAATAATATTGCACACCTTAGTGTATTCCATACTGTAAGTTGTAATAAATTTGATCTTGCTATTTTCTGATGTTCTTTTCTGTTTATTCCTATATTTTAGCAAGTCTTGTCTGGGAATTAAATCTACACTAGATTTTGCCTCTTTAAAGGGACAGTCTAGGCCAAAATAAACTTTCATGATTCAGATAGAGCATGTAATTTTAAACAATTTTCCAATTTACTTTTATCACCAATTTTGCTTTGTTCTCTTGGTATTCTTAGTTGAAAGCTTAACCTAGGAGATTCATATGCTAATTTCTTAGACCTTGAAGCCCACCTCTTTCAGATTGCATTTTAACAGTTTTTCACCACTAGAGGGTGTTAGTTCACATATTTCATATAGATAACACTGGGCTCGTGCACGTGAAGTAATCTGTGAGCAGGCACTGATTGGCTAGACTGCAAGTCTGTCAAAAGAACTGAAAAAGGGGCAGTTTGCAGAGGCTTAGATACAAGATAATCACAGAGGTTAAAAGTATATTATTATAACTGTGTAGGTTATGCAAAACTGGGAAATGGGTAATAAAGGGATTATCTATCTTTTAAAACAATAAAAATTCTGGTGTAGACTGTCCCTTTAAGTAACTTCTCACTGTAGCCTCTATCCCTGAACCTTTGTGTTGCCTCTTTTGACTTCACCTGATATTCATCCTCATTTGTGCAATTTCTTTTAATTCTGGTATATTCCCCCTCAGTGATACCCTTCACAACATGTCTTGGGTGGCATGAATTGTACTTGAGGATGGTGTTCCCAGCTGTAGACTTTCTATATATAGTAGTTTCAACTGTATTTTTGTCTGTGCTTATTAATGTGATATCAAGAAAATTAATTTCTTTATCACTCTGTTCACTGGTGAAGTTTAAGTTGAGGTTGTTATTGTTTAAATATTTACAAAAATCCTCTGCCTCTTGCTGATCTCCCTCAAACACAAACAACAGATCATCTATGTATCTGTAAAACTGGATAATCCTGTCCTTGAAGGGGTTTTTATCTCCAAAAACGTGGGACAGCTCCCACCAACTCATAAAGAGGTTGGCGTATGAGGGGGCAAATTTAGCCCCCATGGCTGTCCCACGTTTCTGGAGATAAAAGCTGTTCTGAAACAGAAAAAAATTGTGACTCAAAAGATATTCAATTGCCCTTAATATAAATATTTTGGTAGGATATGTAAAATTTGTATTCTGTTCCAAAAAGTGTTCTATTGCTTCTATCCCCTTCTCGTGTTGTATAGTTGTATACAATGAGGAAAGATCTGCTATGATAAATCTATATGTAGATTTCCATTTTAGATTTTGTACTTTGTTTAAAAGGGCCGTGGTGTCCTGTATAAAACTGGGCAAATCCCTAACTAGGGGTTGTAAGAATGAATCAATTAACTCTGATATAGGTTCATTCAAAGAATCAATACCCGCTATAATGGGTCTACCCTGTGGGCTCTGTAGATTCTTGTGTGTTTTGGGAAGGTAATGAAAAACAGGAATGACTGGTAGTTTAGGAATAATTCTTTCCTGAACAGATTTATTTATGATGTTATTATATCTTGCATATAAAACAAGGTTTAGTCAGTTCATTCCTGTATTTCACTGTAGGGTTGTCACTCAGTTTAATATACACTTCCCTGTCGTTTAGTTGTCTCATGGATTCTGCAATGTAGTCATCCTTATTTAGGACGACCACATTGCCTCCCTTGTCAGATTGCCTGATGACGAGTGAGTCATCAGATGCCAAACTTTTTATTGTGTCTCTCTCCTTTTGTGTAAAGTTAGATGGAATTTATTTCTCTTTTGGGCAGTTTGTAATCCCCTTAATATAGTTAATGTAGCTGGTGGCGGGGTAGGGGGGTCAAATTAGGGGTTAATGTAGTTATTATAGGTGGTGGCGGTGTAGGGGGGCTCAGATTAGGGGTTAATGTAGTTATTATAGGTGGCGGCGGTGTAGGGGGATTAGATTAGGGGTTAATAAATTTAATATAGGTGGCGGCGGTGTAGGGGGATCATATTAGGGGTTAATAGAGTTAATGTAGGTGGTGGCGGTGTAGGGGGATCAGATTAAGGGGTAAGACATATAATATAGGTGGCGGCGGTGTAGGAGGGTCAGATTAGGGGGTAATACATATAATATAGGTGGCGGCGGGGTCCGGGAGCGGCTGTTTAGGGGGTTAATACATTTATTGTTAGGAGTGAGAGGGGGGATTGCGGATAGATGGGTATACGTGTCAGGCTATTTTTGGGAGGCAGGTTAGACAGTTACGGGATATTTTATACTTTAGTTAGTTTTTTAATGCAGCAGCAGTTTCTAAAGTGCCGTAAGTCACTGGCGAGTCCAGAAATTTGTACTTACGCTTATTTCTGGACATCGCTAGTTTGTCCGATTTACGGCACTTTAGCAACTGCCGTCGCCGTATATGTGATAGCTCGATGTGCGAGCTGAAACTACGGGCGGCACAGGTTTCCACGCTTGCGCCGAAACCTGCGCCGTATATTGGATAGCGCCCCCAGTTGTCCCTTTAAATTACTTTCTCCTTTAATGGTTGTAGTAGTGTGTCCCTGCCACCAACACCAAAATAGTCGACGGCTTGATCACTGAGTATCAGTTGGGCAGAAATATGAAATTTCCTGCTGGGTCGTCTAAAAGGCCAAGGGCTTCAGCATATGGGTACAGTTAATAGTCTCTTCCTAAAACTCAGTTCTGCACCAATACTGTCCCAGATTACAGCCTAGCACCCCATATGTGTTTTGTACAACAAGCATTAAAAACCCTCCATTGGATAGAAAGTAACAACAGCACAGAATAGCTTTTTTACAGGGTAAGGTAAGCTGCATTCACACTTCAGTCTCATCTTTAGCATTTATCTTTATGTCCCCAGGGCTCTGTCTGTTTACTTCATCCCTTGTGATAATCACCTGACGACGGCAGTCTCTGAATATCCTCATCATACAAGGGAATTAAGTGAGCAGACAATTTATATAGCACATCTGTACCCTACATGCAATTCTCTTTTAAAAACATAGTATAGCAATAACATTTTTTTTGTGTGTTTTAAACTTTTTATAGATAAAAAACAAATGGCTAGATTACGAGTTTTGCGTTAAGAGTGAAAAAGCAGCATTATGGCTCATAACGCTGCTTTTTCACTACCGCTGCTATTACGAGTCTTGTCAAAATAGCTGTACCGCACACCTTTTTGGCCGTAATGCAAATTAACTAACGCTCCTTTCAAAAAGGCCAAAAAGTGAGCGGTACAGCCTATACCGACAAGATCCGTACCGCCATCTAAAGTCAGTAGTTATGAGTTTTGCACTACAAAGCTGTAGCATAAAACTCATAACTAAACTGTTAAAAAGAACACTAACACCCATAAACTACCTATTAACCCCTAAACCAAGGCCCTCCTGCATCGCAAACAATAAAATAAAATTATTAACCCCTAATCTGCCGCTCCGGACATCGCCACCACTATAATAAACATATTAACCCCTAAACCTAACCCTAATTCTAACCCTAACACCCCCTAACTTTAATATAATTAAAATAATTCTAAATAAAACCTACTATTAATACCTAAATAATTCCAATTTAAAACTAAATACTTACCTGTAAAATAAACCCTAAGCTAGCTACAATATAACTAATAGTTACATTGTAGCTATCTTAGGTTTTATTTTTATTTCACAGCTAAGTTTGTATTTATTTTAACTAGGTAGACTACTTAGTAAATAGTTATTAACTATTTAATAACTACCTAGTTAAAATAAAGACAAAGTTACTTGTACAATAAAACATAACCTGAGTTACACTAACACCTAACATTACACTACTAGATTACAAAAAATAAAAAACACTAAATTACAGAAAATAAAAAAAATATATATCAAATATTTAAACTAATTACACCTAATCTAATACTCCTATCAAAATAAAAAAGCCCCCCCAAAATAAAAAACCCTTAGCCTACACTAAACTGCCAATAGCCCTTAAAAGGGCCTTTTGCGGGGCATTGCCCCAAAGAAATCAGCTCTTTTACCTGTAAAAAAATACAAACACCCCCAACAGTAAAACCCACCACCCACACAACCAAACCCCCCAAATAAAACCCTATCTAAAAAACCTAAGCTCCCCATTGCCCTGAAAAGGTCATTTGAATGGGCATTGCCCATACAAGGGCATTTAGCTCTTTTTCAAGTGCCCAAACCCCTAATCTAAAAATAAAACCCACCCAATAAGCCCTTAAAATAACCTAACACTAACCCTGGAAGATCCACTTACAGTTTCTGAAGACCGGACATCCATCCTCATCCAGCCGAGAGAAGTCTTCATCCAAGCAGGCAGAAGTCCTCAACGAAGCCGGGAGAAGTCTTCATCCAAGCGGTAAGAAGTGGTCCTCCAGATGGGCAGAAGTTTTCATCCAGATGGCATCTTCTATCTTCATCCTTCTGATGCGGAGCGGCTCCATCTTCAAGACATCCGGCGCAGCGCATCCTCTTCTTTCGATGGTTCTTCAAGAATGAAGGTTCCTTTAAATGACGTCATCCAAGATGGCGTCCCTTGAATTCCGATTTGCTGATAGAATTCTATCAGCCAATCGGAATTAAAGGTGAAAAAATCCTATTGGCTGATGCAATCAGCCAATAGGATTGAGCTTCAATCCTATTGGCTGATTGGATCAGCTAATAGGATTGAGCTCGCATTCTATTTCTATTGGCTGCTCCAATCAGCCAATAGAATGCGAGCTCAATCCTTTTGGCTGACTCTGTGAATCTGTAAATTGGTTCTTCCCTTTACAGATTCGCAGAGTGGAAGCAACACGCTGAGTGTTATAGGCAAAGAAAGCAAGTTGCAGTATCAAGCACAGTGATATGATATTGGAATATCCTCTGAAAAGGACATATGCACCAAGGCCTGGCATAAGGTTTTTGGCGTTGGACCAAGCTCTGTCGATACAGGGAATAAAGTCTTCAGGTAGGATGTATCAAATCCGCATCTGACAAAAGCGGTATAATATATAAAGCCAAGTTGAGGAAGGTAAGCTTCCCTGCATGTCACACCAACACTGCACTAAATATATATGTCAAAATAGGTTTATGTTACTCATATAGCTGACTAGGTTTTGGACTGGCTTGCTTTAACAATTTCCTGTCTGCTTTCTTGCCTAACTGACTGTTTTCTATACAGCGTGTTGTATATCTGGAAGATAATTGGACTGTTTGCTGCACATATTTTACCTGGCTCCTATGTAAAGCCACTGGACTTTTTCACAAAGCAGATCTGTTTTTTTTTTTTCTGTTCTAGTATCAGCGCTGATCACTATAAGTCTCCAATATGATTCTTAATATGGCCATTTAACATAAGCCCGTTTTGATGCTGACTTAGATTTGTGATTTTCAGTGTGTGAGTGTATATAGGAGGCCTGTGTTTGTATGACTGCTTTAGGTGTTGTTGTGTGTATTTTGGATTATATGATGATTCTCTCATTTACATCCGTTCATGCTTATATTGTCTCAGTTCAGGAGATTGGAACTGTATTAATTAATTAAAATATAGTCTACTAGATTACGAGTCTTGTGTTAGCCTTATAAAGCAGCGTTGAGAGGTCCCAACGCTGATTTTCAACGCCCGCTGGTATTACGAGTCTGGCAGGTACAGGTGTACAACTCACTTTTTTCCCGTGACTCGAGCATACAACAAATTTACTTACGTTAATTGCGTATCCTATCTTTTTAATGGGATTTGCCTAACGCTGGTATTATGAGTCTTGGAAAAAGTGAGCGGTACAGCCTCTCCTGTCAAGTCTCCTACCGCATTTAAAAGTCAGTAGTAAAGAGTTTTATGGGCTAACGCCGTAACATAAAACTCTTAACTAAAGTGCTAAAAAGTACACTATCACCCATACACTACATATTAACCCCTAAACTGAGCCCCCCCCCCCCCACATTGCAAACACTTAAATACATTTTTTAACCCCTAATCTGCCGACCGGACATCGCCGCCACTTCAATAAATATATTAACCCCTAAACCGTCGCACTCCCGCCTCGCAAACATTAGTTAAATTTTATTAACCCCTAATCTGCCGTCCATAACATCGCCAACACCTACCTACATTTATTAACCCCTAATCTGCCACCACCAACGTCGCTGCAACTATATTAAATTTATTAACCCCAAAATCTAAGTCTAACCCTAACCCTAACACCCCCCTAACTTAAATATAATTTAAATAAATCGAAATAAAATTACTACAATTAAATAAATTATTCCTATTTAAAACTAAATACTTACCTATAAAATAAACCCTAAGCTAGCTACAATATAACTAATAGTTACATTGTAGCTATCTTAGGGTTTAATTTTATTTTACAGGCAACTTTGTATTTACTTTAACTAGGTACAATAGTTATTAAATAGTTATTAACTATTTAATAACTACATAGTTAAAATAAGTACAAATTTACCTGTAAAATAAACCCTAACCTAAGTTACAATTACACCTAACACTACACTATAATTAAATTAATTACCTAAACTAACTACAATTAATTACAATTAAATTAAATAATCTAAAGTACGAAAAAAACAAAACACTAAGTTACAGAAAATAATAAAATAATTACAATTTTTTAAAAATAATTAAACCTAATATAATCCCCCTAATAAAATAAAAAAGCCCCCTAAAATAAAAAAAAATCCCTACCCTACACTAAATTACAAATAGCCCTTAAAAGGGCCTTTTGCGGGGCATTGCCCCAAAGTAATCAGCTCTTTAACCTGTAAAAAAAAAAAAAACAATACCCCCCCAACATTAAAACCCACCACCCACACACCCAACCCTACTCTAAAACCCACTCAATCCCCCCTTAATAAAACCTAACACTAACGCCTTGAAGATCACCCTACCTTGAGACGTCTTCACCCAACCAGGCAGAAGTGGTCCTCCAGACGGCCAGAAGTCTTCATCCGATCCGGGCAGAAGAGGACCTCCAGATGGGCAGAAGTCTTCATCCAGGCGGCATCTACTATCTTCATCCATACGGAGCGGAGCGGGTCCATCTTCAAGCCATCTGACGCGGAGCATCCTCTTCCATCCGACGACTAACACTAAAAATGATGGTACCTTTAAGTGACATCATCCAAGATGGCGCCCCTTCAATTCCGATTGGCTGAAAGAATTCTATCAGCCAATCGGAATTAAGGTAGAAAATATCCTATTGGCTGATCCAATCAGCCAATAGAATGCAAACTCAATCCTATTGAACTTAAATCCTATTGGCTGATTGCATCAGCCATTAGGATTTTTTCTACCTTAATTCCTATTGGCTGATAGAATTCTATCAGCCAATCGTAATTGAAGGGACGCCATTTTGCATGACGTCACTTAAAGGTACCATCATTTAGTGTTAGTCGTCGGATGGAAGAGGATGCTCCGCGTCAGATGGCTTGAAGATGGACCCGTTCCGCTCCGGATGGATGAAGATAGAAGATGCCGCCTGGATGAAGACTTCTGCCCGTCTGGAGGTCCTCTTCTGCCCAGATTGGATGAAGACTTCTGGCCGTCTGGAGGACCACTTCTGCCCGGTTGGGTGAAGATGTCTCAAGGTAGGGTGATCTTCAAGGGGTTAGTGTTAGGTTTTATTAAGGGGGGATTGGGTGGGTTTTAGAGTAGGGTTGGGTGTGTGGGTGGTGGGTTTTAATGTTGGGGGGTATTGTATTTTTTTTTACAGGTAAAAGAGCTGATTACTTTGGGGCAATGCCTCGCCAAAGGCCCTTTTAAGGGCTATTTGTAATTTAGTATAGGGTAGGGCTTTTTATTATTTTGGGGGGCTTTTTTATTTTATTAGGGGGATTAGATTTGGTGTAATTAGTTTAAAATTTGTGTAATTATTTTATTATTTTCTGTAATTTAGTTGTTTTTTTCCATACTTTAGTTTATTTAATTTAATTGTAATTAACCCTTTAAGGACACAGCTTTCTGTTTGCTCAATTGTTTTATGACGGAAAAATTCCGTCATATGTCCTTAGGAGGTTAATTGTAGTTAGTTTAGGTAATTAATTTAATTATAGTGTAGTGTTAGGTGTAATTGTAACTTAGGATAGGGCTTATTTTACAGGTAAATTTGTACTTATTTTAACTATGTAGTTATTAAATAGTTAACAACTATTTAATAACTATTCTACCTAGCTAAAATCAATACAAACTTGCCTGTAAAATAAAAACAAATCCTAAGATGGCTACAATGTAACTATTATTTATATTGTAGCTATCTTAGGGTTTATTTTATAGGTAAGTATTTAATTTTAAATAGGAATAATTTAGTTAATGATAAAAATTTTATTTAGATGTATTTAAATTATATTTAAGTTAGGGTGGTGTTAGGGTTAGGGTTAGACTTAGATATAGGGGTTAATAACTTTATTATAGTGGCAGCGATGTTGGCGGCGGCAGTATAGGGGTTAATAAGTGTAGTTAGGTGGCGGCTACATTGGAGGCGGCAGAGTAGGGGTTAATAAGTGTAGTTAGGTGGCAGCGACATTGGGGGCAGCAGAGAAGGGGTTAATAAATAAAAAGTAGGTGTCGGCGATGTTGGGGGCAGCAAATTAGGGGTTCATAGGGATAATGTAGGTGGCGAGGTGTCTGGAGCGGCAGATTAGGGGTTAATAATAAAATGCAGGTGGCGGCGATGTCGGGGGCATCAGATTAGGGATTAATTATTGTAATATTAGGGGTGTTTAGACTCAGGGTTCATGTTAGGGTGTCAGGTGTAGACATAAAAAGTATTTTCCCATAGGAATCAATGGGGCTGCGTTAGAAGCGGAACGCTGTTTTTTTGCAGGTGTTAGGTTTTTTTTTCAGCCGATTCTCCCCCATTGATTCCTATGGGGAAATCATGCACGAGCACGTTCAGCCAGCTCACCGCTACCGTAAGCAAAGCTGGTATTGAGGTGAGATGTGGAGCTAAATTTTGCTCTCCTCTCACTTTTTTGCAGCTAACGCTGGGTTTAAATAAACCTGTAATACCAGCGTTGTCTGCAGGTGAGCGGTGAGGGAAAACTGCTTGTTAACACCGCAACCCTGTTACTGCAAAACTCGTAATCTAGGTGAGTGTTTATTAACTAAAAGAGTGCTGTATTCCCTGTCTTTTTATAGGACGACCTAACAGTTAATGATCCTATCTTCTCTTCTTATAGTTCCGATGTAATAATTTTCTTAAGGGTTTGCACCATTTAAGGCTACTATACCTAAAATTTGAAAAACACTTTATGTTAAGAATATTTATGTTTATGAAATCGTATTCACAGAGGGTTGAAAAGTCCAGTTGCAATCCGAAGAGTGGAAAAACAAGCCCACAAGCTGACCAAAGCTTAAGATGATAATTATGTATGATATACACAAGAATGTACAAAGTAGTTGTAAATTAAGGTTACCAATCATTGCATATGAGTCATGAGAAGGAAAATTACTATACTATGCAGAAAAACAAGCATGGAAAAGGAAATAGCTAATTATGAAGGAATGTATAAACCTGGATTAAGGAAGCCAAAAGGAGGTATTCAAAACATTGATGTAAAATATAAAACATTATACCATGTATATCTGTTTTCAATGAGTAGAACATTTGTTTGTGTGATAAATGGACTCAAGAGGTGTAATGGTCTCAATAAAGTTTTAAAGTTTTAAATGCCAATGTTCCTAAGAGACTGTATTTCTGCTCCTTCCTATCTCTTGTTTGCATATTCTTCCCATATGAAGCAAATATTATAGTAGTCCTTGAAATGTTTATTTTGAGTGTAATGATATTTCTTTAGACGGAGGCAGTTTGATACTTTATCCCTCCATGTAGGCATGGTGGGGAAGGTAATGCTTTTTCCAATTCAGTGGAATCGGTCCCTTAATGGAGTTTATCATGAGAAGGAGTAGTTTAGATTGCAGATTACATCTAAGTTTGGGAAGTCTATTATAAAATATTATCCAGATCTAAGGAGAGATGAATGGACAGGATCTCCTCAATTTCTGATTTGGTTGATATCCAGAAAGATTGGGCTATTGGGCATGACCTCCAAATATGTGTAGGTGTACTTTAATCTGTGCATCCTCTATAGCACCCCACCGGGTAACCCAGAGAATGGTGGACAGGCATGCAGGTGTATAATACCTCCTGCTGAGGAATTTGATATTCATCTCAAGAGTGTAAATTGATGAGGATGATTTCATTCATATTTGAGAAAATATAGAGCCATTCCTTGTGTGGAAAAGTAGCTCCTATCTTTTGTTCCCTCTTTGATGCATATGAAGGAAGTGTGGTTGAATTAGAAGTTAAAATTGGTTTATAGGAGAGTTATAGTATTCCTTTGTTTGGGATCGTGCTACTGCACAATTTTTCAAAAGTGGTCAAAAAGCGAGATAAAGAGGATTTGTGGGGATGACTATGTAAATAATGAAAGAGCTGCGTGTAGGTGTACCAGTTGTGAAATTTGGGTCAGAGGACTGTAACAATTTCTTCTTCAGATTTGGGTTTAGTATTGTGAAATAGAGTATGACAAGGTATAGCTCTGTTACGGGTATTCAGTGGGGTTGGGTGTAGTAACTGGTTAAGTGGAAAGTCTGGATTATCCAACAGTGGGGTTAGGGGTGATGGTATACTGGATATGTTATGAAAATTTTAAAAACACATTTATCACTGGAGGCACGTGTTTCTTGTATTAGAATGGGTGGAAGAGAATGGGTAGATCTTTGTTTTGGGGGTATCCAACATCTACTGCCAAGTTGGGAGCAGGACATAATGCAGTTCTCCAGATGTACCCATTCCTTATGAGGTGCATGTTTGCACCAGTCTACTATTCTAGTCAAGTATGTTGCAGCTCTTTCATGGGACAGGTTTGGGAAGCCTAACCCACCCTGTTCCTTGAGACAAAAAAAGGGTATTAGTAGCTATTTGGGGTCTTTTGTGATGCCAGAGAGTTGAGCTGTTTCTGAAACCTAAAAGATAATTTTATCCACAAGAGGGATGGGTAAGGCTTGAAATAAATATAGCAATTAGGGGAGGGCCATCATTTTCAGGGTATTAATACATCCCAAGTATATAGGTGAAGGAGCGCCTCAAAGGAGAGCCCTAAGTATACTAGAGTATTATGTGATATCACAAAAAGATCAGTATATTAGATTGAAAACATTCTTTAATTGAAAGTAATAATGGTGGTACAGTAAAGTATTGCAATCTAAAGTATTACAATCTAATAGTTCTAGACAGAATGTAAATCCAAGCTGAAATAGGCAATGAACTATCTCTTTCACAATATCTTGCAAGGAACTATCTCTTATAAAAAGTGCATATACATAAAAAGTGCTAAACAAACCGCAATTAAAACCAAATAAATTAGAGTAAAAAGCAAAATAGCAGCAAGCCGTAACATATATTTTATACCATATATTATGAAAATACTACTGCCATCTAGTGGCTCAAAAGAGTATAACTACTGTTTGACACAATAATGCTCCTAAGCCTACCTACCTGCTTTTCATCAAAGGATACCATAAGAAAAAGCTACATTTGATAATAGAAGTAAATTAATAAGTTTTTTTTATAATTTATACTTTCTATTTGAATTCAGATATTTGTTTAGGATACTAGTACAAAAAGATAACCCAGGCAAAAAAAAATACAATTGCATTTAGTTATTAGAATCCTAAGAAGAAATTAAATCTTACAATAATGCTGTTCTATGTTTATTGTGGTCACCATAGAATCTGTATTTTTTTTTTTATTAAGGACATCTATACTTTTTATTTTGTTAGGGAGTGTGGGAAGGAAATAAGTAAAACTAATTAATCAGTTACTAGGCAATACATTCATTAACATGCAATAGTGTCAGGACCAATGCATTATATAAAAAACACCAGTACCAGTGATCTGCTATTTTTTATTATTATTTTAAGTGTTCTGCAAGCAAGATAAAAATAATACTACTAATCTGTTACAACATAGAAAATATAATCATATGAAATTACACATACGTATTGGCAATAAGGCAAGATTGTGTGCTTTTTTATTAATTACATAACAACGCCTGCAATAAGGGGATTTTTTGCATTAGTTTTAAAATGTACTATAAGACCCTTTCGTTGACCAGATTAAGACCACAGTACAGTTATAGATTATAAGGTCATTAACAATTTCTTTTGTGAAATGCATTTCTGGTTTTGTTTTGAATTGATAGGATATGAAACAGCTGAGTACAACTACAATATAATGGCTACTACTCACCATGATATTGGTTTTCCTCTTGTGTCTGCAGCTGTCTTCAAAGTCATTCTTTTATTTTAACCTATTACAAGTATCAATTAGTGAAACTCAGCATCTTCACACTGAGCACCGCCATCTTGGAGTTTATATTTGTTATGTAACTTTTACACTGTGTAAAATAAACAGCAACAATGTAACTTATGCCCTCTATTTTGTGAGCTAAAACTGAAGTGAAATATACAGCTGTCAAAAAGCCAGTAACATCGCAGATCAGTGAAAGTGCACTGCTTCTGTCACAGGATGCAAAAATACGTGTGCTACAACCTTGTTTCTCAACCTATGGTACGCATACCCCTGGGGGTATTTGCGGCATTGATAAGGGGTACTCCTAGGATTAACCTTAGTTTTTCTGATGCAGCTATGGTACAAATAACCTATAACACAGAAAGTGGTGTTTCTTGTTTCTACCCTCAAGCAATTCTAACACAGTAGATTGTATTTCACAGGCTAGGTTGGTCTTCTGCTCAAACCCTGATCACCTCAAATTTGGAAATCTTAGAATCAGGCCTGTTAGGGAAATTTGAGTATTGGAGAGGAGTTGAGCTTCAATGATAGGAAGTTTTCCACAGGTGCCATGTAATGTGTATTTCTGCAAATAAGTGTCACAAAAGCAGGTGCCACTGTGAAATGTGCTAGGTAAAGTGCATTATACTCAAGTGTTCCACAGTAAAAACAAACCAGATAAACATTTTATGAAATTTTATTTAGACATTTTATTTTCTTCTTTTGTATGTAAGAGGTGCATTATTAATGGAATGTATACAGTATGTGTGTTTTGCATGTGTCTATTTCATATTTATTTGGCATTCAAAAGTTTCCAAAGATGTTCTGTATCCAGATTCAGTTAAACTTAAAATAAATTCCTAAAATCAGTAAACTGTTGTATTATTGGATCTGATGCAAATTTGGGAAATCATGTGATATACATGATTTCCATTTATGTTCATATGAGAGTTTGAGACAAAAAATATTTATGCTTTGCAAATGGGGTACATAGGAAACAATTGTATGCCTGCAGGGGTATTTGCTACAAAAAGGTCGAGAAACAATGTGCTACAAGATGGTGGCACCCAGTATAAAATGCAGAGCTTTACCATCTGGCTTCTTTAATGGGTTATATTAAGTTAACAGCTTTATTGAAAGCTGCAGATATAGGAGGGAAATCAATAGCATGGTGAGTAGTAATCACCCAGCTGTCCCTTTAAATTATTTTTTCCTTTAATGGTTGCAGTAGTGTGTCCCTGCCACAAACACCAAAATAGTGGACGACTTGATCAATGAGTATCAGTTGGGCAGAAATATGAATTTACTGCTGGGTCGGCTTAAAGGCCAAGGGCTTCGGCATATGGGAACAGTTAATAGCCTCTTCCTAAAATTCATTTCTGCACTAATACTGTCCCAGATTACAGCCTAGCACCCCATATGTATTTTAAAACCCTCCATTAGATAGATAGTAACAACAGCACAGAATAGCTTTTTTACAGGGTAAGGTAAGCTGCATTCACACGTCACTCTCATCTTTAGCATTTATCTTCATGTCCCCAGGGCTCTAACTGTTTACTTCATCCCTTGTGATAATCACCTGATGACGGCCGTCTCTGAATATCCTCTATCATCATACAAGGGAATTAGGTGAGCAGACAATTTATATAGCTTATCTGTACCCTCCATGCAATTCTCTTTTAAATACATAGGGGTCAATTTATTAATGTGCGAGCGGGCATGATACGATGTAGAGTATCATGTCCGCTGCACATCGATAAATGCAGACAGCATACACTGTCTGCATTTATGATTGCACTAGCAGTTCTTGCGAACTGCTTGTGCAATGCCGCCCCCAGCAGATTTGCGGCCAATCGGCCACTAGCAGGGGGTGTCAATCAACCCGATAGTCTTTGATCGGGTTGATTTCTGTTCGCCGCTTCAGAGCAGGCAGACAGGTTATGGAGCAGTGTACGGAGCTTGATAAATTGACCCCAGAGTATAGCACTAACATTTTTTTTTTAAACTTTTTATTGATGAAAAACAAAGATAATACAGATATGCATAATCAAAATAGGCAGTAGGCTGGTACATTGCATCTTGCTTATTACAGAATGATAGACTAATCTAAAAGAAAACATAGTTTGTATACACAGAGGGTTGAAAAGTCCAGCTGCGATCTGAAGAGTGGAAAAACAAGCAAGTCCACAAGCTGACCAAAGCTTAAGATGATAAATATGTATGATAAACTCAAGAATGTACAAAGTAGTTGTAAATCAAGGTTAACAATCATTGCATATGAGTCATGAGAAGGAAAATAACTATACTTTGCAGAAAAAACAAGCATGGAAAAGGAAATAGCTAATTATGGCCTAGATTTGGAGTTTGCCGATAGCCGTGAAAACCAGCGGCTCCTAACGCTGGTTTTAGGCTACCGCCGGTATTTGGAGTCAGTCAAAAAAGGGTCTAACGCTCACTTTTCAGCCGCGACTTTTCCATACCGCAGATCCCCTTACGTCAATTGCGTATCCTATCTTTTCAATGGGATCTTCCTAACTCCGGTATTTAGAGTCGTGGCTGAAGTGAGCGTTAGAATTCTAACGACAAAACTCCAGCCGCAGAAAAAAGTCAGTAGTTAAGAGCTTTCTGGGCTAACGCCGGTTTATAAAGCTCTTAACTACTGTGCTCTAAAGTACACTAACACCCATAAACTACCTATGTACCCCTAAACCGAGGTCCCCCCACATCGCCGCCACTCGATTCAATTTTTTAACCCCTAATCTGCCAACCACCACCTACGTTATCCTTATGTACCCCTAATCTGCTACCCCTAACACCGCCGACCCCTATATTATATTTATTAACCCCTAATCTGCCCCCCACAACGTCGCCGCCAGCTAACTACACTTATTAACCCCTAATCTGCCGTCCGCACGCCACCGCCAGCTACATTATAGCTATGTACCCCTAATCTGCTTCCCTAACATCGCCGACCCCTATATTATATTTATTAACCCCTAATCTGCCCCCTCAACGTCGCCTCCACCTGCCTACACTTATTAACCCCTAATCTGCCGACCGCAAAGAGCCGCCACCTACATTATAGCTATGTACCCCTAATCTGCTGCCCCTAACACCGCCGACCCCTATATTATATTTATTAACCCCTAATCTGCCCTCCCTAACATCGCCGACACCTAACTTCAATTATTAACCCCTAATCTGCCGACCGAATCTCGCCGCTATTCTAATAAATGTATTAACCCCTAAAGCTAAATCTAACCCTAACACTAACACCCCCCTAAATTAAATATAATTTAAATCTAACGAAATAAATTAACTCTTATTAAATAAACTATTCCTATTTAAAACTAAATACTTACCTGTAAAATAAACCCTAATATAGCTACAATATAAATCATAATTATATTACAGCTATTTTAGGATTTATATTTATTTTACAGGTAACTTTGTATTTATTTTAACCAGGTACAATAGCTATTAAATAGTTAAGAACTATTTAATAGCTAAAATAGTTAAAATAATTACAAAATTACCTGTAAAATAAATCCTAACCTAAGTTACAATTAAACCTAACACTACACGATCAATAAATAAATTAAATAAAATACCTACAATTACCTACAATTAAACCTAACACTACACTATCAATAAATTAATTAAATACAATACCTACAAATAACTACAATGAAATAAACTAACTAAAGTACAAAAAATAAAAAAGAACTAAGTTACAAAAAATAAAAAAATATTTACAAACATAAGAAAAATATTACAACAATTTTAAACTAATTACACCTACTCTAAGCCCCCTAATAAAATAACAAAGCCCCCCAAAATAAAAAATGCCCTACCCTATTCTAAATTACAAAAGTTCAAAGCTCTTTTACCTTACCAGCCCTGAACAGGGCCCTTTGCGGGGCATGCCCCAAGAAATTCAGCTCTTTTTCCTGTAAAAAAACACATTACAATACCCCCCCCCAACATTACAACCCACCACCCACATACCCACAATCTAACCCAAACCCCCCTTAAATAAACCTAACACTAAGCCCCTGAAGATCTTCCTACCTTGTCTTCACCTCACCGGGTATCACACCGATCCATCCTGGCTCCGATATCTTCATCTAAGCCCAAGCGGGGGTTAGACATCCATCATCCGACGGCTGAAGAAGTCCAGAAGAGGCTCCAAAGTCTTCATCCTATCCGGGAAGAAGAGTAGATCCGGACCGGCAACCATCTTCTTCCAAGCGGCATCTTCTTCCAATCAGAATCAAGTTCAATCCGATTGGCTAATCAGCCAATCGGATTGAACTTGATTCTGATTGGCTGATTCCGTCAGCCAATCAGAATATTCCTACCTTAATTCCGATTGGCTGATAGAATCCTATCAGCCAATCGGAATTCGAGGGACGCCATCTTGGATGACGTCATTTAAAGGAACCGTCATTCGCCATCTAGTCGTCGGTTGAAGAGGATGTTCCGCGTCGGCTTGGAAGAAGATGGTTCTGCTCCGCTCCAGAAGAAAGAAGATTGAAGATGCAGCTTGATAGAAGACTTCATCCAGATGATGGACTTCCGACTTCAGCCCGAGGATGGATTTCTTCAGTCGCCGCTTGGATCCAGACTTCAGCCCGAGGATGGACGTCACTCTTCAGCCCCCCGCTTGGGCTTGGATCAACATTTCCGAGGCTTGGATCAAGACTTCTGAGGACGGATCGGTGAACCTGGCAGGGTGAAGATAAGGTAGGAAGATCTTCAGGGGCTTAGTGTTAGGTTTATTTAAGGGGGGTTTGGGTTAGATTAGGGGTATGTGGGTGGTGGGTTGTAATGTTGGGGGGGGGTATTGTATGTTTCTTTTTACAGGCAAAAGAGCTGAATTCTATGGGGCATGCCCCGCAAAGGGCCCTGTTCAGGGCTGGTAAGGTAAAAGAGCTTTGAACTTTTGTAATTTAGAATAGGCTAGGGCATTTTTTTATTTTGGGGGGCTTTGTTATTTTATTAGGGGGCTTAGAGTAGGTGTAATTAGTTTAAAATTGTTGTAATATTTTTCTAATGTTTGTAAATATTTTTTTATTTTTTGTAACTTAGTTCTTTTTTATTTTTTGTACTTTAGTTAGATTATTTCATTGTATTTATTTGTAGATATTGTATTTAAATAATTTATTGATGGTGTAGTGTTAGGTTTAATTGTAGTTAATTGTTGGTATTTTATTTAATTAATTTATTGATAATGTAGTGTTAGGTTTAATTGTAACTTAGGCTAGGATTTATTTTACAGGTAATTTTGTAATTATTTTAACTATTTTAGCTATTAAATAGTTCTTAACTATTTAATAGCTATTGTACCTGGTTAAAATAAATACAAAGTTACCTGTAAAATAAATATAAATCCTAAAATAGCTATAATATAATTATAATTTATATTGTAGCTATATTAGGATTTATTTTACAGGTAAGTATTTAGCTTTAAATAGGAATAATTTATTTAATAAGAGTTAATTAATTTCGTTAGATTAAAATTATATTTAATTTAGGGGGGTGTTAGTGTTAGGGTTAGACTTAGCTTTATGGGTTAATACATTTATTAGAATAGCGGTGAGCTCCAGTCGGCAGATTAGGGGTTAATGTTTGAAGTTAGGTGTCGGCGATGTTAGGGAGGGCAGATTAGGGGTTAATACTATTTATTATAGGGTTATTGAGGCGGGAGTGAGGCGGATTAGGGGTTAATAACTTTATTATAATAGCGGTGCGGTCCGGTCGGCAGATTAGGGGTTAATAAGTGTAGGCAGGTGGAGGCGACGTTGTGGGGGGCAGATTAGGGGTTAATAAATATAATATAGGGGTCGGCGGTGTTAGGGACAGCAGATTAGGGGTACATAGGGATAATGTAAGTAGCGGCGGTTTACGGAGCGGCAGATTAGGGGTTAATAATAATATGCAGGGGTCAGCGATAGCGGGGGCGGCAGATTAGGGGTTAATAAGTGTAAGGTTAGGGGTGTTTAGACTCGGGGTACATGTTAGAGTGTTAGGTGCAGACGTAGGAAGCGTTTCCCCATAGGAAACAATGGGGCTGCGTTATTTGCTGAACGCGGCTTTTTTGCAGGTGTTAGGTTTTTTTTCAGCTCAAACAGCCCCATTGTTTCCTATGGGGGAATCGTGCACGAGCACGTTTTTGAAGCTGGCCGCTTCCGTAAGCAACTCTGGTATCGAGAGTTGAAGTTGCGTTAAATATGCTCTACGCTCCTTTTTTGGAGCCTAACGCAGCCATTCTGTGGACTCTCAATACCAGAGTTATTTTAATGGTGCGGCCAGTAAAAAGCCAGCGTTAGCTACGCGGGTCGTTACCGACAAAACTCTAAATCTAGCCGTATGAAGGCATGTATAAAACCAGATTAAGGAAGCCAAAAGGAGGTATTCAAATCATTGATGTAAAATATAAAACATTATACCATGGATATCTGTGTTCAATGAATAAATAGAACATTTTGTTTGTGTGATAAAAGGACTCAAGAGGTGTAATGGTCTCAATAAAGTTTTAAAGTTTTAAATGTTCCCAAGAGACTGTATCTCTACTCCGTCCTTACTATCTCTTGTTCGCATATTCTTCCCATATGAAGCAAATATTATAGTAGTCCTTGAAATGTTTATTTTGAGTGTAATGGTATTTCTTTAGACGGAGGCAGTTTGATACTTTATCCCTCCATGTAATCATGGTGGGGAAGGTAAAGTTTTTTCCAATTCAGTGGAATCGGTCCCTTAATGGAGTTTATCATGAGAAGGAGTAGTTTAGATCACAGCTTACATCTAGGTTTGGGAAGTATATTAAAAATAAATATCCAATCTAAGGAGAGATGGATGGACAGGACCCCTAAAAAAAATAACAAAGCCCCCCAAAATAAAAAAATGCCCTACCCTATTCTAAAATAAAAAGTTAACAGCTCTATTACCTTACCAGCCCTTAAAAGGGCCTTTTGTGGGGCATACCAAAGAAAACAGCTCTTTTGCCTGTAAAAAAACATACAATACCCCCCAACATTACATAATCCACCCAAACCCCCCTTAAAAAACCTAACACTAAGCCCCTGAAGATCTTCCTACCTTATCTTCACCCAGCCGGGTATCACCGATCCGTCCAGAAGAGGGTCCGAAGTCTTCATCCTATCCGGGCAGAAGAGCTCCTCCAGAGGGTCAGAAGTCTTCATCCTATCCGGGCAGAATAGCTCCTCCAGAGGGTCCGAAGTCTTCATCCTATCCGGGCAGAAGAGGACATCCGGACCGGCAGACATCTTCATCCAGACGGCATCTTCTATCTTCTTCCATCCGGCGTGGAGCAGGACCATCTTGAAGCAGCCGACGCAGAGCCATCCTTCTTCACCGACGGACTAACGACGAATGAAAGTTCCTTTAAATGACATCATCCAAGATGGCGTCCCTCGAATTCCGATTGGCTGATAGGATTCTATCAGCCAATCGGAATTAAGATAGGAAAAATCTGATTGGCTGATTGAATCAGCCAATCAGATTCAAGTTCTATCCGATTGGCTGATCCGATTGGCTAACCCCTAATCTGCCGCCCTCGCTATCGCTGACCCCTGCATTATATTATTAACCCCTAATCTGCTGCTCCAGACACCGCCGCAACCTACGTTATCCCTATGAACCCCTAATCTGCTGCCCCCAACGTCGCCGACACCTACATTATAATTATTAACCCGACTTGAACTTGAATCTGATTGGCTGATTCAATCAGCCAATCAGATTTTTCCTACCTTAATTCCGATTGGCTGATAGAATCCTATCAGCCAATCGGAATTCGAGGGACGCCATCTTGGATGGTCCCGCTCCGCGCCGGATGGAAGAAGATAGAAGATGCCGTCTGGATGAAGATGTCTGCCGGTCCGGATGTCCTCTTCTGCCCGGATAGGATGAAGACTTCGGACCCTCTGGAGGAGCTCTTCTGCCCGGATAGGATGAAGACTTCGGACCCTCTTCTGGACGGATCGGTGATACCTGGCTGGGTGAAGATAAGGTATGAAGATCTTCAGGGGCTTAGTGTTAGGTTTTTTAAGGGGGGTTTGGGTGGGTTAGATTAGGGGTATGTGGGTGGTGGGTTGTAATGTTGGGGGGGGTATTGTATGTTTTTTTACAGGCAAAAGAGCTGTTTTCTTTGGGGCATGCCCCGCAAAAGGCCCTTTTAAGGGCTGGTAAGGTAATAGAGCTGTTAACTTTTTATTTTCGAATAGGGTAGGGCATTTTTTTTATTTTGGGGGGCTTTGTTATTTTTTTAGGGGGCTTAGAGTAGGTGTAATTAGTTTAAAATTCTTGTAATATTTTTTTATTTTTTGTAATTTAGTGTTTGGTTGATTTAATTGTAGGTAATTGTAGGTAGTTTAGTTAATTTATTTATTGATAGTGTAGTGTTAGGTTTAATTGTAACTTAGGTTAGGATTTATTTTACAGGTAATTTTGTAATTATTTTCACTAGGTAGCTATTAAATATTTATTAACTATTTAATAGCTATTGTACCTAGTTAAAATAAATACAAAGTTGCCTGTAAAATAAATATAAATCCTAAAATAGCTACAATATAATTATTTGTTATATTGTAGCTATATTAGGGTTTATTTTACAGGTAAGTATTTAGCTTTAAATAGGAATAATTTATTTAATAAGAGTTAATTTATTTCGTAAGATAAAAATTATATTTAACTTAGGGAGGTGTCAGTGTTAGGGTTAGACTTTAGGGGTTAATACATTTATTAGAGTAGCGGCGAGGTCCGGTCGGCAGATTAGGGGTTAATAAGTGTAGGTAGGTAGCAGCGACGTTGGGAGGGGCAGATTAGAGGTTAATAAATATTATGTAGGTGTCGGCGATATTAGGGGCAGCAGAATAGGGGTACATAGGGATAATGTATGTGGCGGTGGTGTGCAGTCGGCAGGTTAGGGGTTAAAAAAATGTATTAGAGTGGCGGCGATGTGGGGGGACCTCGGTTTAGGGGTACATAGGTAGTTTATGGGTGTAAGTGTACTTTAGAGCACAGTAGTTAAGAGCTTTATGAACCGGCGTTAGCCCATAAAGCTCTTAACTCCTGACTTTTTTCTGTGGCTGGAGTTTTGAGTTCTAACGCTCACTTCAGCCAAGACTCTAAATATCGCGTTAGGAAGATCCCATTGAAAAGATAGGCTACGCAATTGGCGTAAGGGGATCTGCGGTATGGAAAAGTCGCGGCTGGAAAGTGAGTGTTAGACCCTTTCCTGACTGACTCTAAATACCAGCGGGCGGCCAAAACTAGCGTTAGGAGCTTAACGCTGGTTTTAACGGCTAACACAGAACTCTAAATCTAGGCGATTGTGAGAGTGAGTTGTGTACTTTCTCTGTGTGTTTCTTTAAAAATGTATTGATAAATTTTCAATATTGTACTTGCTCACAGGCCTGTCCGTACTTAAAGGGACAGTCAACATCCGATATTTTTTCTAAAAAAGATTGGTAATTCTTTTCATTACTCATTCCCTAGTTTAGCATTACCAACAATGTTATATTAATATACACCTAGATTAAGAGTTTTGCATTAGAAGCTGTGCGATGCTAACGAGCAGTTTATGCTCACCGCTCACTTACAGACTGCGCTGGTATTACAGGTTTTTAGAAACCCGGCGTTAACCGCAAAAAAGTGAGCGAAGAGCAAAATTTAGCTCCACATCTCACCTCAATACCAGCGCTGCTTACGTTAGCGGTGAGCAGGTAAAACGTACTCGTGTACGATTTCCCCATAGGAATCAATGGGGGAGAGCCGGCTGAAAAAAACCCTAACACCTGCAAAAAAGCAGCGTAAGCTCCTAACGCAGCCCCATTGATTACTATGGGGAAAATACATTTATGTCTACACCTAACACCCTAACATGCATGAACCCCAATGCAATCAGCCAATTGGATTGAGCTCGCATTCTATTGGCTGATTGGAACAGCCAATAGAATGCCAGCTCAATCCTATTGGATGATTGGATCAGCCAATAGGATTGAACTTCCATCCTATTGGCTGATTGCATCAGCCAATAGGATTTTTTCTACCTTAATTCCGATTGGCTGAATGATTCTATCAGCCAATCGGAATTGAAGGGACGCCATCTTGGATGACATCACTTAAAGGTACCATCATTTTGTAAGAAGACTCCGGATGAAGAGGATGCTCCGCGTCGGATGTCTTGAAGATGGACCCGCTCCTCGCCGGATGGATAAAGATAGAAGATGCCATCTGGATGAAGACTTCTGCCCGTCTGGAGGACCACTTCTGCCCGGTTGAATGAAGACTTCTGCCCATCTGGAGGACCACTTCTGCCCAGTTGGGTGAATACGTCTCACGGTAGGGTGATCTTTAAGGGGTTAGTGTTAGGTTTTTTAAGGGGGGATTGGGTGGGTTTTAGAGTAGGGTTGGTTGTGTGGGTGGTGGTTTTTAATGTTGGGGGGTATTTGTATTTTTTTTTTACAGGTAAAAGAGCTGATTACTTTGGGGCAAAAGGCCCTTTTAAGGGCTATTTTTAATTTAGTGTAGGGTAGGGCTTTTTTTTATTTTGGGGGGCTTTTTTATTTTGTTAGGGGGATTAAAGTAGGTGTAATTAGTTTAAAAATCTTGTAATTATTTTATTATTTTCTGTAATTTAGTGTTTGTTTTTTTTGTACTTTAGATAATTTTATTTAATTGTAATTAATTGTATTTAATTTAGTTAATTTATTTAAGTATAGTGTAGTGTTAGGTGTTAGTATAACTTAGGTTGGGTTTTATTTTACAGGTAAATTTGTCTTTATTTTAACTAGGTAGTTATTAAATAGTTAATAACTATTTAATAACTACCTAGTTAAAATAAATACAAAGTTGCCTGTATATTAAAAATAAACCCTAAGATAGCCACAATGTAACTATTAGTTATATTGTAGCTAGTTTAGGGTTTATTTTATAGGTAAGTATTTAGTTTTAAATAGGAATTATTTAGGAAATTGTAGTAATTTTATTTAGATTTATTGTAATTATATTTAAGTTATGGGGTGTCAGGGTTAGGGTTAGACTTAGATTTAGGGGTTAATAACTTTATTATAGTGGCGGCGACGTTGGGGGCGGCAGATTAGGGGTTAATAAATGTAGGTAGGTGGCGGCGATGTTAGGGACAGCAGATTAGGGGTTAATAATATTTAACTAGTGTTTGCGATGCGGTAGTGCGGCTGTTTAGGGGTTAATATATTTAATATAGTGGCGGCGATTTCGGGTTTGGCAAATTAGGGGTTAAAATATTTATTTTAGTGTTTGCGATGTGGGGGCCCTCGGTTTAGGGGCTAAAAGTTATTTTTGGGGTGTTAGTGTACTTTTTAGCACTTTAGTTAAGAGTTTTATGCTACGGCGTTGTAGTGTAAAACTCTTAACTACTGACTTTAAAATGCGGTACCAGGCTTGACAGGAGAGGGTCTACCGCTCACTTTTTGGCAGATTCGTAATACCGGCGCTATGCAAGTCCCATTGAAAAAAGAGGATACGCAATTGACGTAAGTGGATTTGCGGTATTTGCGAGTCTGGCCAAAAAAGTGAGCGGTACACCTGTACCTGCAAGACTCGTAATACCAGCGGGCATTAAAAAGCAACGTTAGGACCTCTTAATGCTGCTTTTTAAGGCTAATGCAAGACTCGTAATCTAGCCGATAGTTTTTACCTCTGTGATTAACTTTTATCTAAGCATATTCTGACAGCTCCCTGATCAAATGACATTTCATTTATTAACTATTGACTTTCATTTTAGCAAATTAAAATTAAAATCAAAATTTGATTTTATCAATGTTTTAGAAAGTTAAATTGTTAATGTCTGAAAATTAAATTTTTTCTTACTATTGCATGCTCGATCTGAGTTTTAACTTTATTTGTTGGTGTCCAGTGTCCCTTTATTTAAAAAGGTAATATATTAATGAAATATGAGAATGAATCCATTTACGCAATTTAACTAAATTTCAAATTAATTTACTATCACATGCTAATTATGACTCATGAAATTAAAATTATTAATTCATTTAACCTTTAATAGAAATGAGTTGTTTATGCCAAAGTCAAGACTATATATTCATTTTTTTATTCTTTAAAATTTGAATCCAAAACATATATGGCATAGATTGACCCTTTAATAAGCAGAGAAAAGTATATCTTACCCATGCATTGAATTTGATCATCAATCATTTGAAACATTTGTATTATGTGAATAAAGTAATAACAAACAAACACATTTATTATTGTTTAATATATATATATATTTTTTTTAATTCTTTTTTATTAAAGGTAACAGAGCAGTTACAACAACACAAGTCAATTCTTATAATCAATGGACAGCAAGTTTGTTTTACAGATGGTTATACATGACGTTAGAATGCAGTATCTTTGTAAAAGCAATAAGTCCATAAGGCTGTGACCATATCTCCGACGTCTACGTTTGAATGTGCGCTCCGTTCCTTTAAGAACTTTATTCCAATTATTTTAAACCTCTAATAACTATTTACATTTTAACAATTAACCATTAACAGTTGACTCTCTGGTGTTTCTGTTCCTGATCATAAGCTGGGCGTAGAGAAGGAGGAATGGAAGGGAAATAGGGATGGGAAAAAAAAAGGAAAACCCTCTACAGATGTAGCTCAAAACAACATTACCTCTAAAGGATCATGAGTCTGTGCAGTGCTTACTGTATGTTGCCTCCCCTCCCTTATATTTATTTGTAACATTGCTTCCAGGTGGGCATAGGGTTTCAGTACCTGACTGTATGTGTGGATCCAATGTGTCTATATATTTTTTCCACTTCTGAAGAAAGGGGCGCAGTCTGCATGCTGTGTCAAGTCTAACATTGTATTGTTCCACAAAAAGTTGTTTAAGGAGCAGGTGTTTTAGTTGTGCTATTGTCGGTGTTTGTCTGGTGATCCAACTTTTGAGAATGCATTGCCTGGCCAATAATGTGTATAGTGAAAGGAATTTATGTAACTTCCTATGCGCGTCATCCCATTTTATCAGGAAAATTTCCGCTTCTGTGAATTCAATCTCTATCTGATATGTAATCTTTAGCCAATACTGACATTGAACCCAAAACCTCCTGACCCTCGGGCATGCGTAAAAATAATGCTGGAGTGACGGTGCTGCAGTGGTCCGGGACTCGCCGGTCCCATTTTGATAATCTGTGTGGTGTAACATAATCCATATGCAGGATTCTGACCTGCGTTTCTCTATGTGAATGACCCCACTCGGAATAGTGTCTGAGCTATTGCAAAAGGCGATGCCTCCCAGAACCCTGCATTGGATAATTGTAGTGACCCCACATAATGCCTCAACTGCAAATAGGCATAGAAGTGTCCATTTGGAACTTGAAATTTAGTTTTTAATTTTTTAAATGAATGAACTGTATGTTGTAGTGGGTCAAGTACGTCTCCGATTACTTTCAGGCCCGCCCTTTTCCACTCTCGGAAGGGCTCCTGTTCTAACCCAGCCGGAAAGTCTGGGTTTCCTAATATTGGGATGAATTTGGGGGGGGGGGGAGTTAATCTTTAGGTATTTATGTATCTTGTGCCAGGCCCTTAGTGGGTCTTTATATGCCACACTGTTGAGAATTTCAGTGGGGAGTGTCTTTCCATTTCCATAGGGTAGATGTGCCAGTGAAATGGGTGCCACTACCGCCATCTCAAGCTTGTCATCCCCAAAGTGTCCCGTGCCCACTTGCCAGTCTATTACCAGCCTAGCCAGTGCTGCCCAATTGTACAGCTTTAGATTCGGGAGGCCTAGCCCCCCTGCAGAGTATGGAAGTTGAAGTTTTTCCATCGCTATTCTCGGCTTACCCTTTTTCCAAATAAATTGAGATATTGCCCTGGTGAGAAGATGTAAGTCTGCATGAGTCAGGAGAAATGGCAACATAAGCATTGGGTAAAGTATTATAGGCAATACCGTCATTTTGACCATATTGACTCTGCCCGACAGCCCTAAGGGGAGGTTGAGCCAGTTCAACAACTGAGAGGATAATTATGCGCATTTGTCAGAAATATTTAATCTGTAAATTTTCGAGGGATCCCTGTGTAGGTGTATGCCTAAATATGTTAGGCTTTCTGTTGCTTCTACAAACGGAAAGCTATGTTTAGAGTGTGGTTGTCTACAAAGCCATAACAGCTCTGATTTAGAGGTGTTTATCTTGTATCCCGAAAAACTACCAAATTCATCTATCGTCTGCAGTATGATGGGGATGTGTGCTCGCGGAGAATCCACAAACAATAACATGTTGTTCGCGTATAGTGCCAAATGAAGAGGGATGTCTTTTATTACAATGCCCGGGGAAACCCGCCTGAGCTTTGTGGCCAACGGTTCCAACGCTAAGTTGAATAGTAACGGGGATAGGGGACACCCTTGTCTGGTGCCCCTCTGAAGCTGAAAGTCATCCGAGAAGAGACCATTAGAAAGGATCCTAGCTACCGGTGAGTCATAGATTTTACCAAGTACATTTAAGAAGGGGCCCTCGAATCCAAACCTACGTAATGATTCCATCAAATGGGGCTATTCCACCCTGTCAAAGGCCTTCTCTGCATCCAAGGACAACAGGAAGGCTTCCGGATAGATTTTCTCTGTACCGCCTTTCCCCCTCATCCAATAATGGTTTATGACCTGTAACATTTTACGGAGATTCACCACTGACGTGCGCTTAGATACAAAGCCCGTCTGATCCGGATGGATCAAATCTGGCAATATGGTCTTGAGTCTATTTGCCATTATTTTCGTGAACAACTTATAGTCCACATTCAGGAGTGAAATGGGTCTATAAGATTCCGGTAGAGAATGGTCCTTGCCTGGTTTAGGGATAAGTGTAATATGAGCCGCCATGAATTCTTTAGAGGGACGCATGTCTGTTAAAATAAAGGAATTAAACAACTTAATAAGTGTGGTGGTCAACTGTGGTTGTAAAACTCTATAAAACTTGGGTGGTAGTCCATCTGGGCCTGGTGCCTTGCCCAAAGGCAGGCCTTTCAGAGTGCTAGACAATTCGTCTTGTGTGATTGGGGCGTTCAGTTTGTCTAGCTGATCTGAGGTGATCTGTGGTAGTCTTACCGAGTTACAAAACTGAGTCAGTATTTCCCCTGATACTGGGGTCTGCTTTGTATATAGCTGTGTGTAGTATTGTTCGAAACATCTCACTATGTCTTCAGGGTTGGTATAGGACTGATCTTGCCATCGCAGAGCGGCAATTTTGACTTTTGCCATCTGTGTCTTAGCTAACGTCGCCAGTAATTTGCCGGCCGTCCCCCGAATCTATAAAATCTGCCCGCTGTCTTTAGTAATCCCGACGCAGCCTGTTGTTTTGTGAATGACTCTAAATCGGCTTTTGCGGCTATGTATTTGTCATAAGATGTTTTCGAGTTAGTCTGGAGATTTAGGCGATATGCCTGTCCTAGCTGCTTTTGTAGAGTTCTATGTCTGTGTTGGGTTTTGTCTTTTACTTTAGCGGCATATGAGATTATGTTACCTGCCAGCACAGTTTTGGCTGCCTCCCAGAAGAGTGTTACATTATCTGTGTGGATAGCGTTATCTGTTGCATAGTCTGTCCAAGAATGTTGCAGGAATTTAATGAAAGTTTCAGATTTCATCAGGTATGTAGGAAAACGGAGTGTATTTCTATTTGTGTGGTGTCCATTAGTTCCCAATGTCAATTCCACCGGTGCATGGTCTGATATTAGTATGTCATGAATTTTGCAATCTTGCACTTGGTCGATCAACTTGTAATCGATTAGGAATATATCTATCCTAGATAGTGTATGTTTAGCTTTTGATAGACATGTATATTCTTTGCCCTCTGGATTATGTAACCTCCATATATCACTAGTGTTGATATCTGTGTCAAACATACTGAATATTTTAGATTCGTATTTAGCCTTATAGTTTTTTTTGGGGTCTTTAACTCTAAAAGGCTCTAGCCATTGTCTGTCAAGTGTGTGTGTGGGAGAGATATTAAAATCCCCTCCTATTATCAATTTGGATCCTAAATGAGGTGCTAGATTTTTTATTAGATCTTCCCAGAATCTTAAATCTCTATGGTTAGGTGCATATAGGTTGCAGAATATGTAGTCTATGGAGTCCACAGTCGCCTCAACTATCATGTATCTGAAGTCAGAGTCCAAGTATGTATGTTTTATGTTAACCATCACTCTTTTCCCAAATGCTATGGCCAATCCTCTACTGGCCCTGGTGTGTGACAGGAAGACCACTTGACCCACCCATTCCCTCCGTAATTTTTGGTGTTCTATGTCTGATAGATGTGTCTCCTGAAGCATTGCGATGTCAGTGCCTAATTTTCTAAGGTGGTTAAGGACTGCTTTACGTTTGATAGGTGTGTTAAGACCTCCCACGTTCCAAGTTACTACTCTAAGTGGCATTCGTGTAGGTTTGTGTTAGCCACTGCTTAAGGAAGAAAAAAAAAAAAAAAAGGGGGGGGGGGGGGAGAATGGGTAGTACAGGTGAAGAAGGAGGAGAGAGGAGGGACAGAAGGCTAGGGAAGGGTAGGGGGTAAGGTCCGTAATCTTGAGAACTAATGTAAGATATAAATTAGCATAGTATTCCAAGACATATTCAATACATTTCACAAATCGGCAGGGTGGCAAATATATTTCTCTTTGGCAGATCTTTGGAGTGAATCTCAATGAAGATATATCTCTACTGTTTGCTACCCTTTCTGGGTCTATGGGAGTTTTGGGTGTCTTATTTAAACACTGGGTTCCTAACTGTGTCAGTGTAATCTCACTCTCCTCTAAATGGGCAACTGTGACTTCCAGTTGTTCTATTATGTTGCTGAGTGTGTGGTGCCCTCCTTCTAATTTTCCTTCTATTCTTGACATCCACCTCTCTGCCGTGTCCCCTGCATATAGGTTTGGTGGAAGTTTGTGTCCGTTTTTTTTGCAGGGGGAATGTATTTGTTTAGAGGCTGCAAAGCTCCATGTGCTGATTTTGTGGGTATTCCTAGGATTTACTCTACTTTGCGGGGTGGGGGTTCCCTTTATTTCCAAACAATAAAACTTCCCTATCCTCTCCCAGTCTTGCAGTATGTTATTCTCAGTTAACTCTAAAATTGTGTTCCCACATGATCTCGCCCATCCCGTGCCAGGCAAGCCTCTGTGTGTATGGTACCTTACGATTAAACATTCAGAAACAAATAGAAAACAATTAACCATATATCTGAACCTGTATATTAATATATAAAACCAACCTATAGACTTCAAGTTAATCTTCACATCTTCTGTTATATATAGCAGACATATTAGTAAACAACAATTTAAACCACTATAACAAATTAAAATTGAAATTAAAAACAAAAACAACAAATAACTGTAGCGCATATTAGAGTGGTACAACATTACCCTGGGGGGCTGGGACGACCCCCCTCCATAATAGTCCAGCTTTGTGGCCCGTGGGCCTCCATCTTTCCCAGTGCTGTGGTTCAGTAAGTCTTGCACAGCCATTAATGTCCTTATTGGACCTATTAAGGGAAGCATCTGCTCCTAGAGCAGAGGGAGCATGGGAAAACTGTGGTGTTGTCTTCATTCTGGATGCTGGTGCTGTTCCATGGCTAAGAAACTTTTCAGAGTCTGTGGTGAGTGAAAAAATTTAACTCCATGCGGTGTTTGCAGCCTCAGTTTCGCTGGAAACAACAAGGCCATCTGTCTCCCTTGTTCGTGCAACATAGAACACAATGGAGCAAATTCCTTTCTCTGCTTAGTTACCTCCATGGAGTAGTCTTGAAAGAGGAGAAGTTTTGAGCCTTCATATAGAATTTCTTTGCGAGCCCGATAGGCCCTCAAGATTTTAAGTTTTTCCTGGAAGTTAGGCATTTAAATATAACCTGCCTTGGTTTATCCTTTGTTTGGTCTAGGCCTCTCTCCGGGCCTATGCGGTGCGCCCTCTCCACATCTATTGGTAGGACGTCGGGGTGTATGCCTAATAGCTTAGGGAAGGTCAGCGCTGTAAATTCCAGTAGGCCTTTGCCTTTGATGGATTCTGGAACACCTACTATCCATAGGTTGTTGCGTCGACTCCTATTTTCTAAGTCATCTACTAGATCTTGGAGCATTTGCGTTTTCTTTACCAGTTGTTTAATTGTTATATCCGCAGACACCTGTCTGTCTTCCATATCTGAGATGCGAGTTTCAGCTGCGTTTATTCTAGCGGCAAATTGACGCACATCGCATGTAAGAGTATCTTCTCCTGTTTGTAATTAGTCCATTTTGGGGAGGAAAAATGATTTCAGTTCTTGCAGCAAGGCATTGTGATCTAGGCCTAAAGGAATCTCCTGGTTCATCATAGCTGAATTTTCTGCGTGGATTTCTGCAGGATGTTTTTGTTGCTTTTTATTTTCAGCATTCTTTGCCCTGTGTGACATGTCTGCAGATGCAGTAGAGGGGAGTTTATAGAAGAATTTGTCCACTTTCATCGAAACTTAGGAGTGTTGTTGCTTTGGTGCTGCTTTCTATGTAGATATCTGCAATTCTATCGCTAACAGGATGTGGAAATGCAATGCGGTGTGGTTTCTGTAGAGGTGTCTGCCTCTGTTGTAGGGAATAACAGTGTGTAATTTTGTCAGCTGTGCGCAATAGCAGGATAATATGTTTTATGCCAAAAAAAGTCAGAAAATAAATTTGCCTGCTGTTTATGTTCTCCTGGGCACTTATGTAAAGGTCCTTTGTATTTGTGACCTTTTGCACTTACGCTCTGCTGAAAGCGGGATCCATAATCCTCCTCTGTTTATGCCAGTGGTCATAGTCACAATCAGTCACTAAACCATTTCCCATGAATCTTTTCTATCGCTTGTCTAGCGGTTCAGGAACTGTGACCATCGCAGCTGCACTTATATTAAATGCCACCTCGCTATTACTATGTGGCGTGCTTCTGTTCGCATCTGTTTAATATATTTTTATTCATCTATTTAAAAATATATATATATATAATGACATACATAATAAAATAATAATAATAATAATAATATATTTGAATAAAAAATAATATAACAGAACAAAATAAAAACCCTACTCTTTACTTTTTTTAGGTGATGGAGACAGGGGGGGAGATCTCTCCCTTGTTCCCCTTCTCCCAAACATTAAAAACAGTTGACAATTAAAAATCCGGTTGTCTTCATCTGCCTTCTCCCGACAATGTAGTTCTCCCTGCTCTACAGCTACCCTGGCCCTATCTACTTCTAATCTCTCCCTATCAAAATGTATCCTATCACTATCCCTCTGTCTTTCGTATGAAAATCTATTCCTCTCTAATTCTAATCTTTCACTATCCCTCATCCTTTCATATACAAATCTTTCTCTCTCTAAATCTATTCTACCTGTTTCTATTCTCAATCTTTCCATCTCTAAATCTATTCTTTCCCTATCTACTATAATGCCCCTCTCTAATATCTGCCCCTGTTGGTCAACAGATAATCTTAATGCCCCATGCAACTCATGGTGATCATCCCTGTACTGCCTGGCCAGATTTAACATTTGTCGAACTGCCTTATCATCACTGATGGGAGGCAGTTTGTGGCAGGATCAGCATGGCCATGAGCTGCTGGGGCACGAGCAACAGGTGCAGGAGGGGCACCCAGATCCAGAGCAGCTGGGTCTTCTGGGGCAGGAGGGGGCAGCACAGATGAGAGCCTCCATATCCCAATGTCCCCTGGGAGATTCCCTGCTCCTGGGATTCTGGATATTGGGTCTCTCCAGGGACTTCCTCCTCCTCCACAATAGCTCTCATCTGGCGAACACAACCAGCGATCTCCTCCGAAACATTATGGGCATGTTCAATATCTAAAGAAATGTGATGGAAAAAAAATATTATAATCCCACGTAATGTACAGTGAAAGATTAAATGCATATGTTAGTAAACATATAGCTTCCATGATTCATATCGAGATTATAAATTTAAGACACTGTATTATAAGATGAACGATTCTGATAGTTAATGTAATCTTAAAGGGATACTCCATCAAAGTTTGTATTACAAATGAATGCATCTCATTTTTAAAAAAAAAGCATTTTAATTGTTGCTATATAAATGTTTGAACAAAAGTGCTTATTATAAAAGCTATATCATTTTCAAAAGTGTATTTAAGTATTCACAGTGCATCAGCATTTTCAACACAGCACTTGTTTTTTTTATTTTGTTTTTTAGTTTTTAAACTCTTTTTAGACTGTTTCTTAATTACTGACATGATACAAGCCCCACTGGTGCTGTGAGAAGCTTGAGTATTGACAATGCTGTTGTGCAGAGAATATCTTATTCTGAGCCACATGGATTTGCATGTAAAAACATTAACAATTTTTTTTTTTTTAGATTTTAGCATAGATATATAGATATATCTATCTATAAATCTATATATATATATATATATATATATATATATATATATATATATATATACATATATATATATATATGCAATAATGCCAATGTTTGTATAGGTTAAAGGAATATTCTATGCAAAATAGAAGGGTAATGATTGTGATAGAGCATGCAATTTGAATGAACTTTCTAAAGAAATCAATTAACATGTAGGCTTAGATGTTCTGTGTTTTGTTAAGCACATAGGTAGCACTTGATGATTGGTGTTGAGATGTAGGCAAACAATCATCAGGCAATACACAGGTGATGATCCAAACCTGTGATTCCTTCTAAGTTTAAAGGGACATGAAACCAAAAAAAGAATAACATTTTTTTATTAAAAAATAATTAACTTCTATTATCTAATTTGTTTCATTCTCTCGGTATGCTTTGTTGAACGAGCAGCAATGCACTACTGGTTGTTGACTGAACACATTGGTGAGTCACTGACAATCAGTATATATATATATATATATATATATATATATATATGGAGCCACCAATCAGCAGCTATAACCTAGGTTCTTTGCTGCTCCTGAGCTTTCAAAGATAAACCTTTCAGCAAAGGATAACAAGAGAATGAAGAAAATTAAATAATAGAAGTAAATTTGACATTTGTTTAAAATATTATTCTCTATCTGAATCCACAAAGTAAAGGTTTACGTTTCACATCCCTTTAAATTATTTTTCAATTTAACATGAGGACAATTTTTTGATATATATATAAAATGCATGGTCTATGTAAATGAGGAATATCATCTTTTGACTATACTATTCTTAGAAATACCATAAAATGAAAGATTATATCAACAATCAATGTAATTTAACATTTGTGTTTAAGACTGTGATATTCTTCATTAATACCATTTTAACTTTAAAATTGTGGTATTGACTGCCCCACTAAGGTGAGCACACATAACATTAATGTTTGATCATGTTTTTGTTATATGAGGAGGAGATCGAAGATGTTGGAGGGTGTCCCAAAGCCCTTCGGACCTCAGCTGAAAAAAATAAATGTGTATATACAGAGGCCTAGATTTGGAGTTTGGCGGTAGCCGTGAAAACCAGCGTTAGAGGCTCCTAACGCTGGTTTTAGGCTACCGCCGGTATTTGGAGTCAGTCAAAAAAGGGTCTAACGCTCACTGTTCAGCCGCGACTTTTCCATACCGCAGATCCCCTTACGTCAATTGCGTATCCTATCTTTTCAATGGGATCTTCCTAACTCTGGTATTTAGAGTCGTGTCTGAAGTGAGCGTTAGAATTCTAACGACAAAACTCCAGCCGCAGAAAAAAGTCAGTAGTTAAGAGCTTTCTGGGTTATGCCGGTTCATAAAGCTCTTAACTACTGTGCTCTAAAGTACACTAACACCCATAAACTACCTATGTACCCCTAAACCGAGGTCCCCCCACATCGCCGCCACTCTATTAATTTTTTTTAACCCCTAATCTGCCGACCGCCAACTACGTTATCCTTATGTACCCCTAATCTGCTGCCCCTAACACCGCCGACTCCTATATTATATTTATTAACCCCTAACCTGCCCCCCACAACGTTGACGCCAGCTACCTACAATAATTAACCCCTAATCTGCCGACCGCAAAGCGCCGCCACCTACATTATAGCTATGTACCCCTAATCTGCTGCCCCTAACACTGCCGACCCCTATATTATATTTATTAACCCCTAATCTGCCGTCCTCAACGTCGCCTCCACCTGCCTACACTTATTAACCCCTAATCTGCCGACCGGACCGCACCGCTATTATAATAAAGTTATTAACCCCTAATCCGCCTCACTAACCCTATAATAAATAGTATTAACCCCTAATCTGTCCTCCCTAACATCGCCGACACCTAACTTCAAACATTAACCCCTAATCTGCCGACCGGAGCTCACCGCTATTCTAATAAATGTATTAACCCCTAAAGCTAAGTCTAACCCTAACACTAACACCCCCCTAAGTTAAATATAATTTAAATCTAATGAAATTAATTAACTCTTATTAAATAAATGATTCCTATTTAAAGCTAAATACTTACCTGTAAAATAAATCCTAATATAGCTACAATATAAATTATAATTATATTATAGCTATTTTAGGATTTATATTTATTTTACAGGTAACTTTGTATTTATTTTAACCAGGTACAATAGCTATTAAATAGTTAAGAACTATTTAATAGCTACCTAGTTAAAATAATTACAAAATTACCTGTAAAATAAATCCTAACCTAAGTTACAATTAAACCTAACACTACACTATCAATAAATTAATTAAATTAAATACCTACAATTATCTACAATTAAACCTAACACTACACTATTAATAAATTAATTAAATACAATACCTACAAATAACTACAATGAAATAAACTAACTAAAGTACAAAAAATAAAAAAGAACTAAGTTACAAAAATAAAAAAATATTTACAAACATAAGAAAAATATTACAACAATTTTAAACTAATTACACCTACTCTAAGCCCCCTAATAAAATAACAAAGCCCCCCAAAATAAAAAAATGCCCTATCCTATTCTAAATTACTAAAGTTCAAACCTCTTTTACCTTACCAGCCCTGAACAGGGCCCTTTGCGGGGCATGCCCCAAGAAGTTCAGCTCTTTTGCCTGTAAAAAAAAACATACAATACCCCCCCCAACATTACAACCCACCACCCACATACCCCTAATCTAACCCAAACCCCCCTTAATAAACCTAACACTAAGCCCCTGAAGATCTTCCTACCTTATCTTCACCATACCAGGTTCAACCGATCGATCCAGAAGAGCTCCTCCGATGTCCTGATCCAAGCCCAAGCGGGGGGCTGAAGAGGTCCATGATCCGGCTGAAGTCATCAATCCAAGCGGGAGCTGAAGAGGTCCATGATCCGGATGAAGTCTTCTATCAATGGCATCTTCAATCTTCTTCTTCGGGAGCCATCATCTTCCATCCCGACGCGGAACATCCTCTTCTCCCGACGCCTACTAGCCGAATGACGGTTCCTTTAAATGACGTCATCCAAGATGGCGTCCCTCGAAATTCCGATTGGCTGATAGGATTCTATCAGCCAATTGGAATTAAGGTAGGAATATTCTGATTGGCTGATGGAATCAGCCAATCAGAATCAAGTTCAATCCGATTGGCTGATTCAATCAGCCAATCAGATTGATCTCGCATTCTATTGGCTGTTCTGATCAGCCAATAGAATGCGAGCTCAATCTGATTTGGCTGATCGGATCAGCCAATCGGATTGAACTTGATTCTGATTGGCTGATTCCATCAGCCAATCAGAATTTCCTACCTTAATTCCCGATTGGCTGATAGAATCCTATCAGCCAATCAGAATTCGAGGGACGCCATCTTGGATGACGTCATTTAAAGGAACCGTCATTCGTCGTTCAGTCGTCGGCCAGGATGGATGTTCCGCGTCGGAGGTCTTCAGGATGCGGCCGCTCCACTCCGGATGGATGACGATAGAAGATGCCTCTTGGATGAAGACTTCAATCGGATGGAAGACCTCTTCTGCCCCGCTTGGATGAAGACTTCTACCGATGGAGGACCTCTTCTTGCTCCCGCTTGGATGAGAATTTGGCTCGGCTTGGTGAAGACGACTCAAGGTAGGGAGATCTTCAGGGCTTAGTGTTAGGTTTATTAAGGGGGGGTTTGGGTTAGATTAGGGGTATGTGGGTGGTGGGTTGTAATGTTGGGGGGGTATTGTATGTTTTTTTTTACAGGCAAAAGAGCTGAACTTCTTGGGGAATGCCCGCAAAGGGCCCTGTTCAGCGCTGGTAAGGTAAAAGAGCTTTTGAACTTTAGTAATTTAGAATAGGGTAGGGCATTTTTTATTTTGGGGGGCTTTGTTATTTTATTAGGGGGCTTAGAGTAGGTGTAATTAGTTTAAAATTGTTGTAATATATTTCTAATGTTTGTAAATATTTTTTTATTTTTTGTAACTTAGTTCTTTTTTATTTTTTTGTACTTTAGTTAGTTTATTTCATTGTATTTATTTGTAGGAATTGTATTTAATTTATTTATTGATAGTGTAGTGTTAGGTTTAATTGTAACTTAGGTTAGGATTTATTTTACAGGTAAATTTGCAATTATTTTAACTATTTTAGCTATTAAATAGTTAATAACTATTTAATAGCTATTGTACCTGGTTAAAATAAATACAAAGTTACCTGTAAAATAAATATTAATCCTAAAATAGCTATAATATAATTATAATTTATATTGTAGCTATATTAGGATTTATATTACAGGTAAGTATTTAGCTTTAAATAGGAATAATATATTTAATAAGAGTTAATTAATTTCGTTAGATTAAAATTATATTTAATTTAGGGGGGTGTTAGTGTTAAGGTTAGACTTAGCTTTAGGGGTTAATACATTTATTAGAATAGCGGTGAGCTCCAGTCGGCAGATTAGGGGTTAATAATTGAAGTTAGGTGTCGGTGATGTTAGGGAGGGGCAGATTAGGGTTAATACTATTTATTATAGGGTTAGTGAGGCGGATTAGGGGTTAATAACTTTATAATAATAGCGGTGCGGTCCACTCGGCAGATTAGGGGTTAATAAGTGTAGGCAGGTGGAGGCGACGTTGTGGGGGGCAGATTAGGGGTTAATAAATATAATATAGGGGTCGGCGGTGTTAGGGGCAGCAGATTAGGGGTACATAGCTATAATGTAGGTGGCGGCTCTTTGCGGTCGGCAGATTAGGGGTTAATTATTGTAGGTAGTTGGCTGCGACGTTGTGGGGGGCAGGTTAGGGGTTAATAAATATAATATAGGGGTCGGCGGTGTTAGGGGCAGCAGATTAGGGGTACATAGCTATAATGTAGGTGGCGGCTCTTTGCGGTCGGCAGATTAGGGGTTAATTATTGTAGGTAGCTGGCTACGACATTGTGGGGGGCAGGTTAGGGGTTAATAAATATAATATAGGGGTCGGCGGTGTTAGGGGCAGCAGATTAGGGGTACATAGCTATAATGTAGGTGGCGGCTCTTTGCGGTCGGCAGATTAGGGGTTAATTTATTGTAGGTAGCTGCTATGACATTGTGGGGGGCAGGTTAGGGGTTAATAAATATAATAAAGGGGGCGGCGGTGTTAGGGGCAGCAGATTAGGGGTACATAGGGATAATGTAAGTAGCGGCGGTTTACGGAGCGGCAGATTAGGGGTTAATAATAATATGCAGGGGTCAGCGATAGAGGGGGCGGCAGAATAGGGGTTAATAAGTGTAAGGTTAGGGGTGTTTAGACTCGGGGTACATGTTAGAGTGTTAGGTGCAGACGTAGGAAGTGTTTCCCCATAGCAAACAATGGGGCTGCGTTAGGAGCTGAACGCGGCTTTTTTGCAGGTGTTAGGTTTTTTTTCAGCTCAAAGAGCCCCATTGTTTCCTATGGGGGAATCGTGCACGAGCACTTTTTAGAGGCTGGCCGCGTCCGTAAGCAACTCTGGTATCGAGAGTTGAAGTTGCGTTAAATATGCTCTACGCTCCTTTTTTGGAGCCTAACGCAGCCATTCTGTGGACTCTCAATACCAGAGTTATTTTAAAGGTGCGGCCAGAAAAAAGCCAGCGTTAAATACGCGGGTCGTTACCGACAAAACTCTAAATCTAGCTGAGAGTTAACAATCAATTTTCAATCATACGAGTAAGAGCATTTTAATTAAACCAAAACTAACATTAAAAAACATACATGTTGTTCGGCCAATGCTTGCTCCATCAGGGGTGCTGCACATAATATCAGGCTGTGTGGCAGCCGAGGAGAAGCTGAAGCTGGATTCAGTATGGATACTGACGGGCAATGGGAGTGTGTCATCCTCATCAGTGGCAGCATCAGCAGTAGCTGTACCTGCAGCAGCACTGGTAGATGCTGGAAAAAATATATAACATGAGTACTAATATAATTGTATATCCTAATGTCAATCCAAAAAAAGGCCTATATTTTCATTAAAACACTTTTGCAACATGAAAAACGCATGTAATAGAACTTTATTTACCTGCCACCTGTTCAGTATCATGCCCAACCAAATCCAGACCGAGCGTCATATTTGCTTCAGCTTCTCCATCAGCTGAGTCTCGTATGAAGACAGCTCAGCTGTATACGGCATGCCACCACCTTTAGTACGTGCAGACTGTTTCTCCCTGGTCAGCTTGGCCTTAAAGATTCTCTTAATATCAGAGAATATTTTCTTACAGTGCTCCAACGATTTCACATTAGCGCCTTTGGCGGAGTCACTGTCAGCTATACTTTTCCAGATCTGTTGTTTTCTGGAGAGAGAGATCTGTTGGGCTTTGGAACCAATTCTAAAATCATAGTGCTCTAAAACCTGGGTAACTAAAATCCTATTCTGATCAAAAAAAAATTGAATATTGCGCTCGGATTATGTCTTTCCAGACACCAGATCAAAATAACAAAAATAAAGTTCAGAAAAGTCGCCAGAAAACCCCCCCACAAAATCACACTAAGAACTACAGATATCATCAAAGCTTTGTAGGTCTTAATAGACTCCATTTTTGTTTCCCCTTTTATAGTTAGTCAATACGTAGACAATCAGCCGTTAACAATTAGACAATCAATTAAATGTGTTACAGTATTAGCTTTATTGACGCTTATTCAATTCATATAGTACATCCTATTAATAATGCCGTCACCTTTTTTTTTTTTTTTTTTTAAATGAAAATGTATTTGTTGGTCACGCAGAGATAAAAATAATAAATTTTATTTTCTTGTCAGTCCATCATTGGTGACGCATATAATATGATTAATGATTCTCTGTTAGATAAAAATGAGTATCAGCACATGATTAATATATTGCACCAATCAAAATCCATAAAAAAATTGATAGTGGAAAGAACCAATAAGATAGCTCTATGCTTTGGATTTTTGTGTCGCAGTTTGTATTATTTTCAGGGAGGTGTTAGTTTGAAAGTATGTCGCAGCCACCAATTTTTAGCGATGGCAAACGGGTCCTTGTTTACGGAATGAATAGCTATTTCCCCAGGATGATCGGTGGAGTGCAGGGAATCCAGCATGAGCAGCGTGATTGTATCATCTATGAGATGATGCGCCTCATGAGGCGAGTGTCCGGGATCAGGAGGACGCGTCGACAATGTCTCTGCTGGTTTAGTGACCTAAGGCGCAAAGAGCAGGATCGCTACCAAGCAATGAGGTCACTTATTGAGAGATGTAAGTGTAATTTATCCAGTGTATTATAATTAACTATTTGGTTTAATGATAATTTAACATTGTTGACAAACATGAAGCACCAATTTAAAAAAAAAAAAAAAAATCAAACGTTAATAGTTCAATTAATTTTATTAGAATTTAGAATTGTTGACAAATAAGACGCCAAGCATTAATAAAAATAAAAAGTATAAGTGATGAATCAATTGTTAATAGCTTAACTATTCCATGATTATTAATAAATATATATAATTGGAATATGAAAGAGAAAATCAAATGAGAATATCTCTATCATCTATCTATCTATCTATCTATCTATCACTATATCTCTATCTATATCTATAAATGTATATATATATATATATATATATATATATATTAATATATCAATATATTAATGATAATATATGTATATTAACTTTAATATAGATAGATAGATAGATAGATAGATAGATAGATAGATAGATAGATAGAGGTATACATATATATATATATATATATATATATATATATATATATATATATATATATATATATATATATTATAATAGAGATAGGTAGATAGGGATAGAGATTGATAGATAGAGAGAGATAGATAGAGATGTAGATATAGATAGAGATGTAGATATAGATAGATAGAGATGTGTGTGTGTGTGTGTGTATATATATATATATATATATATATATATATTTCTATATATATTAAAGGGACATAATACTCATATGCTAATTCACTTGAAACTGATGCAGTATAACTGTAAAAAGCTGACAGGAAAATATCACCTGAGCATCTCTATGTAAAAAAGGAAGATATTTTACCTCACAATTTCCTCAGCTCAGCAGAGTAAGTTCTGTGTAAAAAGTTATACTCAGCTGCTCCCAGCTGCAGGTAAAAAAATAAAAAAAAATGAAGAAATGAACAGCAGCCAATCAGCATCAGCAGTGCTGAGGTCATGAACTCTTACTGTGATCTCATGAGATTTGACTTAACTCTCATGAGATTTCATAGTAAGCTTCCTTTACCTGATTGGTGAAATAATATGAGAGGGCACGATGCTAGTCCCTTCAGATGTCCCAGGACAGACACACTAAAATGCTGCTTAGAAATCCTTTACAATGGGATGTGGCTACTGAGGAACTTTTGAGGTAAAATATCTTTCTTTTTTACATAGAGATGTTCAGGAGATATTTTCTAATCAGCTTTTTACAGCTATGCTGCATCACTTTCAAGTGTTTAAACATTTGGGTATTATGGCCCTTTAATATATAAATATATACATATTTAAAATTTAATTGTTTGTTTAGTCTTGAATATATAATCTTCATGTATTAAAAATGCTTTAACATTACACATAATATTATAAAATACATGGTTCTAATGTTGACATACATCATTGTATGATTGCAGATTTATTAAGGCCACGAGAGAGGATACCTAGGTATCTAATGACGCTATCAATGAGTAGCCCAAGGAGCAACAGGGCATCGCCACCACTACCACTAAGTCTGCTACAGCCTCAGGGGGAGGATGAATCAAGGACATCTTCTGATGTCACAGATACAGAAGGTAATTTAACATATCAACATGTTGTCATTATTTAACTGAAAAAGAGAAATTGACAAAATATTTAGTTAATAATGCAGTTTCATCAGGAATGTATTATGGCCTAGGCACACAAGTTCTGTGCCTAGGGCATCAGATTTCGAATGGGCAGCACACTTGTTCTATCCTCTATCTAAAAACAAGAATACAGTATAGTGAGTGAAAATGTGTAGGCATTTAAAGAGAAGACAAGGCACACTCATTGATTAAAACTTACAGACAGTGTTATTTTAAACCATTGCTTAATTTAGAGCCGCCAGCATTTTTGCTGTGGAAGCGTTAAACATGAGAAACTTGACCGGGGATATGCTTCAAAGGTGAGACTGGAGGATAAGAGCTTGTGACGATATGCTGCCTCCCCTTATCAGCTGTGGTAGGTCTGCGAGCACAGTGCTTATTGCAGGTTTTAGCAGCTAATCAAATGGATGCGTCTGTACACTGCTTTGATCAACTTGTAATGTCTAATCATAAACTCTTGGTGATAATGTATGTAAGCTACTAATAGCTAGCTTTCACTGCATTCATTAAGCCATAGAGAAAATATGAAACAGAGACTTAAAAATTTACATTTAACTTATGTATGTTGTTGCATGTAAAGGGCAATGATTGTTTCAAAGTGTATTCTTCTTTTTCTCCATTCCTCCTTCAACTCAATACCTCCCTCAACTCACTCCCTCCTTTATCTCAACTCACTCCCTTTCTCCCTTTTTTAAATGCTTTATTTAAATCAACACTTTTCTATTCTCTCTACCTTCATGCTTTCCTTTCCCTTACGTTTTTGTACACTTCCCTTCTTTTCTCTCCCTTCTCTCAGGGATAAAATTGTATGAGATGCATGCAATTCAACACACCTGCATGCAAGTGTTTTGCTAGGCCTTTTTCTTTTTAATTTAGGTAAAAAAAAAAATGTAAAAAAAAATCACACAATGACAAAAAATATTCATTGGAAAAATATCATAAATCTTTCGAGGGTGGGGTGCACAGAATTTTGAGTTCCTAGGGAAGAACAAATCATAAATACACCACTGAGTTTTATGTTAGCGATTGTGTTTTAAAGATCAAAAATTTGATTGATATCATTCAGTTGTCATAACCGTCTACTGCAATGCTGACCATAATCTAGGACTTGTCACATATGCATCATCCTAACAATAATTTGTGTTTGTGATTCTTCTCTGAAAGATGAAAGTGAGGAATCCGCAACAGCATCCAGGAGTCCAGAAGTGATAGAAGAGGAGGGGTCTGAAAATGAATGTAAAAATGTATCATATCACCTTTTTTCACTGCTATATTGATTTGAATTAGTAGACCATCATTTGTTTTGGCTTTTAGAACAATGTGGAGTATAATATAGGCCTTGACACATATTCAACATCCATAACAATGTTTTTGCTTTGTTTTGTGCTTCTTCTCGGACAGCTGAAAATGAGGAGACTGAATATGCGGCCACAGCAGAAGTTGAGGTGGCGGCAACAGAAAGTAGGATTTTTTTCCTATGATGTTTTATAACATATCTTGAAAGTGAATTCTTATAACATATTTTATTTTATGTTTTTATTACAGCAGTCGATCAGGGCACACAAACAGAGCCCTTCATTCCCAATTTATTCTTAAATCTGATACAGGCGCTTCAAACAGTGGCTGAGGCTGTGCGCGAAATCCAAGAAGCCCTGCTGGAATGTTAATTTTTTGGTTTGTTTTTTATATATATTTTTTTTAAAGTTTTATAAATAATAAAACATATTTTATTAAGAATATCATGTTGTCACTACATTATTTTAAGTATTATCTTAAAGGGACATAAAAAGGAAATATATGTTTAATCATGTATAAATAGCATGCAATGTTGTTGATTATTATTTTGTTTGATATATATTCTATTGTTATCCATTTATGGATCTATGCTTTGATGGGTAGCATATTTATAGAAACTATGTAGCTGCTTAATGATGTCTACATATGGATGACTCATGTGATTGGCTTGCACATGTACATTGCTATTTCTAATAAATAGTATATCTGAGGGATAATAGAAGTGAAAATGATTAATGCTGCTTGAAAAGGTCTTGTCTATCTGCATAATGAAATAACATATATGAGTTTGATGTCCCTTTAAGATATGAGATGACATTTGTTTAAATAGAAACATTAATTGAGTAATACTTCACATTACATGTTTTTAAATATATTATTGATCCAATTAATAATATATTTCCTATTTCTAAAATTAGTCATATGAATTAAAACATTCCAATGTTGAGGAACATGTGAAAAATGTTAGGAAATAGACATAACAGATATATATACAAACTTACATATATATATATATATATATATATATATATATATATATATATATAAATATATGTGTGTGTATATATATATATATATATATATATAAATAGATAGATAGATAGATAGATATAGATATACATAATTATATATCAATACATCTCTCTATCTCTCTCTCTCTATATATATATAAATATACATATATATATATACATAAATCTATATAAAATATAGATATATCTATAACTATATATATATATTATATATATATATATATATATATATATTGTGTATCTGTCTCTCTTTATTTATATATATATTTAGATATAGATATATATATATATATATATATCTGTCTATCTATCTAGATATCTAGATATCTAAAATATATCTATATAAAATATAGTGATATTCAATATATTGATATAAAATATATCTATCTATATAAAATATATCTGTATAAAATATATTGATATCAAGATATATATATATCAATGAGTATATTAACAAAGATACGTACAAATGGTATGAATAGAGTTACAATAAAAAGAGTAAAAAAGTCTTCATATGATGTACATGCAAGTGGTAAATTCGATATGAAGGGAAATTCGCGACATCGAATACTCTGATTTAACAAAAATACAGTGCTCAGTCTGATGCTCATCGCGTCGTACTTGACGCAGTGTTTTTGACGGCTTTTTTATAAATATGGAAATCGTATTGAGATCTGCGGCCGTTTTGGCGATGTTTGGCGAGCGTATTGACGCCCGCGAATGCAACATAGATGACGCTTTGATAAATATCCCCCTAAATCTGAGATGCTACATCAGCCTAAATTGTGTTGTTTGTCGAATGAAAACCCCTGAAAAAGATATCAGGCCCGATTCTCTAAAGCTCTCTTGCCTGGTGAGATTCTATAAGATGCCTCTTCAGTATTATGAGGCCCTCAGGGATTGTTTTAAAGGTACTTTTTACCTTAGGAACTGTGTATTGCATTAAGAGGAGTGCACTAATAAGCTTTATGTTAAGGAGACACTTACTTTAAAATGTAATGCTTAGTTAAATAAGATGATGATTACTCTTTATGCCAGAGTTTTTGAGAATCTGGCCAATCAAATTTCCAACCAGTCTTTTTTGCACCGACACAAATTCTGTATAAAAAAGTATTGTAGGTCTGACATTTTGTTATATATATTCAAACTCTATTGATCTCTGACCTTGTTGTTGCTATGGTTCTAGAAGTCCTTCCTGCTAAATGTTGTAGAGATTTAGGGCTAGATTACGAGTGGAGCACAATATTGCGCTTATGCGAGCACAATATTTGCGCTTCACTCAGTAATACCAGCTCACATAAATGTGCTAATCGCTCACGAGGGCACGCTTCCATAGGCTCTAATGAGAGCCTAAATATATATGTATATGAATATATACATATGTATATTTATATGTTTATATGTGTATATACACATATTAACACATAAATATACCTGTATATGGATATAAGCATATACATATAAATTTATAGTGAAAACACAGTTTTTTTTTTCCAAACACCCCACATCCCCTCACTTTAACCCCTTATAACTGCTTTGTGCAGTTTTTTTATTTATATATAAAAATAAAAAGAGTCATCTTTATTATTAATTGTAAAGTACTGTACTCTTTATTTTGGGGGCAATTTTTTAAACAGAGGTCTGACCTCTAGATAATTGCGCTAAGCCCAAAAGTGAATCCGCAAGCTTTTAATGGCTGGTTATTTAAGGTGTGGCCGTAAACGGGCAAATTTGCCCCTTTACCGGCACACATTAAGATATTGCTCCACTTGTAATCTAGCACTAAGTTGTTTGTGGGGGGTTTTGTGCGTGTTTTGCTTTCCTGATAAAATGACAGGAAATATTTCATGAATTAGTTTCTACCCACTTATGACATCACTAACCCTTCCATAAAGTTTTAGATTCTTACGGCTAGATTACGAGTTTTGTCAGTAATGGTGTGCGGTGCTAATCAGCAGTTTTCCCTCACCACTCACCTACAGACAACGCTGGTATTACGGGTTTTTAAAAACCCAGCGTTAGCCGCAGAAAAATGAGCGGAGAGCAGAATTTAGCTCCACATCTCAACTCAATACCAGCGCTGCTTACAGTAGCGGTGATCTGGGAAAACGTGCTTGTGCACGATTTCCCCATAGGAATCAACACCTGCAAAAAAGCAGCGTTCAGCTCTTAACGCAGCTCCATTGATTTCTATGGGGAAACACATTTTATGTCTACACCTAACACCCTAACATGAACCCCGAGTCTAAACACCCCTAATCTTACACTTATTAACCCCTAATCCGCCGCCCCCGACATCGCCGATACCTACATTATATTATTAACCCCTAATCTGCCGCTCTGGACACCGCTGCCACCTACATTATAGTTATGAACCCCTAATCTGCTGCCCCCAACATCGCCGAACCCTACATTATATTTATTAACCCCTAATCTGCCGCCCCCAATGTCGCCGCAACCTAACTACATTTATTAACCCCTAATCTGCCGCCCACAACGTCGCCACCACTATAATAAAGTTATTAACCCCTAAACCTATGTCTAAACCTAATAACTTTAATGTAGTTGCGGCGACGTTGGGGGTGGCAGATTAGGGGTTAATAAATGTAGGTAGGTGTCGACGATGTTAGGGATGGCAGATTAGGGATTAATAAAATGTAACTAGTGTTTGCGATGCGGGAGGGCGGCGGTTTAGGGGTTAATATATTTTTTATAGTGGCAGCGATGTCCGGTTTGGCAGATTAGGGGTTAAAAAATATTTTTTAGTGTTTGCGATGTGGGGGGGGGCTCAGTTTAGGGGTTAATAGGTAGTTTATGGTTGTTAGTGTACTTTTTAGCACTTTAGTTAAGAGTTTTATACTTCGGCGTTAGCCCATAAAACTATTAACTACTGACTTCTTTTAAATGCGGTATCAGTCTTGACAGGAGAGGCTGTACCGCTCACTTTTTTGAAAACTCGTAATTCCGGCGTTATGCAAGTCCCATTGAAAATATAGGATACGCAATTGACGTAAATGGATTTGCGGTATTTTCGAGCCTGACCAAAAAAGTGAGCGGTGAGCCTGTCATTTCAAGACTCGTAATACCAGCGGGCGTTAAAAAGCAGCATTGGCACCTCTCAACGCTGCTTTTTAAGGCTAATGCAAGACTCGTAATCTAGCAGTTAGATAGTTGCTCTGTTCATGAGAACTTGACACTTTATGCACTTTTATTGGTTTCTTTCAAGTCACTGGGCAGATCGTTAGACACTCAAAATTTGATATAAACTCCTTAAATTACAATTAAAGATAATTAGATAATGTCATTGTTTAAATGATAGAACTAATCATATGCAAAAGAAAATATATATCTTCTGACTGTAAGATATTTCTTATTAATGCTAAAACTGTTGTTAGTTCCATCCACATAAATTACATCATCAAGAACATCAAGGTATCACAGAAAAAAAGGTTCAACCAGCACTGTTGTTAGGCCCAAGAGGTTTACCTGTGCACCTACCAGCCCACTCTAAGAAGAAGGTAATTTTCAAGGCTGGAGTTGTGGGGTGCTCTGTTTTCTGGCTGATGTTATAGGTGGAGAAGGAACTTGTGCAATGGCTGAAGATGAGTGCTCTAAGGTTAGTGCAGTGGAGGTTCATGCTGTTGATAACTGAACTCTGTGACCTGCACTAAGGGCAGCGCTATTTATAGTACCATTCTTGAAAATGACCTTGTGACAGAATTAGAAAACACATTTTCATAAGAAGTGTTAAAAGTCATTTAAGGATATAATTTGTAACTTGGTTATTCTGTATTAAGACCTTGGTATTCTTCATCCTGAGCTGTCCTCCATGTTCTGACCCTGACTTGTTCATTTGAATTTGTTTCTGGCTTGACCCTCTACTGTGTTGTGAATTTTGGACTGTATATCCTGTTTCTGACCTTTGGAACGTTTACTTGGATTACCCTTCTGTCTGCTCCTTTTGTTCTATGCCTGGCTGTTACTGTGAGCAATAGCCAAAATATTGTAAGCTGACATCTGAAACATCATTACTGCCCTATAGACAGTAATGAAGACCCTGTGCTAGTCTCACTGTGTCACTGAGTGAACTCATACAAACACAAAATAAATGTGTATAAGCTTGTTAAAATACCTATGCCTTGGACAGACCATCACATGAGAAGTATCTCTGCTTTCAACACAAAACTGATGAACACATAGTTGAGTGGAATGATGACAACATACCCATCATATAATCGTTCAATTCTAGAAAAGAGCAGCACTAGATAAAAGCAATCAACCACACTAAATTGGTTTTTACTATTGTAAATATTATTAAACTATTTGAACTACCTTGCACTTATCTATTCTCAATTGTAATACTCTCAATATAAGTATGCCTAATGTTTAATAACCAAACACATCATTATAGACACCATAGCTCAAATAATAAGGCTTGAGGACAGGTTTGACAAACAGTGATCTAAGGCAACTAATTTCATAGAGACTTCCAGACTATTGTTTTCTATGATGTCTGCGACAAGAAAGGTGACGAATACACATTTACTATCCAGGTGGATTAATAGACAGTGGTTACAGATAAAACAGTGTTATAACTTAGAGAACTTGATTAGATTTGGTTTTGTACAGGCAGAGAATAGGTTAAATCAATCTGTCGTGAATCCACATCTTAATTGAATCTGGCGCTAGGTTAAAAAAATTAAATGCTGGTCAAGCATTCTATTCTCCCTTCAAAGTCCCCTTTCTGTAATCGATTGTGATTGACCCCATTGTTACAAGCTTTGCTGCCATATAGAGGCCTATTTATTATTGTGCGAGCGGACATGATCCGATATTGCGGATCATGTCCGCCGCACATTGATAAATGCCGACAGCATACACAGTCAGCATTTATCATTGCACCAGCAGTTCTGGTGAACTGCTGGTGCAACCCCGCCCCCTGCAGATTCACGGCCAATCGGCCGCTAGCAGGGGGTGTCAATCAACCCGATCGTATTGGATCGGTTTGATTTTAGGCGATGTCTGTCTGCCCCTCAGAGCAGGCGGACAGGTTATGGAGCAGCGGTCTTTAGTCCACTGCTTCATAACTTGTGTTTCTGGCGAGCCTGAAGGCTCACCATAAACACAGGGCTTCAAGCTCCATACCGAGCTTGATAAATTTGCCCCTTAGTGTTCATGTGTATGTACCTGAGTATAAGTTTTTCTAAAAGATTTTCAGAAACCTCTTTTTTATGTAATCTTATCTCCTTGAATGTGTAGTGTGTTTATAAGTTTATATGTGTGTATATTGTATATATTTCTTACTGGTTTTCAACTGTCTGTTTTGTGGTAATAGGGTCAAAGCACACTTAAAAAGGCTTTCAGTATATATGGACACATGATGTAATGAGTGATGTCAACAGTGATGTCATTGATATCATCAATGATGTATACTGTGTATATATATATATATATATATATATATATATATATATATATATATATATATATATATATATATACTGTATATCTATTAATATCCACAGACTCGGCACTCCTACAGTCATATATAAAACATCCTCCGGGATGCACTATACATTATAGACACTTGAATATTTCCACAAATGCACTCTCCAGACTTTTAAGTGCATGTTAGAGTTTGGATGTTTTTCTCATTCATCAGTGAACAAATGTATTGTGAAGCAAGGCTGTCCTTTTGAATTAGATCAGGTCTACATACTACTGAAAATTATAACAACTGGAGAGGGCACAATTCACCTGCCAATATAACAATGCAGATTAAATAAGTAGTAGCCCAAATCTTAAAAATATGTCATCATAGGCAACCTAGGTTTGTAGACTTCAGCAAGTTCCCAGGGGTTTGGCTGAAATGTATTTACTTAAAAGGTATTATACTCAAAAGAATCAGCCAATTAATTGTTGATAGGTACAAGGAGCATTATCAGGAAGCACCTGTCAATCCATGAGCTTAAAGGGACATTATACACTAGATTTTTCTTTGCATAAATGTTTTCTAGATGATCCATTTATATAGCCCATACAGGTTTTGTTTTTTGTAAAAATGTATAGTTTTGCTTATTTTTAAATAACATTGTGCTGATTTTCAGACTCCAAACCAAGCCACAAAGGTTTAGAAATATACTGATGTATACCTACTCCAGTTTGCTCCTGTTTGTGTAAAGGGACTTTTCATATGCAGAGGAAGGGGTGGGGTGGGGGAGTGTTTGCTTTCCCTGGGTGACCCAGTCAACCTAATCTAAAGTGCTAAACTAGCAGCTTCTAAGCTTCTACACTCTAGTAAGTTTTTAAACAGTTTTATACTGGATTTTTATATCAGTATCTGTGCATCTTATTCTTTATAGAAGTGTCTATTACATGCAGTTATATGAAAATTGGCGTATACTGTCCCTTTAAGAAAAAAGTACACAATTGATACTGCTGTCATAGTTTTAATACAAGTTTAACAGCTTTTACATTTTCTCATGGAAAAAATTAAACATTTGAACAATTTGAAATTAATACTTTTTTAATTTTAATAATCAAAACATACTTTAGAATTCATCCAAACTGTATTGTATCTTAAAGGGACAGTCTACACCAAAATTTGTATTGTTTAAAAAGATAGATAATCCCTTTATTACCCATTCCCTAGTTTTGCATAACCAACACAGTTATATAAATACACTTTTTACCTCTGTGATTACCTTCTATCTAAGCCTCTGTAAACTGCCTCTTTATTTCACTTCTTTTAACAGACATCTAATTTAGCCAACCAGAGCTTGCTCCCTGGAACTCCACGTGCGTGAGCACAGTGTTATCTATATGACACACATGAACTAACCCTTATTTGGTGAAAAACTATCAAAATGCCTTGAGAGAAGAGGCAGCCTTCAAGGGCTTCGAAATTAGCATATGAACCTCCTAGGTTTCCCTTTCAACCAAGAATACCAAGAGAACAAAGCAAAATTGGTGATAAAAGTAAATTAGAAAATTGTTTAAAATTACATTCTCTATCTGAATCATGTAAGTTTATTTTGGAATAGACTGTCCCTTTAATGTGATATTACTGTGGCAATGTATTTTTCACTTGTCAATCTATGAAGTATAGTAAATTCAATAATCTTAACACATTGATTTATTTATTTGTAAATGTATTCAAGCAACTGCCCGCTGTCATCTTCCTTTCTTCTTTTTGTACACAATCCTCATCTTCTTTTCCAGTTACAGAGGAGATAAGTAATGGTTTTAATGGAATTAAGGTCCAATGCCATTTGGGAAAGCTGGACCAAACCCATTAGGCTCAATTAAGATTGGTGGAAGATTTGGTTCTGATGAGTCATCCCTGTTTATAGGAATAGGGGGTACATATGGTTTAAGAATAGGATCATTTATAGGATCATAATAAATGGGAGGTTTCAGAGGTTTAATCGGAGGTTTAGGAGGAGGAAAATTAGGCGGTATAGGTTTAGGTTCATGAGGCCATTCGGGAACATCAGGTGGCCAAACAGGAGGTTTAGGTGGTTTAAAGGTGGGAACCAATGGAAATCCTGAGAAAGAATAAATGATACATGTTTAGTACGAAGAAAAATAATAGAGTACACATCTTTATTAAATAGATTAAGAAATTACTGGATTATCATAAAGCAACAGATCATAAGACTACAGATAGGTTTCTTGGCAGAAGTTCTCACTTACATTCAAAGAAATGGGAATATTTATGATTTTATGTATCTGTTTAATATAAAGAAAATCACAAATTAAATTATTTTTCACTAACATGCAAGCACACATTGAAGATAATACATTCCTAGGACCTCTTTATTGACCAAAATATTAAAAAAAATAATTTAGAAGGTTAGGATTCAGAATTTCTAAAATGTCATATTAAGTCAAAGGGGCCTATTTATTAAGCTCCGTATGGAGCTTGTAGCCCCATGTTTCTGGCGAGCCGCTGCCCCATAACCTGTCCGCCTGCTCTGAGGCCGTGGACAGCAATCAACCCAATCGGGTTGATTGACACCCCCCGTGAATCTGCAGGGGGCGGCGTTGCACCAGCAGTTCAATGCAATGCTGAATGCGGAAAGTGTACGCTGTCCGAATTTAGCGATGTCTGTCGGACATGATTCGCTGATCGGATCATGTCAGACAGACATTTGATAAACAGGCCCCATAGACTTAAAATGATCCTATCAATGATCTAGATTACAAATTGTGCGGTACGGCTATACCGCTGAAAAATTGGATTTTGCAAGCGGAATAGTGAGCTCACCCGTATTACACTAGCTATACCGCTAGTGTTTTAGCCTATACCGTAATGATCCATTCCACACTCAAAAAATGGCTTTTGAGTGTGGAATATTCAGCTCACCAGTCTTAAAGGTTGTGTGGCCCGGCTATTTCGCTAGCGTTATAGCTTATACCACCACAATCCATTCCGCTATCAAAGACCAGTAATTATGGATTTTGCAAAACAAAAATGTTTCACAAAACTCATACCAAAAATGTTACAAAGTACACTCACACCCATAAACTACCTATTAACCCCTAAACCACCATCCCCCCTCATCACAAATACTATAATAAACCTATTAACCCCTAATCCACCGCCCACCCACATCGGCAACACTAAAATTAAATAATAACCCTTAATCCGCTGCCCACCCACATCGCCAACTCTAAATTAAAGTATTAACCCCTAATCTGCTGCCTCCACATCACCAACACTAAATAAACCTATTAACCCCTAAACCACCGACCCCCCCACATTGATAACACCTAAATAAAACTATTAACCCCTAATCCGCCGCCCGCATCGCAAATACTAAACTAAACCTATTTACCCCTAAACCACCAAACACCCACATCGAAAATGCTCAACTAAACCTATTAACCCCTAAACCGCCAAACACCCACATTGCGACTACCTAAATTAAACTATTAACCTCTATGGAATAGCAGGTCCCCCCGTGTCATGGACAAGGTTGTTCAGAGTCAGGGCATGCTATGGGCGGAGACGGGGCCCATCCAGGAAATAGAAACCTAGCATTTGTCCTGACAGAGGAAGTTGCAGAAGGGACAGCGAACAGACCTCCCAACAGATGACAATCCCGTAATATCCGAGACAGTTAAGTATGATATTCTAAAAAAGCTGCGATTTATAGCTTTAATCTATAAATAATAATAAAAAAAAAAATTCTGGTATTATGTTCTGCTGCTATTATAGCTTTATTCTTTAAGAAATAATCATTTGTTCTGATATTCTGATATTACATATTTAAAGGGACAGTCTACACCAGAATTTGTATTGTTTAAAAATATAAATAATTCCTTTATTACCCATTCCCCAGTTTTGCATAACCAACACCTTTATATTTATATACTTTTTACCTCTGTGATTACCTTGTATCTAAGACTCTGCAGACTGCCCCATTATCTCAGTGCTTTTGACAGACATGCAGTTTAGCCAATCAGTGCAGACTCCTAAATAACTCCACGGGAGTGAGCACAATGTTATCTATATGACACACATGAACTAGTACTGTCCAACTGTGAATTTTTTTCAAAATGCTCTAAACTAGGAGGCAGTTTTCAACGGTTTAGAAATCAGTTTGATCCTACCTAGGTTTAGCTTTTAAAAAATACCACCAAGGGAACAAAGAAAATTTGATGATAAAAGTAAATTTGAAAGTTGTTAACAATTGCATGCCCTATCTGAATCATGAATCAAGTTTAATTTTGACTAGACTGTCCCTTTAAATTTAAAATTACAACCCCACTTAATGGTATCTTAATGCCCCAGTAGGTACCAATAAATCTGCCCTGTCCCTACCCTCATCCACTTTATATTAGTAAATGTAACACTCTGTCAGCCATATACATAAGCAGCATTTTACCAATTGCCATCTTTATATAGTGCTTAACCCCTCATCTACCACATATACAGTAGTGTTTTCTATATTATTAGCAACATTTAAATGAACTTATGTATGGGCCTCTTTTATAATCAATGGCTCAGAATAGTGGTGGGTTATATCCCCATTATACATTCAGGCTAACTGGTCTAATAGGTGTGACAAATACCTCTCTGGAGGTAAATGACATCATCATTAATGTGCAGTTCCACAGATTCATGCAATATCATTATACAAGACTTTTATTTTATGTATTCCTATATAAAACATGTTTATACTTAAGTTAATATATAATTACCCACAGGTACATAAAAATACCTATAAATATATGAAAACCTTACAAAACCATATAGTGCCATCTACTGGAACTATTAAAGTGGAAATTAAATTTAGTGTTCTGGAAATTTAAGGAACACAACCATTTTTTCCTCTGTTCTCTTTGTATTCTTTTTTGGAGACTGTACCTAGGTAGGCTTGTCAGGATATCTGTGAGTGTTATTAAATAATATATATAGATATATATATTATTTATACATGATAAGACCACAGGGTTCATTATATATGAAAATGGTTGCATTATTTTTACTTACTATAAATTACAGTTCTCTCTGCCAGATGGTCTTGGCTGGGTAAAACAACCCCTACTTGTTCTTACACAGGAAAGAACAAAAGGTTTAGACCTTTGTATAAGATAAGACCAGTGGGCCACTTCAAAGTAAATATTAGCATTTTGAAAGGTAATAATTAACACTTACTTGGTGATCAAATGTTAGACCACCAGCCTCTGTTGTAGACAAAATTCTGTACTATTTTCAGATAAGCTAGCAGAATTTCAAGATATTAGGAGCTAACAGACACATGTGATAATTTAACACAAAGGCTCACTGAACTCTTTGAGGCTTAATTGTATTCAAAAATTGATTATCCCCTGCCGTGTTAGATACACAGCTATACTGAGTCAAGCAGAAACACATATTATATTGTAACTGAAATTCATTTAAAAACACAAACTTGTATAATTTTCAATACTGTATACAAATGTATAAATATCTATATATGGATCTGGGAAATGCAATTCAGATTTATAATAGATTAAATAACAATTGTAATAATACCATTTTGAAATATGTAACATATTTTTGTTTTTCTGTCTTCCAGGCATCTAGGGGACAAAATGGGGCTAATGGATGCTGGTGCAGGATTGCCTGCATGGGGTGACCTAGGTCATATCATATGGTTCTGCACTAGATATTTATGTAAACTTTAGATACATCTCTCAGGATATTCTAAGTAGACTGTATACAAAATCTATATAAATGTTTTCTATTTTTAACATAAAATAAATACTATACTAGTGTTTGGTCTCAAATTGTACATTTGCAATTGTAGTAAATGGGATATATATGCTGACCAGATAAGTTTATTAATACTGAAAATTATAGTAAATAAAATAAACATTTTTTTTTAAGGTTAGATAATTAGGCCGTTAGCAATGTTGATGGAGACTGCATTTGTGATTGTCTGCTGCCCCCTAGGGGATTAAAAATGGTATGACAGCCAAATGGATTGACTACTAGAACATATGCAAATCCACATGAACCAATGAGAGGGACAAGCTTCGAGGGCCAATGGAAAGACAGCTCCGTTAAGGGCCTATCGAATTTATCACCAATGATTAGAATAAGAAAAGGGTGGGATATATCACATAATATAACCTCATGCAAGGGGAGAGAAAAAAAAAGTATTTTTGTCTGCTAACTTTTGACTGAAAACTTTGCTGCCATTTTTGGGGACACAGTCACTATAAGCAAAACCTGGGACTAATTTCTTGATCTAATTGCAATACCTTTCTTCATATGAGGTGACTTGAATCTATTTGGAAATGCTGGAACATTTGATTTGGTTCGTGTGGTGATGTATGACTGTTCTATATTTTTAATATTTTAGACAAAGGTATTCTAAGAATATAGTCAGATTGCAGCTATATAGATATATGTTAGGATTTACCTTATTGTAGATAAATAAGAATTTATTTCAGCTCAGATAAATTGGCATATAAATTAGCTGTTTGCATTAATAACATATATAACTTCTGGTGTTTTAATTAGAGTTATATAGAATCATTTGTGGGCTAAGTAGCTTAATTATATTTGTCTGGAAGTTAACAATCCATACCTTGGTATCTCATTGTAATATTTTAATGCAACTCTGATTTTGGAGATTATTGTGAATAAGGTAATTTGTAAAGGTATATTTTTATGATCTTTGTATAGAATATTATAACAGCATAAGTGTGGACCATTTGATTCATATCTGGTTTCTATAAATAAAATTCAATGTGTTTATAACTTTAACTAATATAAAGAATTTAGGAATAAAATATTGATTTTAATTGTTTTGTATATGCATTTTATTGGGGGTTTGTTTTAAAGAATAATTATTAAATGAATTGTATTATAACCCGGCCATATACTGACATATTATTTTGAGGCGCTGCAGTAGATATTATTAAACTTATCCCATTGATATAATATATTTTATAGTAAATAGAAAAAAAAATTATTAATTTTTTTTTAAATGTTAAGATACATTTTTTGAAAAATTGATTAAAAAAATAATTTTTATTCATATTTCAAAATGAATATTAATATTTTTAAATAAATTTTTTTTTCTTCCTTATTGGTCAAAATTGTATTAGCGTTTTAATTTAACTAAATACTAAGCCAATATAATAATGTCTGTTACTAGAAATGAATCAATTAATTCTATACATAGTGTTGAAATATGTTCCCCAAAATTAGCCCTCACTCAGGGCGATGTCCTTAAGATGAACATTATAGGCTACATTAAAAAGAGGTTTAATATTGCGGGTGAATTAAATGATTATATGGATATGCTTGCAATTAAGGCTAAAAATATTGCTATTGATGATGGAAGGTGGAATGAAAAAAGTGAATTATTCCAAGAATTATTAAAAATTAATCAATGCAAAAATCTCATAAAACGGGATGAACTAATACTAAAATCTTGGCCCCTTGTAATATGACGTATTGACGAAATATATAATATGTTATTGACGAAATTTCTACACTGCTTATAGAAAAGGAATTGCAAATACAGGGGCTAGATGTTGGTATTCGCTCATAACGCAAGTGCGAAGGGAGTTTAGAAATGGCCGAAAATGAAATTGTTACATTTAAGCAAGACATGGCCGCCTTAGATAAGCATAACCTAAATTTACTAGCCAAAATACAAGAGATAAATAAACAACTCGCGCAAAGCCAGAAAGAACATACGGCTAGATTTAGAGTTTTGTCGGTAACGACCCGAAAAACTAACGCCCGCGTTTTACTGGCCGCACCATAAAAATAATTCAGGTATTGAGAGTCCAAAAAAAGGCTGCGTTAGGCTCCAAAAAAGGAGCGTAGAGCATTTTTAACGCAGCTTCAACTCTCGATACCAGAGTTGCTTACGCAAGCGGCCAGCCTCAAAAACGTGCTCGTGCACGATTCCCCCATAGGAAACAATGGGGCTGTTTGAGCTGAAAAAAAACCTAACACCTGCAAAAAAGCCGCGTTCAGCTCCTAACGCAGCCCCATTGTATCCTATGGGGGAACACTTCCTACGTCTGCACCTAACACCCTAACATGTACCCCGAGTCTAAACACCCCTACCCTTACACTTATTAACCCCTAATCTGCCGCCCCCGCTATCGCTGACCCCTGCATATTATTTTTAACCCCTAATCTGCCGCTCCGTAAACCGCCGCTACTTACATTATAGCTATGTACCCCTAATCTGCTGCCCCTAACACCGCCGACCCCTATATTATATTTATTAACCCCTAATCTGCCGCCCACAACGTCGCCGCCAGCAACCTACACTTATTAACCCCTAATCTGCCGACCGCCAAGCGCCGCCACCTACGTTATCCTTATGTACCCCTAATCTGCTGCCCCTAACACCGACGACCCCTATATTATATTTATTAACCCCTAATCTGCCCCCCTCAACGTCGCCTACACCTGCCTACACTTATTAACCCCTAATCTGCCGAGCGGACCGCACCGCTACTATAATAAATGGATTAACCCCTAAAGCTAAGTCTAACCCTCACTAACACCCCCCTAAGTTAAATATAATTTAAATCTAACAAAATTAATTAACTCTTCTTAAATAAATTATTCCTATTTAAAGCTAAATACTTACCTGTAAAATAAACCCTAATATAGCTACTATATAAATTATAATTACATTGTAGCTATTTTAGGATTAATATTTATTTTACAGGCAACTTTGTAATTATTTTAACCAGGTACAATAGCTATTAAATAGTTAAGAACTATTTAATAGTTACCTAGTTAAAATAATAACAAAATTACCTGTAAAATAAATCCTAACCTAAGTTACAATTAAACCTAACACTAAACTATCATTAAATTAATTAAATAAAATACCTACAATTAGCTACAATAAAACCTAACACTACACTATCAATAAATAAATTAAATACAATTCCTACAAATAACTACAATGAAATAAACTAACTAAAGTACAAAAAATAAAAAAGAACTAAGTTACAAAAAATAAAAAAATATTTACAAACATCTGAAAAATATTACAACAATTTTAAACTAATTACACCTACTCTAAGCCCCCTAATAAAATAACAAAGACCCCCAAAATAAAAAAATGCCCTACCCTATTCTAAATTAATAAAGTTAAAAGCTCTTTTACCTTACCAGCCCTGAACAGGGCCCTTTGCGGGGCATGCCCCAAGAAAATCAGCTCTTTTGCCTGTAAAAAAAAACATACAATACCCCCCCCAACATTACAACCCACCACCCACATACCCCTAATCTAACCCAAACCCCCCTTAAATAAACCTAACACTAAGCCCCTGAAGATCTTCCTACCTTGTCTTCACCTAACCAGGTATCACCGATCCGTCCTGGCTCCAAAATCTTCATCCAACCCAAGCGGGGGTTGGCGATCCATCATCCGGTGCTGAAGAGGTCCAGAAGAGGCTCCAAAGTCTTCCTCCTATCCGGCAAGAAGAGGACATCCGGACCGGCAAACATCTTCATCCAAGCGGCATCTTCTATCTTCTTCCATCCGGCAAGGAGCGGGTCCATCTTGAAGCAGCCGACGTGGATCCATCCTCTTCTCCCGACGACTAGACGACGAATGACGGTTCCTTTAAGGGACGTCATCCAAGATGGCGTCCCTCGAATTCCGATTGGCTGATAGGATTCTATCAGCCAATCGGAATTAAGGTAGGAATATTCTGATTGGCTGATGGAATCAGCCAATCAGAATCAAGTTAAATCGGATTGGCTGATCCAATCAGCCAATCAGATTGAGCTCGCATTCTATTGGCTGTTCCGATCAGCCAATAGAATGCGAGCTCAATCTGATTGGCTGAACCGTCATTCGTCGTCTAGTCGTCGGGAGAAGAGGATGGATCCGCGTCGGCTGCTTCAAGATGGACCCGCTCCTTGCCGGATGGAAGAAGATAGAAGATGCCGCTTGGATGAAGATGTTTGCCGGTCTGGATGTCCTCTTCTTGCCGGATAGGAGGAAGACTTTGGAGCCTCTTCTGGACCTCTTCAGCACCGGATGATGGATCGCCAACCCCCGCTTGGGTTGGATGAAGATTTTGGAGCCAGGACGGATCGGTGATACCTGGTTAGGTGAAGACAAGGTAGGAAGATCTTCAGGGGCTTAGTGTTAGGTTTATTTAAGGGGGGTTTGGGTTAGATTAGGGGTATGTGGGTGGTGGGTTGTAATGTTGGGGGGGGGTATTGTATGTTTTTTTTTACAGGCAAAAGAGCTGATTTTCTTGGGGCATGCCCCGCAAAGGGCCCTGTTCAGGGCTGGTAAAGTAAAAGAGCTTTTAACTTTATTAATTTAGAATAGGGTAGGGCATTTTTTTATTTTGGGGGTCTTTGTTATTTTATTAGGGGGCTTAGAGTAGGTGTAATTAGTTTAAAATTGTTGTAATATTTTTCAGATGTTTGTAAATATTTTTTTATTTTTTGTAACTTAGTTCTTTTTTATTTTTTGTACTTTAGTTAGTTTATTTCATTGTAGTTATTTGTAGGAATTGTATTTAATTTATTTATTGATAGTGTAGTGTTAGGTTTTATTGTAGCTAATTGTAGGTATTTTATTTAATTAATTTAATGATAGTGTAGTGTTAGGTTTAATTGTAACTTAGGTTAGGATTTATTTTACAGGTAATTTTGTTATTATTTTAACTAGGTAACTATTAAATAGTTCTTAACTATTTAATAGCTATTGTACCTGGTTAAAATAATTACAAAGTTGCCTGTAAAATAAATATTAATCCTAAAATAGCTACAATGTAATTATAATTTATATTGTAGCTATATTAGGATTTATTTTACAGGTAAGTATTTAGGTTTGAATAGGAATAATTTATTTAAGAAGAGTTAATTAATTTCGTTAGATTCAAATTATATTTAAGTTAGGGGGGTGTTAGTGTTAGGGTTAGACTTAGCTTTAGGGGTTAATCCATTTATTAGAATAGCGGTGAGCTCCGGTCGGCAGATTAGGGGTTAATAATTGAAGTTAGGTGTCGGCGATGTTAGGGAGGGCAGATTAGGGGTTAATACTATTTATTATAGGGTTAGTGAGGCGGATTAGGGGTTAATAACTTTATTATAGTAGCGGTGCGGTCCGCTCGGCAGATTAGGGGTTAATCAGTGTAGGCAGGTGTCGGCGACGTTGAGGGGGGCAGATTAGGGGTTAATAAATATAATATAGGGGTCGGCGGTGTTAGGGACAGCAGATTAGGGGTACATAGCTATAATGTAGGTGGCGGCTCTTTGCGGTCGGCAGATTAGGGGTTAATTATTGTAAGTAGCTGGCGGCGACGTTGTGGGGGGCAGGTTAGGGGTTAATAAATATAATATAGGGGTCGGCGGTGTTAGGGGCAGCAGATTAGGGGTACATAGGGATAATTTAGCTGGCGGCGCTTTGCGGTCGGCAGATTAGGGGTTAAAAAAAAAACCGAGTGGCGGCGATGTGGGGGGACCTCAGTTTAGGGGTACATAGGTAGTTTATGGGTGTTAGGGTACTTTAGGGTACAGTAGTTAAGAGCTTTATGAACCGGCGTTAGCCCAGAAAGCTCTTAACTCCTGCTTTTTTTCTGCGGCTGGAGTTTTGTCGTTAGAGCTCTAACGCTCACTTCAGAAACGACTCTAAATACCGGAGTTAGGAAGATCCCATTGAAAAGATAGGATACGCAATTGACGTAAGGGGATCTGCGGTATGGAAAAGTCGCGGCTGAAAAGTGAGCGTTAGACCCTTTTTTAAGTGACTCCAAATACCGGCGGTAGCCTAAAACCAGCGTTAGGAGCCTCTAACGCTCGTTTTCACGGCTACCGCCAAACTCCAAATCTAGGTCATAGTGAATTAAAGAGACAATATCGTCATAATGAAAACCCCTCTATTAGCAATGTGGATAATGCAGATAATTCTAACTCCCTTAAGGAATACATCAGAAATGAATTACAGAACTTTAGGGAAGAATTTAAACACAGGTCAGATTGGCTCAGAGATAAACTTCCCACATAGACAATCACCTCATGTTTTAAATTCAGAGAACTGCTACACTTCAGAAGAGGAGGACAGTGATTATATTGAGTCAGAGGGCGGAGCTAGCTACCCAAATAGCCTCCCCATAATACTAATATGCACAAGGGTTCTCAATATAGTAAAAGGGCCGATAAGGAACGCTCCAGTCCCAAAAATAAGGTCCCTAGGTAAGCCCGAGATACATCTAATAAGGTATATGACACCCCTAAAATAATTAAATTTTTAAGTGGTGCAGTACCTAAGTTTTCCAACAAGGGAACCAATTCTATAATTGACCACTTAGTGACTTATGAAAATGCTTTATCCATTATGAATGTTACTAGTAAGCAGTCAAAAATTCAATTTTTGTCATGGGTATTTGAGGGTAAACATCACAAATTCTTTGCTTCATTAAAGGATATGAATATTCATTCCTGGAGTGAAACGAAAAATCAGTGCAGAAAAGAATTTGGGCAATATCGCACTAAAACCGCTGCAAAAATAGCAGTATACGGTTTTAAATGTGGCTCGAATCAAAGCCCAATTAAATTCCTTTCTGTACTGAAAAGTGCATACAGTATGGCCGAAGACTACCCCATATTTGAAAGCTCAGAATTTGTAAATTTATTTTTCGAAGCATTGCCCGCACACATCAAAATTAATTTAACTAGAGATTTTGATGAGCACTGCTCATTGGACTGGCTGATCAAAGAGAGTACAAAGTTATACTCTATTCAGCAGTCCGGTGAACAGGGGGTTAAAAGGGAACCAAAACCCAGTCCCAAAATTGTGGCAGAAACTAGGGTGTCACCTAGCCCCCTCAATTTGGAGTCTAACAAGAAAACCTATGCGGAGGTGGCCTGAGAAAACAGGCCATCCCCACAAAGTTTTAACTCTCCCCTCCCCCAACACACTGAGGCGCAGAGAGAATATACTCAAAATGGGGGGCATACCCAGGTAATTAATTATCCCCAAAGAGATGAATACTTAAAATGTAATCGGTATCCCCATAAAAATAAATACCAGAAGTGGCGAAAATACTCTCAGGATAACCAGACACCCCAAGTAAATAGTGTTCCACAAAATATTAACGCTGAACAAGTTGAACCCCAAAGACAACAACATCAAAATAGGAACAATTGCTATGATTCTGAGGGATCCCAACGATCCAGGAATCAAAACCCTGGGACATCAAAAAATCGGTCCATGGGTAAAGATAGCTTGTCCATTCAAGTGGGCCAACTCAGTATGCAAGTTAGTCAATTATGTACACTATTTACTAATATGAGTCAAGCTTTGATGGCTCAGAACCCTAATAATCCTTTTCTAGGGGTACAGCCATTGGCCAGCAGTGGGCCACAGGCACAGTCATAAATACTGCAGTATCACCTGAGAGAGAGGGGAGAGATATACCAAATTAAATGATAAATGTCAATAATGGTACTAATTATGTTCTCGACCTACAGACCGGAAACGGACGATTTAGCTGTGATGACGAGCAACCTCAGCCTGAAAGCTCTAACAAATCTCTTCCTTTGCAGTATTCTCTTAACCTTATTTCCACAGATGCAGTACACAGGAACCCAATCAGCCCTATTATAGAGGATGTGAATGGTGAGCATGAAAATTCTGCTGCATCAGGTAACATGGCGAATACAGGTAACACGTGGCGAAGCCCACAATTGTGTACTCACACCAATTTTATGTGTGAAATGGTAGAAACTGCAGGGAGATATTATGTATTAGCTGAGCTCCAGGATTCAGTCTCCAACCCTATCATGGGATTAATTGACACTGGATCTCAGGCAACTATTTTATCCCACAGGTACTACACACAGCGAAATGAGCTAACACCCTACAAACCTAAAATAAAAGAATTTGATGGTTCACTAATAGGAGTTGGGGGTGACTCCCTCAAAGTCTACGGTACGGCATGGATAAAATTAAGGCTGGGGAACAGGGTAATAAGACACCCTGTCATTATAGTGGATCTGCCAACTGATTGTTTAATTATTGGTAGTGAACTCCTGAAGCGATTAAGCACCATAATTGATTGCATAAATAATGTAATTTGGTCCCAAGAAAAAAAAGGCCTATTAATTATGAGCGATCCGGTATATTGCGCACCCGACATAACTGTCACGTGGTGGAAGAGAAGCCAGATGCTGTGGAGATTCATTTCAGGAATGACTCTATACCTGAAATCACTATCCTACAAATAGATGATCAGACTCCTTTAAGTGGCTCTGATGGTAATACTTTTAAAATTTTGCCTGGAAAGATAGCAAATATTTCCTTAGACGGCGATGTATTAACCATATCTCTCCACAAGGGGGATCATAAAATCCCTAAAGGGGGAGGCCACACTCAATACCTCGCAGGAATTGAGAGAGTTAAAGGGCCACTAAACCCAAAAATTTTCTTTCATGATTCAGATAGAACATACAAATTTAAACAACATTACAATTTACTTCTATTATTTATTTTGCTTCATTTTTTAGATATCCTTATTAGAAGAAAAAGCAATGCACATGGGTGAGCCAATCACATGAGGCTTCTATGTGCAGCAACCAATCAGCAGCTACTGAGCATATCTAGATATGCTTTTCAGCAAAGAATATCAAGAGAATAAAACAAATTAGATAATAGAAGTAAATTAAAAAGATGTTTAAAATTGCATTCTCTTTCTAAATCATGAAAGAAAAAATGTGGGTTTCATGTCCCTTTAAGGATGATCTATTTATCCCTATGCAAGTGCATGACCTTGGTAAAACCAAATATGCTAAACTGAACTTAAAACAGGAATCTAGCAACATAAGCGAAAGTTTATTAGCGCAGATCGCTGAACCTAAGGTGATTAAATATCTTTCTCCCCAAGACCACTGTGTCCATGGCCTGGATGACAGGTCTGAAAGCTAAAATATCACAGCTAAGTGTTTATTATATATATCTATAGGTAATAAATCAGCGAAGCACCTGTTTTTAGTTTTAAATACTCCCCATAATCAAATATACATTGGCAATGATCTCTTACATAGATATGCCATACAAATAGATTTGATTAACTCTTGCCTCTGGAGCAGGTTAAAGGGGGACCCTGAAGTACTTTAGGATGAAAATGTCGCCTTGAAATAAAATCAGCAATTGCCATATGCTGTGAATATGCAGGTGTCTAACGACGTTGTAATCCCTGCTAGGGCTGACAAATTCCTCTTACCCTTACAGGTAAAAGAGGTCAGAAATTAAAAACTTCTGAAACACTAATTTGCCTCTCCCATAGAATGCAAAATCTGGGTATAACAATGACCCATACTCCTATGGTAAATATTGTAACTATTCCAATACATGTTATTGTGCATAACATGACCCCACAGGATATAACCTTATCCAAGGGAACTACCATAGGATATGAGCTGGAATTAAGTTATTACACTTTTGGATTAAAGAATAATGTAATTGGGCTAATACCTGAAGGATACTTAACTGAATAACAATTAATAGAACAATCCTTTGCATCTATGCCAGAGGGATTGTTTACAATTAAGTCTACTTATCCCTTCAGCTCAGAGGAAGGCATCTGTAAAATTGAAGAAGCCTCTCTAGTATTTGATCAGCCGATCAAAGATCAAGAATGCCCCAATACCCAGAGTCATGGGGGCAATGTAAATTATTTTCAAGGGGACCTCACCTCTAGGTTGGAAGAAGCCTATGAAATAGGACAGCCTGAAATCTTTCCAGGATTTCAGCAAATAGTCGAAGAACAAATATCTTTAGCTAATGGCTGTTCCAGTGATGATGAATGCCGACAGCTACGAGAACTCCTGATGGAGTACAAGGATATTTTTGCTAGGGACTCTTATGACTGTGGGACGACAGACTTGCACATTGCAAGAATCCAAACAGATCCCAATGCACCGCCTGTCTTTGTTAAACAATACAGACTTCCTTTAGCCTCATATGATTCTCTTGCAGAAATCATAAGGAACCTTGAAGAAAGGAGTATTATCCGACAGGTGCACAGCTCTTATAACAATCCTATTCTAGGTGTTCTCAAGCCCAATGGACAATGGCGTTTGTGTGCTGATTTAAGACAGCTAAACAAACGAGTGTACATGTCTGACTGGCCTGTGCCATATATTGACCAGTGCCTAGCACAGATGCAGGGATCCAAAATATTCACTGCCATTGATTGTGCACAGGGATATTGGACTATAAAGGTACATGAAGAGGACCAGTACAAGCTGGCATTCTCTTTCCAAAAGGTCCAATATGCATTTCAGAGACTCCCGTTTGGATACATAAATTCAGGACATGAATTTGCTGTATTCATGCATAAGGCTATGCCTGATGCACTGGAAAGGGGGACCTTATCTTATGTTGATGATGTTTTAATCAAAAGCACAGACTTTGAAAAACACATCAAAGAGCTTAAAGGAACACTAAACCCAAATTTTTTATTTCGTGATTCAGATAGAGCTTGCAATTTTAAGCAACTTTCTAATTTACTCCTATTATCAATTTTTCTTCGTTCTCTTGCTATCTTTCTTTGAAAAAGAAGGCATCTAAGCTTTTTTTAGGTTCAGGACTCTGGACAGCAATTTTTTATTGGTGGATGAATGTATCCACCAATCAGCAAGGAAAACCCAGGTTGTTCACCAAAAATGGGCCGGCATCTAAACTTACATTTTTGCATTTCAAATAAAGATACCAAGAGAATGAAGAAAATTTGATAATAGGAGTAAATTAGAAAGATGCTTAAAATTTCATGCTCAAGAAAATTTTTGGTTTCAGTGTCCCTTTAAACACGTCCTCAGCAAACTTAAAAGGGCAGGTGTCAAATTGTCCCTACACAAAGCTCAATGGTGCCGCTCTCGTGTAAACTTCTTGGGACATGAAGTTACTTCTGAAGGGCTAAATGCTCAGAAGAAAAAGGTGGAAGCTATAATAAATTCTAAAAACCCAAGTAACTTAAAGGAATTGAGATCATTCCTGGATATGTCAAATTATTCTCACAAATTTATTGATAATTATGCAGAATTAGCTAAATCACTGCTACTTCTTCTAAAGAAGGATGTGAAGTGGCACTGGAGTGAGGCTCAAGAGACAGCCATTAGAGAGCTGAAAAGAAAACTCACACAAGCACCTTGCTTAGCGTACCCTGAAGTTGGTAAACCATTCTACTTAGAAACAGGTTACACAGATATAAGCATGAGTGCTGTTTTATACCAAAAGCATGATAATTTAAGCAAAGTCGTTGCTTATGCGATCAAAACTTTATCCCCAGTAGAAATAAAATTTAGAGAATGCGAAAAAGCCCTCTTATCTACTGTATATACAGGGCGAGAAAATTATTGTAGAAACGGCTCACCAGCCTTTGCTATATCTGCAAAGTGAGAGAATAAGAGATGGGAATTTGTCTAATAGCCGCATAACAGCGCGGACTCTTTCCTTACAAGGCTGGCCTTTATAAATTTGCTACAAACAAAATAAAAAGAATCCAAGGGGCTTGCTGAGCTCCACGACTGTACTGCTAAGGATCACGGGGAAGAGTTATTAGAAGATGATTTCCTGGAGGAACAATTGCTTTCCCCATATAAAAAATATAATGAGTACCATTGTCAAACATTACCTTGGGTATATGTTGATGGCTGTTCTTACCATGCCACTATTGATAATGAGCGACAGATTAACCGCCGGCATTGGTATAACCTGGGCAAGTGGATTCCCAAACATTTCTGTAGGTTTCAACATTGGACCAAAATCCAGTCAAGTTGCAGAACTAACTGCTGTTCTAAAAACCATTGAGATGGCTATTGAACACGATATTTATACATTTTTTATCATTACTGATTCAAATTACGTGCGTGACAGTTTTGTTGAATACCTGCCAACTTGGAAAATAAATGGAATGCAGAAAATGAGATTGATAATCTGGTGGTATCCAATGATTTAACCATACACTGGAAAAAGACCAAAGGTCATTCCAGGATTCTAGGTTCTGATAAGGAAGGCAATGATCTTGCGGATTCATTAGCCAAACAATGAGCCATAACTGGAGAACTCCTTAATATCGACCACTTAATGGGCACAATTCTGGTAGAAGCCATGACCAGAAACCAGGCTAAACAACAAAGTGAGCCTAACCTGGTACAATGGAGTCAAGATTCTCCAAGTGAGGACCTGATCACTAGTCAAAAAGAAGACCCCATTGTAGGCATCCTCTATAAACACGTAGAAGATCCTGAAAGCAACCCCATCTCAAAAGAGGACGGTATTGGCAAGGAAGATCTTAGAATCTTAATGAAATCCAAATCACAATTCAAGTTACAGGATGGTTTGTTAATTAGAACCTCCAAAACTGGCATCCAGCAATGGGTGGTACCCACCAAGTTCAGAGGTCTCATGCTTCAACATGCCCATGATGCCCCCACATCTGGTCATTGTGGCGCCAAATTAAAGTATGAAATATTGCGTGATTACACCTTTTGGCCGTTCATGTTGAAAGATGTTCAAACTTATTGTCAAGGTTGTTTAATCTGTCCACAATTCCAACCCACTGCACCAACGCATAGAGCGCCATTGCAGAAAAGGGGGATGGTAATGCCATGGACAGATTTCCAAATTTATATTATTGGTCCAGTAACTAGGTCATCAAGAGGTAACAAATACATGTTGACAGTAACGTGCCTATTCACTAAATGGGTAGAGTGCATCAGTGCACCTAACAATAGTGCTGAAACATGTGCAGCTTTGCTCATCAACCACGTGTTTATCATATTTGGTTTGCCCCAAAGAATCAAATCCGATCGGGAAACCCACTTCATTAGCGAAGTGATGACCAAAATGTTGAAAATACTAGGGGTGAAAAGAAAGCTCCATATTGCATATAGAGCTGCCTAAAGTGGTGGTGTAGAGCGTTACAACCAGTCCGTTATGAAAATCCTCAAAAAGTTTGTGAGTGAAACGGGTAAAGACTGGGATGTAAAATTACCTCTAGTCCTAATGGCATTAAGAGCAACTCCAAGTAGTGCTACCAAGATGTCACCTTTTAAATTGCTGACTGGTAGAAGAATGGTTCTACCTCAGCATCTACTGTACTGTACATCAGACCAGAACTTGATAAATGCTGCAAATATGCATCAATATGTGGAGAACCTAAGGAAGCACCTGCAATATACCTTTGCATTTGCTTAAAGGAACTTAGAGAAAGCTGCAACTGCCACTAAAACCTATTATGATCTCAAAACGTCCAAAAATGAATATGAAATAAATGATAAAGTTTATCTTTATAACTTTGGAAGAGATCAGGTTAAGGAGAAGAAATTTCTTCCATCATGGAAGGGTCTTTTGTCATTACTGACAAAATAGCTCCAGTTGCCTATAAAATTAGGATCCCTAAAAACGATACTTTTATGGATAAAAGGGTCCATATTAATCAGTTAAGAGCGTACCATCTTAGATCCCAACTACAAGTCATAGAGGGAGAATGAAATATCATATCCCCAAATACATTAGACATATTGTAGTTTAAAGATGCCTAGCTAATAAGCATAAGGGCTCAAAAATAATGGACTCTCTTCATAGAAGGCTGTCTATAATGCATACTGTCAATATACTCACCAAATACCATTGACTGTAAGCCAATTCCAATACATGTGTCCTACATCCATTGAAAATTGGAAGAGGGATTTATGTCAGGATATCTGTGAGTGTTATTTATACATGATAAGACCACAGGGTTCATTATATATGAAAATGGTTGCATTAGTTTTATTTACTATAAATTACAGTTCTCTCTGCCAGATGGTCTTGGCTGGGTAAAACAACCCCCACTTCTTCTTGGTTACACAGGAAAGAACAAAATGTTTAGACCTTTGTATAAGATAAGACCAGTGGGCCACTTCAAAGTAAATATTAGCATTTTGAAACCCAGGAAGGTAATAATTAACACTGAACAAATGTTAGACAACCAGCCTCTGTTGTAGATGAAATTCTGCACTATTTTCAGATAAGCTAACAGAATTTCAAGATATTAGGAGCTAACAGACACATGTGATAATTTAACTCAAAGGCTGAATGAACTCTTTGAACTCTTAATTGTATTCAAAAATTGATTACCCCCTGCTGTGGTAGATACACAGCTATACTGAGCCAAGCAGAAACACATATTACATTGTAACTGAAATTGAAACTGTATAAAAATGTATAAATATGTATAAATATCTGTATATGGATCTGGGAAATGCAATTCAGAATTATAATAGATTAAATAACAATTGTAATAATACCATTTTGAAATATGTAACATATTTTTGTTTTTCTGTTTTCCAGGCATCTAGGGGACAAAATGGGGCTAATGGATGCTGGTGCAGGATTGCCTGCATGGGGTGACCTAGGTCATATCATATGGTTCTGCACTAGATATTTATGTAACTTTAGATACACCTCTCAGGATATTCTAAGTAGAATGTATAAGAAATCTATATAAATGTTTTCTATTTTTAACATAAAATAAATACTATACTAGTGTTTGGTCTCAAATTGTACATTTTCAATTGTAGTAAATGTGATATATATGCTGACCAGATAAGTTTATTAATACTGAAAATTATAGTAAATAAAATAAACATTTTTTTAAGGTTAGATAATTAAGCTGTTAGCAATGTTGATGGAGACTGCATTTGTGATTGTCTGCTGCCCCCTAGGGGATTAAAAATGGTATGACAGCCAAATGGATTGACTACTAGAACACATGCAAATCCACATGAACCAATGAGAGGGACAAGCTCCGAGGGCCAATGGAAAGACAGCTCCGTTAAGGGCTCAAAATCAAATTTATCACCAATGATTAGAAAAAGAAAAGGGTGGAATATATCACATGATATAACCTCATGCAAGGGGAGAGGAAAAAAAAGTATTTTTGTCTGCTAACTTTTGACTGAAAACTTTGCTGCCATTTTTGGGGACACAATCACTATAAGCAAAACCTAGGACTAATTTCTTGATCTAAGTGCAATACCTTTCTTCATATGACCTGAATCTATTTGGAAACGCTGGAACATTTGATTTGGTTTGTGTTGTGATGTATGACTGTTATTATACATTATATTTTTTATATTTTACTATAGTCTTAGAATACCTTTGTCTAAAATATTTAGACAAAGGTATTCTAAGAATATAGTCAGATTGCAGCTATATAGATATATGTTAGGATTTACCTTATTGTAGATAAATAAGAATTTATTTCAGATCAGATAAATTGGCATATAAATTAGCTGTTTGCATTAATAACATATATAACTTCTGGTGTTTTAATTAGAGTTGTATAGAATCATTTGTGGGTTAAGTAGCTTAATTATATTTGTCTGGAAGTTAACAATCCATACCTTGGTATCTCATTGTAATATTTTAATGCAACTCTGATTTGGGAGATTATTGTGAATAAGGTAATTTGTAAAGGTATATTTTTATGATCTTTGTAAAGAATATTATAACAGCATAAGTGTGGACCATTTGATTCATATATGGTTTCTATAAATATAATTCAATGTGTTTATAACTTTAACTAATATAAAGAATTTAGGAATAAAATATTGATTTTAATTGTTTCGTATATGCATTTTATTGGGGTTTGTTTTAAAGAATAATTATTAAATAAATTGTATTATAACCAGGCCATATACTGACAGGCTGATAGGAGCTTAGAAGCGTGCAAGTGTCTATAGCAGTCTATGGCAGCAGTGTTTGTAACTATGTATAACATTGCTATAAACAATGTTGCAAACACTGCGGCCAGATGCCTTAAAACACATGCATGCTTCTGAGCTCACCTAGTATTACTCTTTAACAAAAGATAATAAGAGAACTAAGCAAAAATAATAATAGAAGTAAATTGGGATGTTGTTTAAAATGTAATGTTCTATCTAATCCAGTAGATAGTTTATTTTTTACTTTATTGTTCATTTGAGTATGTCCTACATTCATCTGTATGTAAGCAAACATTTTATTCACTCAAATGAGTGAAGAAAATGTTGTATATGTGCACTTACCTGCTGCTACCCTTGTACATTCCATTCTACAACCATTAAAACAGCATTTCTCAATTGAGCTACAGTCTCCATCTCCTTGGCATTCATTTAAAGGTCTCAAGCAGTCCACACTGACTGCAGCTATCAATGGACACACACCTATGAAAAGAGATAATGAGGTTACAACAAGAAAATAATGTGTTGTACCGAAGATGCCATTAAATAATAAACTTATCAAACAACATCTAATAACAGAAGTCAGATAAAGCTTTACTGTAAACAGTTATCTATGTTATATTTTTCTAGTTAATTGTTTTAAAATAATAATCCTGATTGTTTAATTGCTAACTAATCAGAATTATAGAATAAGAATAAATTCTATAAAAATGAGGAAAACCAGACTAGGCCCAGACTTACTGTAAGGGATATAACCTTGAGAGACCCTTGTTACTGAGCCCGACAGATAGCTCAGCATGCTAAGGCACTGTGGCTGAGCTTTGTAGCATCCCAAGGGTTGCAGGTTCAATCCCCGGCGAGGTCCACTCAGTCTTTCCTCCTTCCGAGCGCGATAAAATGAGCAGCGCCTTGAGACCCTTACGGGTGATTAGCTGCGCTTTACAAGTACCCAATACATACTGCAGCTAGATGAATTGAAGATGGACACTGCTCAAACCAGAATTAAACAAAGTAGCGAAGGTGGCAAGCAAACCTTTATTAAGACGAGCAACATTTCTGGACTCCTGTCCCTTTCTAAAAGGGCCATGATACCCAAATGTTAAAACACTTGAAAGTGTTGCAGCATAGCTGTTTAAAGCTGACTAGAAAATATCACCTGAACATCTCTATGCAAAAAAAAAATATTTTACCTCAAAGTATTCACACCCCATTGTAAAGGACTTTAAGCAGCAAATCAGTATGCCTGTCCCGGGACAGGCAAGGGAGTGAGCCTTGTGCACACTCATGTTATTTCCCTATTCAGTTTAAGGAAGTTTACTATGAAATCTCACAAGAGTTAAGTCGAATCTCATGAGATCACAGTAAAAGAGTTCATGACCTCAGCACTGTTGATGCTGATTGGCTGCAGTTAATTTCTTAATTTATTTTTATTTATTTTTTACCTGCAGCTGGACAGCAACTGAAAAATAGTACTTATTCTGCTGAGCTGAGGAGATTGTGAGGTAAAATATCTTCCTTTTTTACATAGAGATGCACAGGTGATATTTTCCTGGCAGCTTTTTACAGTTATACTGCATCATTTTCAAGTGATTTAGCATATGAGGATTATGTCCCTTTAAGCTAACAAACAGTGATATCAACACACATTATATAGGGTTCATATCTAAAAATTACCTGTTGGTGGGAGGGGCTATATCACAAATGAAACATATCAAAGATAGAGGTAATCAAATTGCTACCAAGGTTAACCTCATCCTTGCTGGTTAAAATTGGAATACCTAATAAAAGCAAAATCAGCAAGATACTATGTCAACAAGGACATAATACTACCATAATATTTTACATGATACATTCTTTAGTTTATCAAAAGCATTAATAGATAAAGACTATTATTATACAGAATTATCATAAATAAATGGAAGTACATTGAAATCCCTATTAAGACCTTTGGGGTACATGGTATCTAATCACCAGATCCACTTGGCTTCTTTATGGAGTAAATATTTAGTTCTGTCACCTCCTCTGAGCTTCTTATAAGCTCTATCGATAACCATGAATCTAAGCTGACTCACCTGATGGCCCATCTCAAGGAAATGGGCAGGTACAGGCAAGTGAGCAGTAGACTCATTTCTGATTGTGGACTTACGTTGACAAATCTGATCCCTCAAGTTTTGGGTGGTTTCTCCTACATATAAAAGCTTTTGAGGGCATATACCACATATGAGGCGTTCCATGTAAAATACCCAGGTATGTGGAATTTTTTCCCGGTATAGGGGTGAGAGATAGAACCTACTTTTATGACACTGTTACATTGAGTACAACTAAGGTAGGGAAAAGTTCCATGTCTAGGTGTTCCAAAGTAAGGTGTCCGTACTTCCTTGGTACTGTTAACATTGGCATGTACCAATCTCCTACCTATAGTCTTGCCCCTTCAAAATGAGGCTCTGGGGATTTCTTTAAACTCACTAATCTCAGGGCAGGCTGTCGGCATTTATCATTGCACAATAATTTTGTGTGAAATGCTTGTGCAATGCCGCCCCCTGCAGATTTGCGGCCAATCAGCCGCTAGCAGGGGCTGTCAATCATCTCGATCACCTCAGAGATGGCAGACGAGTTAAGGAGCAGTGGCCTGAAGGCTTGCGCGGAAACAGCAACATAAATCGGCCCCATGCCTGTTGTTGATTTAACCCCCTCAGTAGTGTATTTCACTAAGCCCTAGTTATAAAAAGGGACATAAAAGTCAAAATTAAATACCCGTATTGTTCCGAGTATAGGCCGCACCTGATTATAGGCCGCATCCTTAAAGGGACACTGAACCCAAATTTTTTCTTTCGTGATTCAGATAGAGCATGCAATTTTAAGCAATTTCTAATTTACTCCTATTATCAATTTTTCTTCATTCTCTTGCTATCTTTATTTGAAAAAGAAGGCAAGAAGCTAAGGAGCCAGGTCATTTTTAGTATAGGACCGTGGACAGCACTTTTTTATTGGTGGGTGGATTTATCCACAAATCAGCAAGAACAACCCAGGTTGTTTACCAAAAATGGGCCGTCATCTAAACGTACAGTCTTGCTTTTCAAATAAAGATACCAAGAGAATGAAGAAAATGTTATAATAGGAGTAAATTAGAAAGTTGCTTAAAATTGCATGCTCTATCTAAATAACAAAAGAAAAAAATTGGGTTCAGTGTCCCTTTAAAGTACCCTTAAAGTTTGGTGCCATTTTTAAGAAATTACATTTTAAACTTGTAAAGAAAATATAACATTAGTAGAATTAGTAGTAGTGTAAAGTGATTTTTTGTATTCTTTTTTAATGGCATTAACAAATTAACGGCCAGATTACGAGTTTTGTGTTAGGAGCTATGCGGTGCTAATGAGCAGTTTTTTCTCACCGCTCACCTGCAGCGCTGGTATTACAGTTTTTTACAACCCGGCATTATTAGGCAAGAAGTGAGCGTAGAGCAAAATTTTGCTCCATATCGCACTTCAATACCTGCCCTGCTTAAGTCAGTGGTGAGCTGGTTATACGTGCTCGTGCACGATTTCCCCATAGTCATCAATGGGGAGAGCCGGCTGAGAAAAAATCTAACGCCTGCCAAAAAGCAGCGTAAAACTCAATAACGCAGCCCCATTGATTCCTGCGTTAACACCCTAACATGAACCCCGAGTCTAAACACCCCTAATCTTACACTTATTAACCCCTAATCTGCCGCCCCCGACATCGCCGACACCTACATTATTCTTATTAACCCCTAATCTGCCGCTCCGGACACCGCCGCCACCTACATTATATTTATTAACCCCTAATCTGCCGCCCCCAATGTCGCTGCAACCTACCTACACTTATTAACCCCTAATCTGCCGCCCCCAACGTCGCCGCCACTATATTAAATGTATTCACCCCTAAACCTAACCCTAACACCCCCTAATTGAAATATAATTAAAATAAATCTAAATAAAATTACTATCATTAACTACATTATTCCTATTTAAAACTAAATACTTACCTATAAAATAAACCCTAGGCTAGCTACAATATAACTAATAGTTACATTGTAGCTAGTTTAGGGTTTATTTTTATTTTACAGACAAGTGTGTATTTATTTTAACTAGGTAGAATAGTTATTAAATAGTTAATAACTATTTAATAACTACCTAGATAAAATAAATACAAATTGACCTGTAAAATAAAACCTAACCTAACACTAAAAAATAACACCTAACACTACACTACAATTAAATAACTTAAATTAAATACAATTAAATAAATTAACTAAATTAAATACAATTAAACAAATTAAATTAGCTAAATCACAAAAAACAAACACTGAATTACAGAAAATAAAAAACAAATTACAGATCTTTAAACTTATTACACCTAATTTAATAGCCCTATCAAAATAAAAAAAGCCCCCCAAAATAAAAAAAAACCCTAGCCTAAACTAAACTATCAATAGCACTTAAAAGGGCCTTTTGTGGGGCATTGCCCCAAAGTAATCAGCTCTTTTACCTGTAAAAAAAAATACAAACAACCCCCCCAACAGTAAAACCCACCACCCACACAACCAACCCCCCAAATAAAATACTAACTAAAAAAAACTAAGCTCCCCATTGCCCTGAAAAGGGCATTTGGATGGGCATTGCCCTGAAAAGGGCAATTAGCTCTTTTACAGGCCCAAAGCCCTAACCTAAAAAATAAACCCACCCAATACACCATCCTAACACTAACCCCCGAAGATTCACTTACCGGGAGAAGTCTTCATCCTAGCGGCAAGATGTCTTCAACGAAGCTGGCAGAAGTGGTCCTCCAGACGGGCAGAAGTCTTCCTCCAGATGGCATCTTCTATCTTCATCCTTCCGGCGCGGAGCGGCTCCATCTCCAAGACATCCGACGCGGAGCATCCTCTTCAAACGACGGCTTCTTCGTAATGAATATCTCTTTAAGTGACGTCATCCAAGATGGCGTCCCTTAGATTCCTATTGGCTGATAGAATTCTATCAGCCAATCGGAATTAAGGTAGAAAAAATCCTATTGGCTGATTGGATCAGCCAATATGATTGAACTTCAATCCTATTGGCAGATCCAATCAGCCAATAGGATTGAGCTTGCATTCTATTGGCTGATTGGAACAGCCAATAGAATGCCAGCTCAATCCTATTGGCTGATTGCATCAGCCAATAGGATTTTTTCTACCTTAATTCCGATTGGCTGATAGAATTCTATCAGCCAATCGGAATCTAAGGGACTCCATCTTGAAAAACGCCATCTGGATGAAGACTTCTGCCCGTCTGGAGGACCACTTCTGCCGGCTTCGTTGCCGCTTGGATGAAGACTTCTCCCGGTAAGTGAATCTTCGGGGGTTAGTGTTAGGATTTTTTTAAGGGTGTATTGGGTGGGTTTATTTTTTAGGTTAGGGCTTTGGGCCTGCAAAAGAGATAAATGCCCTTTTAAGGGCAATGCCCATCCAAATGTCCTTTTCAGGGCAATGGGGAGCTTAGGTTTTATTAGTTAGTATTTTATTTGGGGGGTTGGTTGTGTGGGTGGTGGGTTTTACTGTTGGGGGGTTGTTTGTATATTTTTTTTTACAGGTAAAAGAGCTGATTACTTTGGGGCAATGCCCCGCAAAAGGCCCTTTTAAGGGCTATTGATAGTTTAGTTTAGGCTAGGGTTTTTTTTATTTGGGGGGGGGGGCTTTTTTATTTTGATAGGGCTATTAGATTAGGTGTAATTAGTTTAAAGATCTTTAATTTGTTTTTTATTTTCTGTAATTTAGTGTGCTTTTTGTGATTTAGCTAATTTAATTTATTTAATTGTATTTAATTTAATTAATTTATTTAATTGTATTTAATTTAGTTAATTTATTTAATTGTAGTATAGTGTTAGGTGTTATTGTAACTTAGGTTAGGTTTTATTTTACAGGCAAATTTGTATTTATTTTAGCTAGGTAGTTATTAAATAGTTAATAACTATTTAATAACTATTCTACCTAGTTAAAATAAATACAAACTTGCCTGTAAAATAAAAATTAACCCTAAGCTAGCTACAATGTAACTATTAGTTATATTGTAGCTAGCTTAGGGTTTATTTTATAGGTAAGTATTTAGTTTTAAATAGGAATAATTTAGTTAATTATAGTAATTTTCTTTAGATTTATTTAAATTATATTTAAGTTAGGGGGTGTTAGGGTTAGACTTAGATTTAGGGGTTAATACATTTAATATAGTGGCAGCGATGTTGGGGACGGCAGATTAGGGGTTAATAAGTATAATGTAGGTGGCGGCGATGTTAGGGGCGGCAGATTAGGGGTTAATAATATTTAATTAGTGTTTGCGAGGCGGGAGTGCAGCGGTTTAGGGGTTAATATGTTTATTCTAGTGGCGGCGATGTCCGGAGCGGCAGATTGGGGTTAAACATTTTATTATAGTGTTTGCGATGTGGGAGGGCCTCGGTTTAGGGGTTAATAGGTAGTTTATGGGTGTTAGTGTACTTTTTAGCACTTTAGTTATGAGTTTTATGCTACAGCGTTGTAGTGTAAAACTCATAACTACTGACTTTAGAATGCGTTAGGAATCTTGGAGGTAGAGGGTGTACCACTCACTTTTTGGCCTCCCAGGACAGATTCGTAATACCAGCGCTATGGAAGTCCCATAGAAAAAAGGGTTTACGAAGTTTACGTAAGTCGGTTTGCGGTAAGGCCAAAGAAGTGTGCGATGCCCCTAAACCTGCGAGACTGGTAATAGCAGCGGTAGTGAAAAAGCAGCGTTAGGACCTATTAACGCTGCTTTTTCAGCTTAACGCAAAACTCGTAATCTAGCCGTAAGTGTTCACTAGCCTTTGATTCTTGTTTCCACAATCCAGAAGACTGTAATTATTGGGCTTCCCTTCCCTAACCCCTTGTCCAGCATGCCACTCCCTGTTCTCCTCCCACTATTTTCATATCAACACCGAAGAGGAACAAGTGAGGGGGTGGGGGAGAAACAGGAAGTGTGCTGCTCGCTTAATTTCCCTTCTAACTAATCCATTGTTTTTTTCTCTGCTTATTTAGCTTACCCTTTGAGTGTGCTTCATTAGCGCTGGAGCACTCGACAAATGGGACAGGCTATTAAAGCACAGAAAAAACAGTAGATTAGCACTAAAAAGGCAACTTAAGCAAGCAGCACATTTTCTTAAATTGCTCTGTGCACAGCAGGTATTGTGGATGAGGCAGCACCAGCAGCTGGTACTCAGTGACCATCACAGTGGTACCAGCACCATGTGTAAAAGCATGATTATCAGAGCAGCAATAATTACTATTACTAAGAGTCTGCCTCTTTTAAGTACTGGTAACTTGTCCCATGCGGCAGCCGCTTGAGCTGATCGCTGACTTTAGCAGTTACAATACTGTTTCTCCTCTGCCCCCTCACGTTTTCCTCCTCTACGTTGATATAAATTTAGTGGTAGGAGAACAGGGAGTGACGTGCCGGAGAAAGGGGTTAAGGAAGGCAAGCTCAATAATTACGATCTCCTATAGGTAGTGTAGTCAGACTACATCACTGTGCAGTAAATCCGTGGACCGGTATACCGGTATGTAGGGCTCAGGCAGGACAGCCTCCCCCCTCATAATTTACTGACACACCTGATTATAGGCCGCACCCGATTATAGGCTGCACCCTGAATTTAAAGATTGAAATTAGGGGGGAAAAGTACAGCCTATACTCGGAACAATACGGTATTACAGTATACAATAAAAAAATGTTTTTCCTATTCACTTCTATTATCACATTTTGCTGAAGAGCATATATAGGTTGGCATGGGGTTGCCACCTTTTCTGGAAAAAATACAAACCAAGCAAATTTGCATAAATATTTATAAGACATAAATCAGGAACTAAAGCTGCTAGGACTGATTTTTGTATAATTATGTTCCAACACACTTAGAAGATGTTTGACCATGTTAGCGACTTTATTTCTATATCTAATTTTTATTTTCAATTTTGACCTAAACATTAAACGTTAAAAATACCAGCCATGGTTGAATACCAGCTGGGTGGCAACCTTAGGTAGGTAGGCTCAGGAGCAAGTGCTTCTCTTGAGCACTATATAAAAGCTTTGTTTACCAATGTGTACCTACCATGGCATGGTCTTAAAGGACCATTAAATGCAGTAGAATAGCACAATCAGCAAGTGCATAATTAAAAGACAATGTAATAGCAATTAGTCTTTTGTAAATAAGAAATATAAATTTCTTATGAATTTAAAAAGTATTTCCATTAGCCGGCCTCCTGCGTCATGTGGTAGCCATCAACCGATCACAGATCCATTAGCCGGCCTCCTGCGTCATAATTAAAAGACAATGCAATAGCAATTACTCTTTTGTAAATAAGAAATATACATTTCTTATAAATTTAAAAAAGTCTTTCCATTAGCCGGCCTCCTGCGTCATGTGGTAGCCATCAACCGATCACAGACTCATATACACTATAATGTCCTGCACATGCTCAGTAGAAGCTGGTGGCTCCGAAAATGTATTTATAAAAAGACTGTGCAAAATAATAAAAGCAAATTGGAAAGTCTCTTAAAACTGCATAGTCTTTCTGAACCATAAAGGTTTGATTTTTTGCTTTAGCGTCCCTTTAAGCATAAATTTGAAAATAAAAATAAATTGTAATTTTTTTTTGTTTAAGTTGCATGTCCTATCTGAATCATGAAAGTTTTATTTTGTGTTTTATGTCTTTTTGAACAGCCAGTGTAATTTATTTTAATACGGTTATCTTTTAGACATTACCTACCCACTCTAGTGCCTTATTTGCATGGCCCATTAAGCCCTTCTTCTAAACTGGGGGGTGAGGGGTCTTATGGTTCCACTAAAATCCCTACCAGGGTGTTGGGTGTTTAACCTGATCCATTGTCGTCAGACAAATCTACTTCTGCATTGCGGAAGATGAACTTGTGTCATCATCCTCCTACGGAGTCAGTCCTTTAAAATAAGGTGTCACATGCCCCTGTACATTGCATGTGATCACTGTAAAAATGCTGTAACAGAGCCACTATCTCCCCCCCCCCCCTTCATTTGGGATAGAGAGACAAGAGACCACTTATTTGAAAGAGGGAAGTCTGCCCTTTCAAATATAAGTTGCAGATGATCAACATAAAAATTACCTGTAGCATTGTTGAAATGTCAATTTTAATGCTCCTTTAATTCAGCTTAAACATTGTAGGATACTAACATATGAACCACTTATTTGTAATAGGTATTTATTAGCAAATATCTATCTATCTATCATCTATCTCTATTATATATATATATAGCATTTCACCAAAAGCTTCTTACTACTCTCTAGTAAAATTTTCCTAAATGCTATTTTATCTTCTGGGGCATTTCCATTAGGGGACCATTAAATAAGTAGAACTGCATAATCCCCAAATGCACAATAAAAAGACAATGCAATAGCGCTTGCTCTGAATTTCAAATTATCAGTAGATTATTTTCTAAAAACATTAAGAAAACTCCTATTTCCCTGTCCACTGTATCAGCCAGTCATATACACACACACACTGTGAACTCTTGCACATGTTCAGTGTGAACTGTTACCTCAGAAAGTGTGCCTATAAAACGATTGAGCACAAATTGATAAAAGTTGAAAAGTTTTTTTTAAATTAAGTGCTCTGTCTGAATCATACAAGTTTAATTTAAACTTTAGTGTCACACAGACAGGCTAATAGCTAATAAAAGATTATATATATATGTATGTGTGTATTTGTGTGTGTGTGTAATTTCTTACTTTATACATACACAGCAGCATCTTATTTCCTCAAGCATTTTCTTCTCATGCAAACTAATTAACACATTATCACATTATACCATTTAATATTGTGTGTTAGTTCTTACCATATGGTTTTTTGAGAACAGCTCCTGAGGCCAAGGGTAGGACAGAGATTAAAGTATAGAGCAGGGCACCGATACAAAGACGAGCACTCTTCATGCTGCCGGCGAGCAGTCTCCTTGTGCAACTCCTCTCCCTTACAGCTAGAGACAAAATATGGGTGGTGTCAATGTAAATTTATAACAACGCTATCTACTCACACCCTTAATCTGTGGTGCAATAAGGTAGAACACAGAAAAATCAGATGAGCTTTACAATAAGGAAATGTCAAGATTATTAACCACAGCTAACAACAATGTAAAGCAAAATACAATCTTATACACAGGGACGAACCAGGAATAAAAAAACAGCTCAGGAAAAACTTAGACTAGCCCTATACTCAATGGAGCCATACAATGCTCAATCTACATTTTTCTGAAGGGATTAGTGGTTTACGCTTTGTCACATTTTTTGTATTCTAAGAGGTCAATTTATGATAGTGCGGACGGACATGATACAATGTAGCGTATCATGTCCACCGCACATTGATAAATGCCGACAGCATGCGCTGTCGGCATTTATCATTGCACCAGCAGTTCTTGTGAACTGCTGGTGCAATGCCGCCCCCTGCAGATTCGGGGACAATCGGCCGCTAACAGGGGGTGTCAATCAACCCGATCGTATTCGATCGGGTTGATTTCTGTCCGCCGTCTTAGAGCAGGTGGACAGGTTATGGAGCAGCGGAAACACGGGGCATCAAGCTCCAGATGGAGCTTGATAAATTGACCCCTAAATGTATGTAAACATTTGAGGAATATGCTGGTTAATATAATGGATAGATCATTAACAGTGCAAACATTGTGAAAAGCAAAATTAGATTTTTGTAACCTTGCCACTTTTAAGAAAGACTGGTAATTTGAAAGGACTATTAAATATCGTACAATTGCATAATCATGTCCTGTGGTCCAATGAGAACAAGATAAACTTATTTGGTTCAGATGGTGTCAAGTGTGTGGCGGCAACCAGGTGAGGAGTACAAAGACAAGTATGTCTTGCCTACAGTCAAGCATGGTGGTGGAAGTGTCATGGTCTGGGCCTGCATGAGTGCTGCTGGCACTGGGGAGCTTCAGTACATTGAGGGAACCATGAATGCCAACATGTAGGGGTGTACTCACTTTTGTTGCCAACTGTTTAGACATTTTTGAGGGGACAGCTAATTTACACTGCTATACGGGCTGTACACACTACTTTACAAAGTGTCATTTCTTCAGTGTTGTCACATGAAAAGATATAATAAAATATTTACAAAAATGTGAGGGGTATACTCACTTTTGTGAGATACTGTATATATACACACATACATATTCATATATTTATACACACACTTAAAGACATATATACACACATACATAATACACATATACACACATTTATACACACACACACTTACATATACATACACATAAAACACAAATTTATACACACACATACATATATACACACACATAATACACATATACATACATTTATACACACACATACATACATATATACACACACACACATACATAAATACATATACACACACTTAAAGACATATATACACACATACATAATACACATATACACACATTTATACACACACACACTTACATATACATACACATAAAACACAAATGTATACACACACATACATATATACACACACATAATACACATATACATACATTTATACACACACACATACATAAATACATATACACACACATACAAATATACACAGTACACACATACATACATATATACACACACACACATACATAAATACATATACACACACAAACAAATATACACAGTACACACATACATACACACATGCATACATAGAGAAGGAAATACATTTACATTTAACTCCTGTTTTAGTTTAGCCTCATGTAAGCTGATTTTAGAGGAGTAAGCTTTATATCAGGGGAAAGAGGTTGTCTCTGCTGCCCTAAGGCATGGCAGACCACAAAAATGTTTGAATTAATTTAATTAGTGACAAAAAATAGTGAGAAAAAAATTAATAAAATTATATATATATATATATATATATATATATAGTTACCATATTGTCGCTTTTAAAAGGGACACATATAAAAAATACATGTCAGGGTTCTTATACAAAACATTTCTTTAAACTGCCCTGACATATGTATTTTTCATGTATCCCTTTTTAATGCGGCAATACGGTCACTATATATATATATATTATGTGCATGAAATGTGAGAACAATTTACTTTTCACAGGAAAGGCATGAAGAGTTTACAATAAAACAGATTCATTTCTAAAAAACTTCTGCCTTTCTGAGCAGTCACAGTGTAAATAAAAAAAAAAGATTTATTACTTAGCTCTTGATTTCCTCCTGAAGCTGCATTGCCTGTCAGTAGCTGTGTATGTAGTGTGAGGGCTCTAGGCTGCTTACTGACAGTTGGAGGATGCAGCTGTCAGTCAGCACAGAACTCCTGTTAGAGCACTCAGGCGGGAACACGCCCAATCCATGACATCATGGTTGTCATGGTTAGTTTGCAATTTCTTCCTGGTCTCGGAAGGCAATCTTTAAAACCCTGCTGCTGGTGCTTGTAAACAGTCACTGCTCGCTGACTTGATCTGCTCTCTGCTGCATTATATTAACGCAACAGCCGAGTGTTTAAGCAGCACACTGCAGGAGATTAGATTAAGTCAGCAGTGAGTTATGTGCTGCATCTCCCCCACAGTTCCTATGTCTACTATGGGCCCCATCTGCACTGGGGCCCAGGTGCCACTGCACCTGTTGCACCGGTGATTGTTCTGCCCCTGCATATGACCTTGGCTCTGGGGAGTGTCCTATTACAGTGGCTGGTGTCCTCCATTTCTTTTCTTCATCCAGTTTAACTCTGACACTCTGACCCACATTCAGCTCCTGCAAAGGCCTCCCCTAGTGTCTTCTGTCATAAAAGAATCTATAACCCCGTTTTGCCTCTCCATCCCTCCTTAGGACCTCCTCCCACGGAACGGGGGGGCTGACTTGAACTCACTCACAGAAGGTAGTGTGGTTTGGATCTATCGTCCTAGCATCAGCTGTGCTGGGCTATAACCCGTGGCTTGAATAGGAGTCGCCCTATAAGCTAGGAGAGCTAGGTAGGGCTCTGATTGCTTCAAAATGAACTTGGTAGTTTGAACTGCCCTCTCGGCCATTCCATTGGCCTGCAGTTAATGCAGGCTTGGAGTAGAATGAATTAAGTTGTATTCACTGCTGAAGAAACTGAACTCCCTGGAAGCAAACTGCATCCCATTATCACTCACTAGCTACATCGGTATGCCCACTGGGCGAACAAACTTTTAAGGCGAGCGATGACAGCCAGACTAGTAGTCTCACTCAGTGGTGCGATCTCAAGGTACCTGGAATAGTAGTTGATCACAACCAAGTATTTCTTCCCATAGAGTTCACACAAATCTGCAGCAATCTTCTGCCAAGGCACTGCAGACAGTGGGGTGGACATTAAGGGCTCTCTCCTCTGGGTGGCAAAATGCACATTTTGAAACATATCCTGCAATGTCAGTACTGATCCCAGGCTACCACACCGCCATAGCTGCCTTTTCTCTGCACTTTGTAATGCCCAAGTTGCCATCATGAATTCTGCTTAGCATTTCCTGCCGCATGCTGATAGGTATGACAATGTGGTCTTGAAACAGCACAAAACGTTAAGCTGTGCCCTCTCTGACTGGTAAGTGCTAAACAACATCCAGACTGCCCGGCTCTCGGGCCAACCTCCCTTTATATACTTTATAACTTACTGAAGATCTGTGTCAAGACGTGTCTTCTTTCTTATCTGCTCCAATTTCCTCAAAGAGATGGATTTAGATACCAGAACTGAATCCACACATCTGACTCAGTCGAGGACACTTCAGCAGCAGCCAGCAGAAGCCTGGAAAGTGTATCTGCCTCTACCAGTTGTTTCCAAAAAATGTGGAAACAGCACACCTTTCTTCTCTGTGTGGGGCATGGAGTGACAGACTTGCCAGGTCTCCTTAGTATCCAGAAAATCAAAAAAAACTCCAGCCTCCACAATCAATAAAAGACCTTTATTTCTTACATGTAGGGTCCCAGAAACACATACGTTTCAAGCCTGCAATAGGCTCTTAGTCATGTGCATGACTAAGAGCCTATCGCAGGCTTGAACTGTTGTATGTGTTTCTGGGACCCTACATGTAAGAAATAAAAATCTTTTATTGATTGTGGAGGCTGGAGTTTTTTTTATTTTCTGACTAACAGTTGTTTCCCCGGCACATGCACTGCCTGAACGTTGAACCTGAGCAGCCTCATCAGGAGTCTCTGACATCTTAGGGGTGTCTTGTCAATATCATAGGAATTAATTAGAGGAACCAATGGATTATGGTTGGATTCCCAACTGAATTTCTCCAGACCCACTAGATAGCATTGAAAGGCCCAAACTGCAGTCAAATATTCTTTCTCAATTTGGGCGTATTTCGATTCTGCTGCCGTCAGTAAGCAGATGGGCTGTAGTTTATTCTCCTTTAACTACAGGAGAGTCGCTCCTAACCCATGACTGCTTGCATCAGCACTAACCACAGTCTTTTTGGAAGGGTCATAGAGCCCCAGCACTGGGCCGGATCCCAACATGGACTTGACCTGTGTAAAGGCATCTTCTTGTGGTCGTCCCCAGACCCAGGCAACATCTTTTTTCAATAATTCAGTGATGGGATGTAACACTGAGGAAAAATCTGGTAGGAACTTGCCCACATAATTCACAAGGCCCAATACTCAGCTCATGTACATCGGAAGGGATTTTCATTTGCTCAATAGCAAGGACTTTACTAGAGTCCTGCTTGATACCATCTTTACTAATGATGTGTCCAAAGTAACATAATTCAGAATTTCTAAAATTAAATTTTTCTTTATTCAATTTCACCTGGACTCTTTGATGATCTGCAGCACATAGCAGAACCGCTGATCGTGTTCTTCCAGGGTGGACCCATACACCAGAATATCATCCATAACAACTACAGTGCCCTCATGGGAACTCATTTCTCTTTCAAAGATATCAGGGACAGAGGATATCCCAAAGGGGAGTCTACAAAAGCAAAACCGACCTACTAGTGTAATGAAGTTAGTCAGTTTGTGGCTCTTTGGGTCTAGAAGTATCTGCCAGAATCCGCTGGAAGCATCTAGTGTAGAAAATAATTTTGCCCCTGACAATTTCGGGAGCTATGTCTTCAAGTGTTGGCAGCACATATCTCTCCCTTTTCACAGCCTCATTCAGCCGTTATATATCTACGCAGATGCGTTCCTTCCCATTCTTCTTTGCAACCGGCACAATGGGAACACGCCAGTCAGTTGCTTCAGCCACTTCTTCAATAACTCCCATGTTCTTCATTCGCAGAGGTTGCTTCTCCTCTTGAGGCATGAGTGGGAATGGAATTCTACGAGGAGGAGTAATACTGTATAGGACTGCTTCAGCTTTAAGTGATATTCGGACTGGCTCACAGTTTAACAGGCCAAACAAACATGTCTTTCGTGATCTCATTCACTCTGGCGACAAGGACCAGACTACAGGCTGTTTCTGGCTAAATAAGTTGTTAACACACTGCCCTCTGATTACATGTACCCACATGGTGAATTTCTTCTGCTTGTACTCACAGCTAGCGAGAAATTTTCTGGCACAATCAATGCGGCCTCCAGGACTGTGGTTGTCAAAGCAGTTTCATAAATGCCGCAAGAGACATGACTGTAATGTCTGCTCCTGTGTTAATCTTAAAGGCAACCCTGGTTCCCATAACTGTAACCCTGGAGGGTAACCCACCAATCTTCGCCTGAACTGGACTGTTCTACAACAGACCCTACAAAGGAAACATACGGGCATCCAGTTTTCACAACGGAAGTGCGGGTTGGTGGCGATGGGTAATCCGATTACATCCCTTTTTTTTGGCGCAATTTTTTGTAAGCAACTCCCACAACCTATGGAATTTAAGGTCAGTAATAATGGAGCCTCTATATGTCTTGAAAAAGGCCATCTTTTTAGGGCCCAAATGCGTAGACTACTTGAAATTAAGATTTGTGAGGCTCATTATATATCCAGGACCATGGCTTTTTGGGTAAGTCTATTACCAATAGACCTCATCCCACAAGCTCTTTTTGTTTAGTGCACTTTCTTTTATTTTCAGGTCTCTGTCTCGACAACAGACTAGGACACTGGATTACTATTGCACACCAAAGGACAGTTGTTCCTAAGACTTTATAACGGGATCACCATTGACTTTTCATTGACTGTTTTATATGTATTTTTTGAACTTTTTATTGTGATTAATCAGTGGAGTTTGGGACTTCACTTGGACCGCTGAGTCCTTTTTGCTGAAATGTCAACCAATTGCTAAAAGCATTGTTATATTAGATAGAGAATTTGCTGGTACCAGTCTAACTGTATTAGGATTGTGGAACACACACTGTTTTATTTTAGTTTTCATTGTATCACTCACTGAGTTGATCACCACACTGCTATTTCTTGCATTTTTTTCACTTTCGGTTTGATATATATATTATTATATCACCCCACCTATTTTGTTATTTGTGTATTGCACACTTTCACCTTTATATTTTTTCCTCCCTATTTCTTATTCACGATATTCTCACAGACATATCGGTATTGACTCGATTAGAACGATTTCCAATTTCATGTATGTTTATTTCGATTTGTTATTCATATATGTGAACACATATTGTTAGTTACTATTTATATCCACCAATTTTGGGAAATTTAGTATTTCATTTAAAACCTATTCCATTTTCTGTAAAATCTAGGTCAGTACATGTGGAACACGTATCTGTGACTAACTTAGTTAACTTATTTTGTTCCCCATAGTTAGATTTAGCCTATTCCTCATCCCCCAAGCTTACTGAAGTGTTTAATCACATTGAAGTCCACTCTAAGCTGGAAGGTGTATCTGTTCCTACAGGTTCAGTTTACACAGTTTTCCAATTAATGGTTTAATCGTCTCACTTTTATCTGTTTACCTAGTATTATTTGTATTTTTTATATTTTTTGTAATTTTTTTGGTTTTATTATATGTATTTTAATAAATGTGTAATGAATTGTTATTAACTTAATGATTCGTGACTTGTGGATTATATCCAATCATCTGACATACTTTCAAACTTAGTAGTAGTATTTAACCTCCTGTGGTATATCTTAGCCATTGGCGCTCCTATTTACCCAACATTGTAGACCCTACAAAGGACACCTCTTGAGTTTCTTGGTCACTGTTCACCTGCATTTCTTTAATATACTCTGTTTTACACACAACTTCAAAATGGCCCACTCGGTTACACTTCCGCCAACTCTTGTCTTTAGGGTGGCATATAACATTTTCTTCATGGGTACGGTTACACCACGTGCAACAAGCCTGCTACACCCACCCACTTCTGGGCCTATCTGCTGCCCTTGGTCTACCGCTCACACCTTGCCTGTTGCCTGCAGCTCTCCTGAACTGCTGCACTTCATCTATAATACTCTCAGACCTCATATCGGCACTTTGCTTCTTCACTATAAACGAGAAGAGAGACAGATGCGCCACATGGCCCAATATTGTTTGATCCACACAGATATACGTTCAGGTAGTACTATATTAAACTCACAATCTTAGGAGCACTCCAATTAGTGCATTGGGAGCAGTCTGGGATCTATGACAGTCACCCAGCAGACCGGCCTCTTGGGGTTGAGATGGAATTTCTGTGATAGAAATACAAAAAGACACAGAGGTGCCTATATGGCCTAGTACAGTCTTGAACCCAGGAGCATTGGTGTATGAAATTAGAAATATACTCACATTTGGTAGTGCATCCCTATTGATGCTATTCAGACAAGAAGGGATCAATACAGTCACCCAACAGACTATGACAAGGCTTCCACAGGAGGCAATCAGCAAAAGTCCAATGGACCAGAGATAGAACCAAAAAATCCACAATAGCAAGTGCTTTGGTAAAAAAAAGTTATAAACTTTACTAACAAGGGTTAAAATCAAGCGACGCGTTTCTCAGCAACAAGCTGTTTCATCAGGCTTATAAAATATGACTTAAACACTTGCTATATATACCCTACATTTGTATCAACATGATTGGCAACACCTGTGAGAGGAGTGGCTAAAGGCAACTCCCTCATGGTTGAGCCTATCAACATTCAATATAATAAAATGACAGACATAATTCAAAACAAATTTGAGTGTTAATACAAACTAGCAAAGTAAATGCATATTTGTCACAATTGTTACCTTATGGATAATCCTTATAAAAAATTATATAAAAGCAATTCAAACAATGTTTAATGACACCATTCAGTATAATGGTTGTTTTTGCCATGTACTTTAGACTGCTTAGACCAGATCTCCCTATTGGTGAAATATATCTAAGGACTATAAGTCTTTTTAAGCTATACTTACTTGATTTTGATTCATGCAACGATGTCTGAACAGTCTGAGTCATGGCGTGTTTGTATACAACCTGGCGTTCCCTAATAGTCAATGCGCATGCGTGTGATGTCAATTCATCAATCACTGAGTTGCGCTATACACAGAACATATATATCCCCGATCTATTGTGCTAGGAGGCATTAACACTTCGATATCATTTATCTATGTGACCCAACTATACTACAAGCTCTCTAGTAGATCTAATCTTGTTCGTAATGATTTTAAATTAGGTACTATATTGTACCGGTGATAAGTGCCGTGTCTTAAGAATAACAGGACTTATACTGTGTGTATGATTGGTCAAAATCGGCTGTATGTAAACCTAACATCAGTCAATAGCAGATAGATACGTCACAGGGGGTATGTCTATCGGCTAATGGATAAATGCTAAATATATACTAGTCTCTGGATTATAATGTGATAATCAACATATGGCTTATGACAAGAAAGTGATAATAACAAATTCATACAATCCATCAGCGTGGTTGTGATAGCTAGATGTAAAAAAGAAGAGTCCCGTAACAAAAATAACTACTGAAATAGTTACGTGTTTTACCTGATGTCAGACTTCCCATTAAATGAGTGAGACTCAAAACGTGAAAGAATCAATACTACTAAGTATGATATATATGGTGAATTAATGTTATAACGATATACCGTAAGTGTGATTTTATCCTATGACAAGTGCTACTAGTGAAGTTTAGAGATATCTATTTCTCTTACCATATTTATAATAACTCTTAATGAGTTATGTGATATAATACAATTCCTCATTAATAATAATGTGACAATAGTTATGTCATGAATATGATAATATGTAGTGCTACAATATTGTGTAAATGCAAAAAAAAATAATTAAAAGTGATATTATATCATTATGAATAATGATAATGTAAATAAAAATATTATTAAAATAAAAATAGTGATACTAGCTAAAAATTAATTTAGAACTAAATATGATATATATTCTCACGAGATCCAATATGATCTCACGAATATATATGTATGTTGAAGTATATGACAAATCCAATGTTATATAGATCTGTCAAGACTAGTCATAATACTAGAAGTTATAATGATGTTGGTATACTTGGACTATAAGATTGTTATATATAAAAGTTAAAGGTATATAATAATATTGCCTTTAGGCATATTATCACTATGTCGGGAATAAGTATATGAGTCTAATCTATTGGCAAAGGGATTAGGTGATAAAGTGCATAGCGACTATAACGAATTTTGTTAAAGAGCCATATATAAAGTACAAGGGATATTATCACTATGCTAAGGAAAATTATATAAGTCTAACCTATTGGCAAGGGGATTAGGTGATAAGGTGCATGGCGACTATAACGAATTTGTTAAGGAGCCATAAATAAAGTTTAGGGGATCAATCCCCTACACTAATAAGATAACCATTCATATGTCTCAAGATGTTCGATTGGATTCACAATGATGATGGCAACATCGTACCAAAATCACCATAGTCTGCCTTAATAAGAATAGGGAAAGTTATCTCAACACCCGTGACTACAAAAAGTACCAAATAGATATCACTGAATAGGACTATACCCACCTATGTGTAATGACAAATCCCTATATCATATATCAAAAGCGGCCAGATCTATGCATTCATTTAGACCATCTGGTACCAAGGAATGTAATTTGTGTATCCAGTAGGTCTCTCTACGGCGCAAACTAAGAAGAGGGTTGTGGCTATTACGAGAAATTTGTTCAATAGGCAAAATAGATAGTGTTTTTGCACTTCCTTTATGTGCAAAAGCACAATGTCTTGAGAGGCTATGTTTGAGGTATTTCCTCTTGATGTTATAGATATGTTCACTCCAACGTTTTCTGATTGTACGGCTAGTGCGCCCTACATATTGGGCCCCACATAGACAGTTTACTAGATAAACAACATAAGTAGATTCACACGATAGCCTCTTACTAATTTTGAATTGTTCCCCTGTTTGTTGAGATGAGAATGTCTTAGTGCCACTTTTAATGACTCTACACATATTGCATTTGCGCTTCATACATTTGTATACCCCACTTTGAGGAATGAAATTGCCTAAAAAATTCCTATTAAGGCCTACCTGATGATTGACACCCATAATCTTGTCTCTTACGATCTTGCTAGGGGCCAATTTGTTTTTGAGGGTAGGTGCCCTTCTATAGACTATTCTAGGTTTGGCAGGGATGAGTTTTTTGAGATGCGGGTCATCACAAATTATAGGCCAATGTCTCAATATAATTTTATGGATCTCAAGATAGTTGTTATTGAATCCGGTAATGAATACCGGTGTCTTATTGTATTCAGCAGATATTTGGGCCATGTGGCGCATCTGTCTCTCTTCTCGTTTATAGTTTGCCAATAATATTGTCCAGTTTATTTTTGGAGTTTTGCATAGATTGTGTCAGATTTGGCTTTTTTTCTCCATTTTATTGTGTCACTCCAATACAAACAAAAGAAATAAACATGAGAATTCCTAAACATTTGTAATTGAAACAATTTTCTGGGCAAAGTGGTTCATTATCTGACAGAAATGCAGGGGTGCCAATATTTTTGGCCATGACTGTATATGGCACACAGGAACTAGAGCTGTCTAGCTGTGAAAATCTGTCAAAATGCCCCGAGATATATGTATTTTAATAAATGTGTAATGAATTGTTATTAACTTAATGATTCGTGACTTGTGGATTATATCCAATCATCTGACATACTTTCAAACTTAGTAGTAGTATATAACCTCCTGTGGTATATCTTAGCCATTGGCGCTCCTATTTACCCAACATTGTAGACCCTACAAAGGACACCTCTTGAGTTTCTTGGTCACTGTTCACCTGCATTTCTTTAATATACTCTGTTTTACACACAACTTCAAAATGGCCCACTCGGTTACACTTCCGCCAACTCTTGTCTTTAGGGTGGCATATAACATTTGCTTCATGGGTACGGTTACACCACGTGCAACAAGCCTGCTACACCCACCCACTTCTGGGCCTATCTGCTGCCCTTGGTCTACCGCTCACACCTTGCCTGTCGCCTGCAGCTCTCCTGAACTGCTGCACTTCATCTATAATACTCTCAGACCTCATATCGGCACTTTGCTTCTTCACTAGTTTACTCTAGCGGGCCATCCTAATAGCCTCATCTAGTGTCAATTCAGCCTGCAACTGTAACTTCAGTGAGACCTCAGCATCTGCAATTCCTATAACTATTCTGTCTCTAATTTCCTCTTCCTTAGCAGCTCCAAACTCACAGAACTCTGCTAATTCGTACAAGCTGCGCACTAATGACTACACAGATTCCCCCACATGCTGGGCGCTTTTGTGGAAACAGGCTCTCTCATGAATCACATTTCTTTTAGGCACAAAATAAGCACAGAGTTTATTTATAACTATCTCAAAATCAAATTCTTCCCCTTCTTGGAATGTAAAAGCATTATGCTCAGGCTCTACATCTTTCCCCATAGAGTATAGAAGAGAATTAACTTCTACTTCATTATTCTCCTTGTCTAACTTGGAAGCAATCCTGACGCGTGCAAATGGCTGTCGCTATGTGGGCCATGCTGCAGGCTGGAAGAAATCAAAAGGTTCAGGTGGAGTAAATCTCGGCATAGTCATTATTCAGGAAACTGATGCACAGGTAATGGCTGCAGTCCATTTTTTATGCTGAAATGGCCATTTTTTCAGCGTTAAAACCCGAACGCAAAACTTGTAATCTAGGTGTTAGTAATCTCTGCCTGTGTAATTTAAACATGTCAATTTTGCTTTTGAAAAGATTTTGGGGCATATATGGCTTGATGAAAAGAACATATTTATATATCTTTGCATATATATACATGCACACACACATATGTATGTGTATATGTGTGTGTGTGTGTGTGTGTATGTATGTATATATATATATATATATATATATATATATATAACTACCTGATTTTACACAATTCTCCTATGTATTTATATCTGCAAATTTTTCACAGAAAAAAAAGGTTTATTAACCCTGACACCATAATTGTGATTTGACTGAGATCTAGAAAAGCCAACTTCTGCCCTTTTGAAATTGTTACTACTGATATTTTGAGCTTTTCATATAATAGTTAAATGATAAATGAAGACATATTGTGACATCTGTTCCTAGAAGCGACACAATCTTGGGTTGTTTACTGTCCACACCCTTTGGGCATGCCTGAACATCATCCTTACTGCTATGCCTCAAACCCTCTGATTATTTCACATAAAAGGCTGGATACAGATATGAAGTTTCAGCAAGGTTTATAATGATAACAAAAACATGAAAACCTACATACCTTAAAGGGACATGAAACCAAAATGTTATTTTCATGATTCAGATAGAGCATTCAGCAGGGGCGGACTGAGACCAACCAGGGCCCTCGGGCAAAAGTGTGACAGGGCCCCCCACCCCCCCCCTTTGCTCCACCTACCTACCTCCTCTGCCCTTCCTCCACCCTATTGCCCCTCCCATCTCATGTGCCCCTCCCACCTCCCTTGCTCCTCCCACTTCATATGCCCCTCCCCCACCATGTTTTTAATTGCCATATAAAGAGACAATTTTTTTCCTTAAATATATAAGAACTAAATATTGCAAATTGGCAAGTGCTTATGGGAATAAAATCCTTTAACCCCTTAATGACCGGACCATTTTTCAATTTTCTTTCCCTTAATGACAATGGCTATTTTTACATTTCTGCAGTGTTTGTGTTTAGCTGTAATTTTCCTCTTACTCATTTACTGTACCCACACATATTATATACAGTTTTTCTCGCCATTAAATGGACTTTCTAAAGATACCATTATTTTCATCATATCTTATAACTTACTATAAAAAAAATATAAAATATTAGGAAAAAATTGAAAAAAACACACTTTTTCTAACTTTGACCCCCAAAATTTGTTACACATCTACAACCACCAAAATACACCCATTCTAAATAGTTTCTAAATTTTGTCCCGAGTTTAGAAATACCCAATGTTTACATGTTCTTTGCTTTTTTTGCAAGTTATAGGGCAAAAAATACAAGTAGCACTTTGCTATTTCCAAACCACTTTTTTTCAAAATTAGCGCTAGTTACATTGAAACACTGATATCTTTCAGGAATCCCTGAATATCCCTTGACATGTCTATATTTTTATTTAGAAGACATCCCAAAGCATTGATCTAGGCCCATTTTGGTATATTTCATGCCACCATTTCACCGCCAAATGCGATCAAATAAAAAAAATTGTTGACTTTTTCACAAATTTTTTCACAAACTTTAGGTTTCTCGCTGAATTTATTTACAAACAACTTGTGCAATTATGGCATAAATGGTTGTAAATACTTCTCTGGGATCCCCTTTGTTCAGAAATAGCAGACATATATGGCTTTGGCGTTGCTTTTTGGTAATTAGAAGGCCGCTAAATGCCGCTGCACACCACACGTGTATTATGCCCAGCAGTGAAGGGGTTAATTAGGGAGCTTGTAGCAGACATCCTAAGTCTCCCTGAAGTTCAGGGAGTCTCCCTGATTGTAATAGCGGCTCCCTGATGCCAGCAAATGGAGTGCAATCTCCCTGAAACTCCAAGTACTATGATTCAATGTGGCCCAAATCCGGAAAAGTGTTTCTTTAAGGAATGCCTTCAGTTGCTGGGACGTTATAGATCCCTCAAAGCATGCATCAGTAACCAAAAAGCCCCCACTGATTTTAATAAAATAAAACACAAATACTATCTTATTTACTGCACTTAATTAAACTTCGTATTCTAAAATATTTAAGCATTGAACAAGCGTGCGATCACTGGAAAATAGGTTTGTTGTATGTGGTTGTGCAATAAAGCTACTTTTTTTTAATGTGACTTTAGTGGGAAGCTACTTTAATGATAATTCTCTATCTTATTTAGGGTTTCAAGGTGTCCACGATATAACTGGGAGGGGGGTGGGGGGTGGCGGTGCAGTAGCGGAAGAAGCCACCTCCCTGAAATGAGTTTTTGCAGGTTGGGATGTCTGTTGTAGGGAGCTTTTAGGTTTAATGTTAGCTTTAGTGTAGTGTAGTAGACAACCCAAATTATTGATCTAGGCCCATTTTGATATATTTCATGCCACCATTTCACCGCCAAATACGATCAAATAAAAAAAAACTTAAATCTTTAACAATTTTAGGTTTCTCACTGAAATTATTTACAAACAGCTTTTGCAATTATGGCACAAATGGTTGTAAATGCTTCTCTGGGATCCCCTTTGTTCAGAAATAGCAGACATATATGGCTTTGGCGTTGCTTTTTTGTAATAATAGGACATTAAATGCTGCTGCGCACCACACTTGTAATATGCCCAGCAGTTAAGGGGTTAATTAGGTAGCTTGTAGGGTTAATTTTTAGCTTTAGTGTAGAGATCAGCCTCCCACCTGACACATCCCACCCCCTGATCCTCCCGTGACCCCCCTCAAACATCTCTCTTCCCTCCCCCACCTCACAATTTTCACCGCCATCTTAAGTACTGGCAGAAAGTCTGCCAGTACTAAAATAAAAATATATATATATATATTTTTTTTTTTCATACAGTCTGCAGTGATGGATCCCCCCTTACCCCACAACCTCCCTGATCCCCCCATACATCTCTCTAACCCTCCCCCTCTACCTATTTGCCGCCATCCTGGGTACTGGCAGCTGTTTTTTTTACTTTTTTATATGAAATATTTGTTTTCTGTAGTGTAGCTGGCCCCTCTAAATGATCTACATCCCTCCCCCTCCCAGATCCCTTACTAAAGAACGGAGATCCCCCTGCATCTACATAGGTCTTTTTTTTCCCACTTGCCTGCACGCGCACCCTCCCCCCGCCCCCCCCGGCCACAAACGCACAACCCCGCCACAACCGCTGACAATGACAGATCGGTTCGGGAATAATCAACTTAGGATAGTATAGCCAGAAGCAGCTCCCACCCACCAACGAATGTGTTAAAATCAATGGCCGATGCAGAGAGGGCCACAAAGTGGCCCTTTCTGCATAGTTATGTAAAATAGGGGATTGCAATCCCTTGTAAGCAGCTGGACGCGATCATGATCGCTTCCAGCACTTCAGACAACAGAGGACGTGCCAGGTACGTCAATTGTCGTTAATTGAAGTTTTTTCTATGACGTACCTGGTACATCCTCTGTCATTAAGGGGTTAAATAGGAGATGCATGATTCTATAAGTATGCGTCTATACTAAATAAAGATAAAACTATCTCCATTTTAACTGAAATCAGGGCAGGTTTAGAGAAATTAATTTTGAAGGGAGAGTAAAGTCAAAATTAAATTTTAAAGGAACATGAAACCCCCAAAAATTATTTCATGACTTAGGTAGAATATACAATTTTAATCAACTTTTCAGTTTACTTTTATTATCAAATTTGCTTCATTCTCTTGGTATCATTTGTTGAAGGAGCAGCAATGCACTATTGGTTTCTAACTGAACACATGGGTGAGCCAATGACAATCAGTATATATATAAATATATGCAGCAACCAATCAGCAGCTAGAACCTAGGTTCTTTGCTGCTCTTGAGCCTACCTAGACCTTTCAACCATTCAACAAAGGAGAACAAGAGAAGGAAGCAAATAAAAAAATAATAGTAAATTGGAAAGTTGTTGTCTACATCAATTTACTTCTATTATCTAAGTTGCTTATTTCACTTCTTATCATTTGTTGAAAAGCATACCTGGGTAGGTTCAGGAGCAGCAATGGACTACTTGGATTTAGCTGAAGATTGGTGGATGCACATATATACCTCTTGTTATTGGCTCACCCAACATGTTCAGTTAGCTCCCAGTAGAACATTGCTGCTCCCCTCCTACAGCATCTCATGTAGAGATATACACTACTATAGAAAGGTCTAACGCCCGCCAGAACCTAATATATACAAATTTACCCACAGCCCCATGCCCAGTACCTTATATACAGATATATAATATTATAGAGGTTCCCTATGCCTCACACACAGCCCCATGCCCAGTACCTTATATACAGATATATAATATTATAGAGGTTCCCTTTGTCTCACACAGTACCTTATATACAGATATATAATATTATAGAGAGGTTCTCTCTGTCTCACACACAGCCCCCTCCCCAGTACCTTATATACAGATATATAATATTATAGAGGTTCCCTCTGTCTCACACACAGCCCCCTCCCCAGTACCTTATATACAGATATATAATATTATAGAGAGGTTCTCTCTGTCTCACACACAGCCCCCTCCCCAGTACCTTATATACAGATATATAATATTATAGAGGCTCCCTCTGTCTCACACACAGCCCCCTCCCCAGTACCCTATACACAGATATATAATATTATAGAGAGGTTCCCTCTGTCTCACACACAGCCCCCTCCCAAGTACCTTATATACAGATATATAATATTATAGAGGTTCCCTTTGTCTCACACATACATAGCACCCTCCCCAGTACTATATATACAGATATATAATATTATAGAGGTTCCCTTTGTCTCACACAGTACCTTATATACAGATATATAATATTATAGAGAGGTTCTCTCTGTCTCACACACAGCCCCCTCCCCAGTACCTTATATACAGATATATAATATTATAGAGGTTCCCTCTGTCTCACACACAGCCCCCTCCCCAGTACCCTATATACAGATATATAATATTATAGAGGTTCCCTTTGTCTCACACATACATAGCACCCTCCCCAGTACCTTATATACAGATATATAATATTATAGAGAGGTTACCTCTTTCTCACGCACACAGCACCCTCCCCATTACCTTATGTACAGATATATAATATAATAGAGAGGTTCCCTTTTTCTCTCACACACACAGCCCCCTCCCCAGTACCTTATATACAGAAATATAATATTATATAGAGGTTCCCTATGCTTCACACACAGCCCCCTCCAGTACCTTATATACAGATATATAATATTATAGAGAGGTTCCCTCTATCTCACACACACAGTCCCTCCCCAGTACCCTATATACAGATATATAATATTATAGAGAGGTTCCCTCTATCTCACACACACAGCCCCTCCCCAGTACCTTATATACAGATAATTATATATATATAACTTTATAATACCCCTATATTATAATTACACTTTGTCCTTATATTAACCAACTATAAGGGTCAGAGGACAAATGGATTGGTAGAATTTTATACTCAGATGTATGGGCAATACAGAGGGTGACAAAGGGGTCTTATAAAGTTAGTGGTAATATAAGGGCAAAGGGTAATGGAGTTTCTTATAGATTATACTATAATCTATACTCTAATATCCCTCTATCATGCTCTGAGTCTGCCCTTATATTACCCACTTATATATAAAACTTTATAAGAAACTTCTTACCCTCTGCCCTTATATTACCAGTGCCACTAACTTTATAAGACCCCTGTGTCACCCTCTGTATTGCCCATACATCAGAGTATAATATTCTACCAATCCATTTGTCCTCTGACCCTTGTATTACCCATACATAACATAACATTTATAATGGCATTGGCCGCCATTACCCCAATTCATTTTAATGCTGCAGCCCATTATATATAACTACCTGTGTTTATACAGTCATTCTATATCACCCTTTGTGCTTTGTCCAAGGGCCTTATATTAAACCGTTACCTCCAGTAAGTAGTACAGCCCTGGACCCTGGACCCCCTCTGGCAGCAGCCGGCTCCTTCACTTTAATCACTTACCTTAGTTGACTCGTCGAATGTCGCCACCTCAGCCGTCCTTACTCAGAGTCTTCCGGGCGCCTTTGCTCCTTCGTTCTCACGTGACCACACACAGTCTGCTGCAGCTCCTGCTGCCTGAGCCTCTAATGCTCAGATAAAATTGTGTGCGCACCGCATGTGGAGGCGGAGCTGAGCAGCCAGACAGAACCAGGGCAGGTGGGAGACTGGAGTGTGACCGGTCGGATTCCGGATTTATACACACCGGCTGGTCCACATATTGCAGGGCAGGCTGCCGCTTACTTACAGGCTCCACGGCTCCAGTCCAGTCTTTTTTTCATTCACAATCACAGTCTCAGACAGTGCAGAGACACAGTGACAGGACTTGTCACAGTGACGTAACTTACCGCTAGGCTAACTGGCTCCTGCTTGAGATAAGTTCCTCACAAGAGTCACAACACGCTGCCGAGGACCCCCCACCCTCCAAAAAAAAAAAAAAAAAGTTAAAAAAAAAGAAAAGAAATCGTAATAAAACATTTTTTAAAAAAAAAAAAATGCAGCTTCAAGATGCATGGGGTGGGACCCTTTAGCAAGCCGGTCCCTCGGGCCAGGGCCGATTTGCCCAACTTGTCAGTCCGCCCCTGGCATTCAGTTTTAATAAATCTTTCCAATTTACTTCTGCTATCCAATTTATTTGTGCTCTTTTTATCTTTTCTTAAAGAGCATACCTGAGGAGCGTGCATGTCTGGAGCACTATAAGGCAGCATTTTAATATTAATACTGTATATACTATATACAAATAAAAATCCAGAGAGAAAAAAAACAACAAATAGATATTTTGGAACATTTTACATTAAAAAAAATGACACTCCCCTTCATAACGGGGGCTCTAGCTGTGTTGGCATTTAACCAATTACTTTCTAAATCGTGCCTGTAGGTAAATAGCATACACTTGCAATCAATTAAAGTTATTCTAAATAAACCCAGACTGAAGTCAGCTGTTTCTGTAGGATTTGCTTGAATGTTTGGGGTTGTATCCTACTGGGAGAGCCATGGTCTGCAAAGAGTTGCCAAATATTTTTTGAAAGGTACCAAAGAGGAGAGGGAATATCAAAGGCATTGGATGTACTTTGGAGAACTGTAAATACCATCATCAATAAGTGGAGAAAATGTGACACCAACGACAAATTGAAAAGATCAGGATGACCCTCCAAAGTTCATAAGAGGACAAGGAGAAATCTTATCAAACAGACTTCCAAGTGGCCAAAAACGTCACTGAAGGAGCTACAGGAATTTCTGGCAGGTACCAGTCACTCCTTGCATGTGACACCTCTCATATTCTGCATCTCTGGGTTTGCAGTAGGGGGGAAAGACAGAAGCTGTTTCTTATAAAAAAAAAGTAAAACCCGTCTAAATTATGCTAAAAGATAAATTCAGTCACTCCTAGCCATGAGGTCAAATGTGTTTTGTTCTGACGAGACAAAGGTTGAACTTTTCAGCCTAAATTGTAAAATATATGTTTGGTTCAAAACCAATAATGTTCCTCGTCCGAGTTTTGCGGCGAGGCTAAAAAACTTGCATTCCAGCCTATACTGAAATGATCCGTACCGCCATCTGAGACCAGTAGTTATGAGTTTTACGCAACAAAACTGTTATATAAAACTCATAACTAAAGTGTTACAAAGTACACTAAGACCAATAAACTATTAACCCCTAAACCGAGGTCCTCCCGCATCGCAAATACAATACTAAAGTTATTAACCCCTATTCCCCCGCTCCCCAACATTGCCCACACTATAATAAATAAATTAACCCCTATTCCGCCGCTCCCCAACATCGCTGCCACTAAATAAAGTTATTAACCCTTAAACCTCTGGCCTTCCACATCACTTCCACTAAATAAACCTATTAACCCTTAAACCACCAGCCCCCACATCGCAACAACCTAAATTAAACTATATTAACCCCTAAACCTAACCGTAACCCTAGACCTAACCCTTAACCTAACCGTAACCCTAAACCTACCACTCCCTAACTTTAACATAATTAAAATAGAACTAAATTAAAGTTACAATTATTAACTAAATAATACCTATTTAAAACGAAATACAAACTTACCTGTGAAGTAAAACCTAAGCTAGCTTTATTTTTATTTCACAGGTAAGTTTGTATTTAGTTTAACTAGGTAGACTAGTTAGTAAATAGTTATTAACTACTGTATTTACTAACTACCTAGTTAAAATAAATACAAACTTACCTGTGAAATAAAACCTAAGTTGCCTTACACTAAAACCTAACATTACAAAAAATAAAAAAAATCTACCATTACAAAAAATAACAAAAACGAAATTATCCAAAACAATAAAAATGATTCCTATTCTAAAACCCCATAATAACCCCAAATAACATTGAAATGGATCCTGAAAAAATTTCTGCCATAACAAAATGGCCGAAACCCACAACCGTGAAATCTGTACAACGGTTTATTGGATTCGCAAATTTTTATAGAAAATTTGAAAAGAATTTCTCAACAATCGTAAAACCATTAACTCAATTAACAGGTAAAAAACACAAATTCAAATGGACAGAAGAAGCTCAAGAAGCTTTTACCATCTTAAAACAGTGTTTTGTAACAGCACCAGTTTTACGAATGCCAGATTATTATTCAAAATCCATAGTTGAAGTGGATGCATCAAATACGGGTATTGGTGCTATATTATCTCAAATTGACAAAGTTACTTCTGAACCACATCCAATAGAATTTTTCTCTAGGGCACTAACACCAGCAGAAACCAATTACTGTGTTGGAGATAAGGAGTTACTGGCCATAAAGTGTTCACTTGAACATTGGTGACATCTCCTAGAAGGCATCCAGGATGTATTTACAATCTATACAGATCACAAAAACCTCGAATATATAAAGAGGAGTAAAACTTTAACTGCACGCCAAGTAAGATGGTCTTTGTTTCTGGATAGGTTTAATTTCTTTATCACTTACAGACCTGGGCATCATAATACCAAGGCTGATGCCTTATCACGTCAATTTGATTCATCACCTGAAACTGGAAATGAAGAATTCATCATTCCACATGAGACGATTATTGGAAATCTTACCACGTTAGAGGAAGAGGTCCAAGAAGCATTGAAAACTGAGACAGAATCTCCAAAATCTTGTTATAAAGATCCGATCACAAACTTATTCTATCATGATGGAAAATTATATATACCCAAAGTTCTAAGAAAAACCATTTTGACTCATACTCATGATAGCCCTATGTCTGGACATATGGGTATACAGAAAACAACAGATTTGACAAGAAGACATTTCTGGTGGCCCAATATAGACCAATATGTTTACGATTACGTCAAAAGCTGTGATACTTGTGCACGTAATAAATTAGAACATAAAAAAACAGTTGGTTTATTAATGCCTCTACCCATTCCTGATAGGCCTTGGTCTACTATAGCAATGGATTTTATAGTAGACTTACCTATATCACAACAGATCAACACCATCCTAGTTATAGTAGATCACCTAACTAGATTGGCACACTTCAAACCACTTAAAGGTTTACCATCTGTAAAAACCACTGCGAAAGTCTTCATTGACACTATATTCCGTTTACATGGGTTACCAAAGAATATAATCACAGACAGAGATTCGCAGTTTACCTCTTCTTTCTGGATGGCTATTTGTGATACATTGCATATCAATCCAAGATATTCCACAGCTTTCCATCCCCAAACAAACGGATTAACTGAAAGGTTAAACCAAACACTTGAGCAGTATCTCAGATGTTATATTACATATCTGCAAGATGACTGGGAGTCATATCTCCCTATGGCAGAGTTTTCATATAATAATTCTAAATCATCATCACTAAAGATGTCACCATTTTACGCAACTTATGGATATCACCCAAACACCTTATCACTAACCACCATTAACAATAATTCACCTAGCGCTACAGAGTTCGCTTTATCACTACAAACACGAATGAACCTACTAAAAACTCATTTATCTGAAGCAAAGGAACATCAGAAGACATATTATGACACAAAGCACAGTCCAAGTCCAAATTACAAATTAGGGGATAGGGTCCTACTCTCAACTAAACTCCTCAAATTGCACTTACCAAGCAAAAAACTGGCAAACCAATATATAGGTCCATTCACCATAAATAGGATTGTCAACGCTAATGCTGTAGGTTTACATTTACCGAAAGATTATAAAATTCATACAACTTTTCACGTATCCCTTTTGAAACCGTATTGTTCTGAGGCTCAAAGAAGTAACTCAAAACCACCACCTCCTACGTTGATTGATGATTCTGAACATTATGAAGTAAAAACTATCCTTGACTCAAGGATACAACGTAATAGACTAGAGTATTTAATTAGATGGAAGGGTTATGGTCCTGAGGAGGATTCATGGCAACCTCATTCAGATGTACATGCTCCTCGGTTACTACGAGCTTATCATTTGAGGAATCCTTCCAAACCTGCCTTGGACTCTCCTGGGGTGGTTCCTTGAGAAGGGGGATATGTGATATACCTTTAAGGTATATCCCCGCCCTTATACAACTCCACCCTATTTAAGGAGCTCAATACAAGGATACCTTGCCTGAAAATTGCAGTAATGTGTTCAGTTAATAACTTTGTCTTATTAGTTATTTTCTCTTCAGGTCAATTCTGCATCTTAATTGCTATAACCGGGTTATACTTGTATAACTCTTATTCGTTTGATCATTGTACCTGTGGTTAATCCATTCGTAGCTTATTTCAACCTTACAGCCAAGACCGGCTGTTATCCACCTCCAGATCACTCCACTATCAGCTGTGACGGATCTAATTTCCCCGGCGTTCCGGAAGTCAGACACACTCACACTGGACACTGTAGCGGTTGGTAAAGTATCGCTCTGGGGGAATCTTTTTATCACAAGGTACCGCTCCATGTATTATCTCTTCCAGAGGAAATTTGTATATCGCTAAGTGGATAATCATGCTTGCTTCTTTGTAATCTGGCTGTACTTACATTATTTATGTGCAACTGAGTTATCGCAGTTTCTGTTTGCTATTTGTATATCTTTACCTTGCATTATCACGCAAACTAACCAACCTGGTTATTTGAGTGAATGGAGAACTGTAAATATTTTACCTTTGAATGATTATGTGTGAGTGTGTGAAGATATTACATCCTGAAAACGGCAACACCAAGTTTATCTTTGTGGATTATACATTCAATTGGAGATATATTCAAACCCGTGTGTGAATTCATTACTAACCTTAAAGAGTTACCTCAGTATTAACTCCTTGTATCCAGGACTTTGCTTTCTAACCTTGCTAAAACCTATTTGTATCTATACTGGTGACATATATTAACCCCTGAAGTCTCAGGAACTCTATCTAATCCAAGTTAACTTTGCAAAATTATCTTCACTAACTCCAATGAGCCACAGAGTTTATCATTACGATATCTATCTTTAATGCTTAGGCATTAGTTACAATCTATCTCTTGCTTATCCACAGACATTGTGTCTATCAATACCTAAATCTTCTTCAGTAATATGTCTCACTGTTCGTTCACCATTTAAACATAGCTATTGTTCCTTGGTGAAAAGCAACAAAGAGATACACAACTACTTGGGTAGTTTAAACTTCAAAGTATATTTACACTTTGGGAAAATTACAAATACATATCCCACAGGTACAGACACAGACAGCTTTAAAATATTTGCACTGGAAGGGTTACTCTGTGGCAGATCGTTCTTGGGTCCTGCCCGTCATGTGCATGCTCCTTCTCTGGTCTCCAGGTTTTATACTGCTCATCCCGCCAAGCCGCATTAAGGGTCCCGGAAGTACCCCTTTGATAGGGGACTCTGTCACGCCGCTCGCTCAGTTGTGGCTGTTGGCACGGACGCAGGTGGCTCCTTCCGCTTCCCATGGCCGTTGCCATGGACGAAGGCGGCTCCTTCCTGTTTCCATGGCTGTTGCCATGGACTCTGCGGTGCTCTGGAGCATTGGTTCTGATGTCACAACCACTCCTGGACATCTCGCTTGGCGCGAACCTGGGTCTATGTAAATAATTTCTCTCTTACTTACATTGCCCAAGTATAGGTGTTACTGTTTGTGCTCCTAGGTGCTTATTTTTCTGATTAACCCCTAAACTGCTGATTGCCTTATTGTTGCTAAACTCTGCCTATCTCAAGACTACTCTGCTGATTAATCCTTAAACTGCTGATTGCCTTATTGCTGTTGAACTCTGCCTGTCTCAAGACTACTCTGCTGATTAACCCCTGAACTGCTGATTGCCTTATTGTTGCTGAAGTTCCCTTGCCTGTCTTAAAACTATTCTATTGATTAACTCCTGAAATGCTGATTGCCAAATTGTTGCTGAACTCTGCCTGTCTCAAGACCTCTCTACTGATTAACCCCTGGACTGCTGACTGCCTTATTGTTGCTGAACTCTGCCTGTCCCAGACTTCTCTACTGTTAAACCCCTGTAATGCTGGTATTCTGGATTGCCTTATTGTTGCCTAACTGTGCTTGCCTGACTACTCTCCAGTTATCCTCTGTAGTGCCGTGAAGGATTGCCCTCTCTACTGTGAGTACTGCTTATCCCATTTACTTACCTGTTCTAGGATATTTCCTTATACTTCCACTTGACGCCGGGATAAGAAGACTACTGGCCAAGTTTGGTCTGATAGGGAAATATCCCACAAGCATTACAGATGCAGGTTATCTTCCTTACTCTGACTACCAGAACGATCGAGAGGTGTCCCGGACGAGCTGGTTCCCATGGAAGAGCATTGATGTAGCAGGCAAACACAGCGGGTGCTAACATCTTGGGGAGAAAAAAACGCAAATATACTACATTTTGGGTTGTAAAAAGCTAAAGCTTACTACAAGTTGACTGTATCTGCATATGACACCCATGGTTCTGGAGGTATAAAGGTCTCAGAGAAATTAACACAGAAGTGCACAGCACAGAAGGGCACAGAGGCCAGACACAGGTCTGCCTTCTACCATAGTACAGATCATCATTTTTGCATTTAGTCTCTAAAAAAGGCTGAATTAGTGTCACACAACGACTGAACAGTGTATTTTTTTGGATAAGAGTTGGTGGAGGCTCAGGCAGCTGAGGGGTATATTCAAATGGTCATAGATTGTGAGCCTCTTCTCAGAGAAACTTTTTCAAGCAGTTGGTATAAGCGCAGAAGGCCTGCCTTCTTAGGGCTTAACTTATACATAACCCTCTGCACAGACATTAAGCTGATACGTTCTACCAGGGGTACTCATTATAATTTGTAGAAGTGTATAATGTATACTACTATATCTGAGGTTGTTAGAGAGATATTATCTCTTTTAGCCTCCCTGTACATTAATTTTTTCTGTTTTTGCTTTATTTCTTTTATGCACAGTGTATAAAGTATTGTGTTAATATAAAGGTTGATTTAAGGTATTTGAAACAATCTCATGGCCATTGAGTGTGTGATCCCAGTATTGGTGGCCTGGTGAGACTATTAAGCAGAAAATAATTGTATTATTTTTCATTCTATCTGGTTAATGTTTCTGAACATTTTTAATGAGCCCTTAAAAAGTTAATTATAGATAGACTTGTGCATGATCGAAAAATTTGTTTAGTTTCGGTTCGGATCGATTCAGATTTTTTCAAATTTCGGGTCGGATCAATTCGAATTAGGAAAAATTCGAATGAATTCATTTTGGATTTGTTTCGGATTCATTCGGATTCAAATAAATTCGGCTGGATTCGGGTTCGATTCGGTTCGTTTCGGAAATTCGGAATTTCGGTATGTGTTAGGTGAGATATGCTGTGTATTAGACTAGTATTATGTACTGTATATTAGGTGTAACCCATAGCAGAGTGATATAACATAATATACTGTACAATACTAGTGTAATCCATGGCCATCCGAATCTACCGAATAAATCCGAACTAATTTGGATTTATTCTGTAGATTCGGCACTATTTCAATTCGGATATTCGAATTGATCCGAATCTCCGAATTTAACGAATTCGGACGAATTTCCGAATCGATCCGAAACGAATCGCACATGTCTAATAGATATTACAAAGCTCACTAACATAACTGATGTATGACTGAGGTGTAATATAGGTAACTAGTTTCCACCACTGAACCCTATCTAGAGAGGGGGTACTGTCACTTTACTCTGTGTCTGAAGTGAGTAAAAAAGCTATATTCAAGCTAGTTTAAATAACAACAAATCAAGTATATAGAGTTGCTGTCATAAGAATTGTTAAGCAATTGCCAAAGACTTTAAAAGATAAAAGGTTTTACATACTAGTTCCATAGTCTAGTTCTATTGTCTTAACAGATTGACATAGCAGAGGTCTCTATCAGTAAATCACTTTCCTCTAAATCACTTTTTCCCCTGAGTGGGGCTGTCCATTTATCTTTTTGGGCTCTTACTTAGCACACACAGACACTTCACGCAAAAAAAAAAAAAAAAAAAGAATCAAAGAATATTGACAAGAAATGTAATCTTACAATAAGGGGCCCGATCCGATATGCAGCGTCGCCTGCAAAATCCGGCGATGCCAAATATTGCGCTGGTTTGGTATCCTATATACGGCGTAACCTAGAAGTTACGCTCGTATATTTCACCCTTCGGCCGTAGTTTTTTGGCCCATAGACCGATATACCAAACCCGCGGAGTTTGGTATCCAATATACAGCATAAGGACTTATGTGGCGAAAATGGAGAAATCTTACTCCATTTACACCTCGCCACAAAATGCAGGCGTAGTAAGCCTTACGCTAAGTATTGGAGCCCTGTAACTCCCTAAACTGCCTGCAAAATAAAACCTAACACCTAACGCATGCGCAATGTCTATCTACCTGTCAACCGCAATCCCCCGCCGCAATCCCTAATAAAGTGTTTAACCACAAAACCGCCGCTCCCGGACCCCGCTGCCACCTACATTATATGTATTACCCCCTAATCTGACCCCCCTACACCGCCGCCACCTATATTATATGTATTAACCCCTAATCTGACCCCCCTACACCGACGTCACCTATATTTACTATATTAACCCCTAATCCGAGCCCCCTACACTGCCGCCACCTATATTAAATTTATTACCCACTAATATGATCCCCCTACACCGCTGCCACCTATATTAAATTTATTACCCCCTAATATGATCCCCCTACACCGCCGCCACCTATATTAAATTTATTAACCCCTAATCTAATCCCCCTACACCGCCACCACCTATATTAAATATATTAACCACTAAACCTAAATCTAACCCTAACACCCCCTAACTTAATTATTATTGAAATAAATCTAAATAATATTATTATTATTAACTAAATTATTCCTATTTAAAACTAAATACATACCTATAAAATAAACCCTAAGATAGCTACAATATAATTATTGGCTGATTTGAATAGCCAATAGAATTACAGTAGCTCTTATTCTATTGGATATTCAAATCAGCCAATAGAATTACAGTAGCTTTCATCTGATTGGCTGATTTGAATTTGAAGGCTCAAATCAGCCAATAGGAATTCAAGGGACGCCATTTTTAATCGCGTACCTTGAATTCCTATTCAGTGTACGACGGAGATCGTATGAAGAGGATCCTCCACGCTCCATAGCTCCACGGTCTTCAGTTCCAGCGTCGCCGATCTTCAGTTCCAGCGTGGACGGTCTTCAGTTCCAGAGTGGACGGTCTTCAGCTCCGTGGTCATCGGTCTTCAACTCCTCTGCTCTGTGCCAGCTGGTTCCTGGAAGAAGAAGAGGTCGTCGCCTGGAAGAAGACTTCTCCGCCTGGAACAGGACCTTCTCTGCCAGTCTTCAGGACAGGTAAGGAGCACTTGGGTGCAAGACTTAGGTTTTTTAAGGGGGGATCGTGTGGGTTTTAGAGTAGGGGTGTGTGGGTGGTGGGTTGTAATGGTGGGGGGTTGTTCTTTTTTTTACAGGTAAAAGAGCTGATTACTTTGGGGCAATGCCCCGCAAAAGGCCCTTTTAAGGGCTGGTAATGGAGCTGATTACTTTTGTAATTTAGTTTAGGGTAGGGAAATTTTATTATTTTGGGGGGCTTTTTTATTTTATTAGGGGGCTTAGATTAGGTGTAATTAGCTTAAAATTCTTGTAATCTTTTTTTATTTTTTGTAATTTAGTGTTTGTTTTTGTAATATAGTTTAGTGTATTTAATTGTATTTTAGTTGAGATAATTGTAGTTTATTTAATTAATTTATTGATAGTGTAGTGTTAGGTGTAATGGTAATTTAGGTTAGGATTTGTTATACAGGTAATTTTGAAATTATTTTAACCAGGTAGCTATTAAATAGTTATTAACTATTTAATAGCTATTGTACCTAGTTAAAATAAATACAAAGTTACCTGTAAAATAAATATAACCCCTAAAATAGCTATAATGTAATTATTAATTATATTGTAGCTATCTTAGGGTTTATTTTATAGGTAAGTATTTAGTTTTAAATAGGAATACTTTAGTTAATAATAATAATATTATTTAGATTTATTTCAATAATAATTAAGTTAGGGGTGTTAGGGTTAGATTTAGGTTTAGTGGTTAATATAGTTAATATAGGTGGCGGCGGTGTAGTGGGATTAGATTAGGGGTTAATAAATTTAATATAGGTGGCGGTGGTGTAGGGGATCATATTAGGGGGTAATAAATTTAATATAGGTGGCGGCGATGTAGGGGGATCATATTAGGGGGTAATAAATTTAATATAGTTGGCGGCGGTGTAGGGGGGTCAGATTAGGGGGTAATACATTTAATGTAGCTGGCGGCGGTGTAGGGGGGTCAGATTAGGGGGTAATACATTTAATGTAGCTGGCGGCAGGGTCCGGAAGCAGCGGTTTAGGGGTTAATATATTTATTATTAGGAGTGAGAGGGGGGATTGGGCATAGAGGGGTATATGTGTCGGGATGATGTTTAGGAGGCGTGTTAGACAGTTACGGGAGATTTCATATTTAGTAGGTTTTTGTAGGCGCAGGCAGTTTCTAAAGTTTCGTAAGTCACTGGCGACTCTAGAAATTTGTACTTACACTTATTTCTGGACATCGCTAGTTTGTCCGACTTATGGCACTTTAGCAACTGCCGGTGCCATATATGTGATAGCTCGATGTGCGAAGTCAAACTACGGGCGGCGCAGTTTTCCATGCTTGCGCCGAAACCTGCGCTGTATATCGGATCGCGCCCAAGGTTTTTCTATGTTTATTGTGGTCACCATGTAATCTGTATTTTTTTTTTAATTAAGAACATCTGTTGCAATATCTGTACTTTATTTAAGGAGTGTGGGAAGGAAATAAGTAAAACTAATTATCCAATTACTAGGCAATACATTCATAAACATGCAATAGTATCAGGACCAATGCATTATATCAAAAACACCAGTACCAGTGATCTGCTGTTTGCAGGTTCCTAAACAAAAATATATATTTTGTATTATTATTATTATTTTTTTTATTATTATTTTTATTGAGGTTAAATATGCAATATAACAGATAGGTGAAATTTCAAGTGTCATACAGAAATACAGAGAAAAGAGCACATCAGGCAATTTGTCCAAAAATAAATAAATATATAATCATATCGGTTACATCACGGTTTTGCTAAACATGCTAAAATTAAACCTCACATCTTCTATTTTTTTTGGAGAGATAGAATTGTCCTCCCCGATCTTAGGAGGTCACTTATGGACCTCAATCAACTATTACAGCATTAAGTCTGTGGGAGAACAAAACTATTAATATTGAACAAAAATATATTTAAAAGTTTAGAAAATCTGCTATCCTATAGCTGTGTATTTTGAGTGGTATGGTGGAATATGCAAGTATGAATTATTGGATTTAGAATTTTCTTTGCTTCTATATAATGACATTAATAGAATAAACATGTAGTTATGCACAATATAAATATATAATGTAGAGAATACAAACTGTTTTTTAAGCTTTTTTAATCTTATATATAAAAGTATAATTATGATTGCGGCATTGGCAAGAGAAGCCGCAGAGTTAGCCTCTGGACACAAATAAGTGTTTCCAGAGTACATTAGTGGGTGGGTGGGGGGGGGGAGGAGGTTAAAAGAAGCCATTCAGGTATTTTGAGAGCCATATATAGTACCATATAAATGTGGTCCATGTGGGCAATGTTAAGGATTATACGTAATAGTAAAGAACCAAACTCTATCCCGGGGGGGGGGCGGGGGAGAATAAGCAAATGCTTTAAACAAGTATACAATTAAGCATTTAAGCATAGGCAGGGTATTGAAATTAGCTCACCAGGGCTATTTATGTGAGTATAATCATGTAGCTAGCAGGCCCCATGCTGTGTATACCTAGGTATTCTGAGAACTGTAGGGATTATTTTAAAGATTATATGTAAAAGAGGCATGAGTAACTGTTTTCCAGTAGGTAGAATTGTTATACATGTGTCTAGGCCAGGCAGCAAAATTGACGCTGGTTAAATAGCTCGAAGATAGTATTATGAAGAGGGAGACTATACATTATAGCACTAGTGTAGGTCCAGCCTCTCCTAGCGCTTTTTTCTAACATCCTAGATACTTGTTATAAGGATCATATATGTGAGATTAAAAGTTTGGTATAGGCGAATAAATGGATAAAAAAAAAAAAGTCTACTGTTCCTCTAATCACACCAGACATTGCAAAATAAAATAAACTAACATATAACAAGCCCCGAGTTATTACCAATGGGTGCAGCTAACAAGGAAATTGTATGCATAGTAACTGTAGAAACTAAAAGCTATAAGTTACATAGGATAATAAATATGATATTTTCATATATTTTCACGCCCAGCTTCATGTTATATAAAACATTTAGGTCGATCAATAAATAAATATAAATTACCACCACAAGTGCAATCTAATGAGACAATATTGCTTATAATATGATGTTGATACTTATTCAAATTTAGAGAGGCCTGTGTAAGCATAGCTAGATATACAAAAGCTCTAAACAGACTCTCAAGCTCATAGCTATCATAAATTCTAGAGGTCTGTAATGACATGCTTAGTGAAATTATATGGGTCATGTGTGTATATGACCACAACTAGGGGAGATAATGAACCCAAATACTAGGCGTTTGCCCCAATCACACATTTTACATATTTAAGGGTATTTATATTTGAAATGCACACATACAGTTTAGGCAGGTAAACTTGTGATTGTAGTAGTCCCTTGATGGAAGTTAGTCCCGTAAGAATACCCTTTGAACCATAAAAAGAAAAAAAAATAATATAGTCTCTAGACCTGTTAATATATTACACTTTCACCATTGTTATATTTGCTGCAATATGCTATTGCAATTATAGCATGCTGTGCACTATATATTTTAACCTTGTCTATCAAGGGAATGAGTTAATCTCGTAGGGCTGAAACATGAGGGCTTTATATCAGAAGGGAAGATCCTAATGGTAGATTTTCTTAACCTACTCCAACTTTTCTGAGACAGAGATGACGTTGTTTGCTATTTGCCTCAAAGGGTTTAAGCCAAGAGAAATGAAGTAAATAGCACTGTCGCCATATAAGAGAGAGTCGTGGCGATGTCTCCTTTATCTTTGGGCCCACTAGAGAAACACTATAGATGTCCAGATGACAGTTAGTGCTAGTAGCGTCAAAGCACTTTAAGATCACTCGAGACCCTTGGCTTTCCTTGTCTTCCGGAACATGTATATGGGTAAGATCCTCTCCTGTTTGGCTCTGCAGGACCACGCTTGAAAATGAAAGCTTAGGATTGATCTCTTCAACCTCTCGGTAAGTTTCAGACTTAGTTGATACAAAACCATAGATATGAGGGGAATGCCGGGGCCCCAAAGCATCCCCGCAATTAGTGTTCACCTCATCCGGAACCAGAGACATCACTGTCAAGATCCCGCAACTCTCCTCTGGTTCCACAGCTCCATCAAAAGCAGCAGCAAGCTTATTGTGATGATGGGTTAAGAGTCTGCTGATCTCTGCAAATATCTTGCGGATGTTAGCCATAACAACTGTGTGACCATGAGGGTGATAAAATGGCCGTTGTCTTTATATATACTGAGTAGGTTTTCCAAGCCGAACACACAGCTGGTAGTTAAATATCAACGTTTAGTGCCCCCCGGGTAGCAGATAGAGCTTAAATGGATAAGCTAGATAAATGTTACTTGGGCATCTAGATCTGGTTTTAAGTCCTTTATAGCTAAGTTTAAGCAGGAGCTCTAAAAGACTGCAACCTCTCTCATGTGCTGCTGGCTCCACCCCCCTGTATTAAAAATAATAATACTAATATGTCACAACATAAAAAATATAATCATATGAAATTACACATACCTATTGGCAATAAGGCAAGATTGTGGGGCCGATTTATGAAAGTGCAAGCGAACATGATACGATGTAGCGTATCATGTCCGCCGCACACCGATAAATGCAGACAGCATACACTGTTGGCATTTATCATTGAACAAGCAATTCTTGTGAACTGCTTGTGCAATGCCGCCTCCTGCAGATTTGTGGCTAATCGGCCGCTAGCAGGGGTGTCAATCAGCCCGATCGTATAGGATCAGGCGGATTGATGTCCGCAGCCTCAGAGCAGGCGGACAAGTTATGGAGCAGCGGTTTTTAGACTGCTGCTTTATAACTGCAGTTTCCGACGAAAGGCCCGTGCAGAAACAGGGGTATCAAGCTCCATTCGGAGCTTGATAATTCGGCCCATATGTCTTTTTTTTATTAATTACATAACGCCTGCAATTTTTTGCTTCATATTGAAATTTGCTAGAAGACCCTTTTGTTGACCAGATTGAGACAACAATATAGATGTAGTTTTGACAGTTATAAGGTCATCATTTTTATTTATTTTTTGTAAAATGCATTGCTGTTTTTTGTTTTGAATTAATGGGACATTAAACAGCAGGGTACAACTACAATAGAATAGATACAACTCACCATGCTATTGGTTTTCATCTTGTGCCTGCAGCTGTCTGCAGTTAGTGAAGATCACATTGGGGCCACCATCTTGGAGATTATATTTGTTATCTTCCACGAACGCCGTACCGCTCAAAGCCCCAAGCCGGTAAGTATCCAAACCGGAAGTGTGTAAGGGGAAAGTGGCAGTGGAGCACAGGGGGTGCACGCCGCTGTTAGCAGCCGGTTCCGCTGCTGTAATACAGCATGAAAAACAAAGAGTTCGGCAGCAACAAGCAGAGGCAAAGAAAGTATGTTTAAAAATACAATACTTTATTGATCCATTAAAAAGCCTTTAGGCAAAACATATATAGATACAAAGGGTAGCAGGATAGGAACCTCCTTACATGTTTCGTGCCTATTCTTGGCACTTAATAATAGGAGTAAGGTGTAATAGTACAGCCCCTACTATTTAAAGGGGAAGTACCCAATGATGGCAAAGCTGAGAAAACACCTGAACAAATTAGTGTTTAAAACTGCTTACCTTCACTTAGCACTTGCCAAAAACATGGAAAAAACAGTTCTTAGGAAATAAATAAAAAAAATAACTGTAGATAATATGTAATAAATTGCAAAACATGATGAACATCAAAAATATATATATATATATAAAAAAAAAATATATATATATATAATCAAATAATATGGGTAATATGAGAAATTGTGCAATATTTAAACACTAATGTACCCATGATCATAGAAACATATACAAATTTAAATTTGAATTTAAATTTAAACATCACACTGTCAACTGTATGGTTAATAAAATGATATGAGAAATTCAAAGATAGAAAGAGAAAAAAAAGACATAAGCATGTCAATACCTCTCTCTAAATAAGGATTATAATTTAGTTAACCATAAAGTTTTAATTTCTAGATGGGATATTAGTAGTAGTACTAGATTAGATTTCTAAATATAAGTTTAATATTAATTAAACTAGAAATGAATAGTATATGAAACAATGATTCTAATATATGTATGTTGGCCATATAAAGGCAAAGTACTGGTATCCCTACATAGCAAATTGTTATGGACAATTATAAGGGTAAAAATAGGCTTAAAAATAGGGTTAAAAATCTCTTAAAGAAAAATAGCTTAAAGAAAAAATGGGTAATTATTCTACAAAATAAGACATATCCCATTCACTATTTAAACCCTGAGGTTCTGTTGTTTTTAATTTATAAATCCAAAATAGTTCTCTCTTGAGTAACTTTGACAGTGATATGTGCTACGTGGGTCATGTGTGTTTGATTGAAATGTACTGCTACTGCCGAATCCTTGTTGTAGTTCTTGGTATCCCTAATATGTTCTCTAATGCGCGATCTGAGCTCTCTGGTCGTCTGACCAATGTATTGTAGGGAACAAAGTGAGCACTCCAATAAATAAACAACAAATTCAGTCCTACAATTAGCGTAGAACTCCATATTGAATCTCTCATTGGTTACTGTACTGGTGAATGCATCACTTCTATTAATGACCTCACATGTTAAGCAAGGTCTGGTACCACATTTGTAAGTGCCCTTTTTCCTTATCCAATCACACCCCTGCTTTTTAATTGTATTTACCATACTTGGTACCAACCTGGTACCTAGAGTCGGGGGTTTTTTGGACACAAATTTACAATTTTCTTGAATGTTACCCAAAGATTCATCCTCTTTCAATATATGTAAATGTTTTCTAAGGATGGTTCTGATATCATTAAATTGTTTAGAGTATTCAGTGGTAAATATTATTTTATCCTTACTGAAATCTAGAAATTAAAACTTTATGGTTAACTTAATTATAATCCTTATTTAGAGAGAGGTATTGACATGCTTATGTCTTTTTTTTCTCTTTCTATCTTTGAATTTCTCATATCATTTTATTAACCATACAGTTGACAGTGTGATGTTTAAATTTAAATTCAAATTTAAATTTGTATATGTTTCTATGATCATGGGTACATTAGTGTTTAAATATTGCACAATTTCTCATATTACCCATATTATTTGTTTATATATATAAAAAAATATATATATATTTTTTTGATGTTCATCATGTTTTGCAATTTATTACATATTATCTACAGTGATTTTTTTTATTTATTTCCTAAGAACTGTTTTTTTCATGTTTTTGGCAAGTGCTAAGTGAAGGTAAGCAGTTTTAAACACTAATTTGTTCAGGTGTTTTCTCAGCTTTGCCATCATTGGGTACTTCCCCTTTAAATAGTAGGGGCTGTACTATTACACCTTACTCCTATGATTAAGTGCCAAGCATAGGCAGGGCCGGACTGGCAATAAAAAGCAGCCCTGGAAAAATATGAAGACCAGCCCTATTTTCTGTTAAATTGGTAGATTGCACATGCCCCATTTTTCTCAAAGGGGATTACAGGGTTACTCTTTCCCCAATATTTTTACAGAATTAAATTATATTACTTTGTGTTAAATAAAAATGTCAGATTGATGTTATATAGGCACCCTACAACCCTATTGCATATATTAATACCCCATTTAAATTGTAGCTTTCCAGCCCCAGTTGCTGCAGCCCACCGGGAAATCTCCTGGTATCCTGGTAGGCCAATCCAGCCCTGAGCATAGGCACGAAACATGTAAGGAGGTTCCTATCCTGCTACCCTTTGTATCTATATATATTTTGCCTAAAGGCTTTTTAATGGATCAATAAAGTATTGTATTTTTAAACATACTTTATTTGCCTCTGCTTGTTGCTGCCGCACTCTTTGTTTTTCATATTATATTTGTTATGTTACTTTTAAACTGTGTAAAAAAAACAGCAAAAACTTAACAGCTCTGCTCTCTATTATGTGAGCTAAACTGAAGTAAAATATACAACTATCAAAAAGCCAGTAACATCACAGATCAGTGAAAGTGCACTGCTTCTGTCACAGGATGCATAAATATGTGTGCTACAAGATGGTGGCACCCAGTATAAAATGCAGAGCTTTACCATCTGGATTCTTTAATGGGTTATATTAAGTTAACAGCTTTATTGAAAGCTGCAGATATAGGAGAGAAATCAATAGCATCGTGAGTAGTAATCATCCAGCTGTCACTTTAAATTACTTTCTGCTTTAATGATTGTAAAAGTGTGTCCCTGCCACCAACCACAGAATGGTGGACGGCTTGATCAATGAGTATCAGTTGGGCATAAATATGAATTTCCTGCTGGGTTGGCTAAAAGGCCAAGGGCTTCAGCATATGGGGACAGTTAATAGCTTCTTCCTAAAACTCAGTTCTGCACCAATACTGTCCCAGATTACAGCCTAGCACCCCATATGTGTTTTGTACAACAAGCATTAAAAACCCTCCATTGGATAGAAAGTAACAACAGCACAAAACAGCTTTTTCACAGGGTAAGGTAAGCTGCATTCACACGTCACTCTTATCTTTAGCATTTATCTTCATGTCCCCAGGGCTCTGTCTGTTTACTTCATCCCTTGTGATAATCACCTGACGACGGCAGTCTCTGAATATCCTCATCATACAAGGGAATTAAGTGAGCAGACCATTTATATAGCTCATCTGTACCCTCCATACAATTCTCTTATTAATACATAGTATAGCAATAACAATTTATTTGTCTATCATCAGTAAAAACTTAATGAAAGGCCTGTGCACACAAGATGTTTAAACAGTACTATTATATGCAGCATATAAATAAATAAATATATATATATATATACATACATATATATATATATATATATATATATATATATATATATATATATATATATATATTATCTGTTTTAGAATCCCTAACTCCTTCACCACTAGAGGGATTTGCAGAAATACTTACTGTTTTATGGAGGTCAAACAGGCCACCCTTAGGCCAGGATTACTCTCACTTTGGTTTGGCGGCAGACCTGGAGTGTAGAATCACATGACCAGTGACGTCTCTCTGAATCTTGTTGCTATGGTGAAGTGATGCAGCAGCTGCTGCCAGAATGAGGAGGCAGTGAATATCTAAGACTACTCACAATCAACTGACGTTTAATCATTTTAGAACTCTGAGGTAGCAACAGAGTGCTGAGGAAAACTGCCAACCTCCTCCCATGATCCAGTCTGTGTCTTTAGCCATGCACTGCAGATATGCAAACAAAGCAGTTAACTGCTTCTGAGAACTGAAATTTCAGTATTAAAGGGACACTAGTTTTTACAAACCCGGCGTTGACAAAAAGTGAGCATTGAGCAAAATTTTGCTCCACATCTCACTCCAATACCAGCGCTGCTTACGTTAGCTGGTTGTGCGTGCTCGTGCACGATTTCCCCATAGGAATCAACGGGGAGAGCCGGCTGAAAAAAAGTCTAACACCTGCAAAAAAGCAGCGTTTAGCTCCTAACGCAGCCCCATTGATTCCTATGGGGAAATAAAAGTTATGTATACACCTAACACCCTAACATGAACACCGAGTCTAAACACCCCTAATCTTACACTTATTAACCCCTAATCTGCCACCCCGACATCGCTGACACCTATATTATATTATTAACCCCTAATCTGCCGCCCCCTACATTATACCTATTAACCCATAATCTGCTGCCCCCAACATCGCCGACACCTACATTATATTTATTAACCCCTAATCTGCCGCCCCCAACGTCACCGCCACTATTCTAAATTTATTAACCCCTAAACCTAAGTATAACCCTAACCCCCCCTAATAAATATAATTTAAATAAATCTAAATAAAATTCCTATCATTAACTAAATTATTCCTATTTTAAACTATATACTTATCTATAAAATAAACCCTAAGCTAACTACAATATAACTAATAGTTACATTGTATCGATCTTAGGGTTTATTTTTATTTTATAGGCAAGTATGTATTTATTTTAACTAGGTAGAATAGTTATTAAATAGTTATTAACTATTTAATAAACTTCCTAGCTAAAATAAAGACAAATTTACCTGTAAAATAAAACCTAACCTAAGTTACACTAACACCTAACACTACACTATAATTAAATTAATTCCCTAAATAAAATACAATTAACTAAATTAAATACAATTAAATAAAATTAGCTAAAGTACAAACCCCCCCCCACTAAATTACAGAAAATAATAAACAAATTACAAGATTTTTAAACTAATTACACCTAATCTAATCCCCCCCAAAATAAAAAAGCCCTACCCTACACTAAATTACAAATAGCCCTTAAAAGGGCCTTTTGCGGGGCATTGCCCCAAAGTAATCAGCTCTTTTACCTGTAAAAAAAATTACAAATCGCCCCCCAACATTAAAATCCACCACCCACACAACCAACCCTACTCTAAAACCCACCCAATACCCCCTTAAGAAACCTAACACTAACCCCTTGAAGATCACCTTACCGGGAGAAGTCTTCATCCAACCAGTCCGAAGTCCTCAACGAAGCCGGGAGAAGTCTTCATCCAAGCCGGGCGAAGTGGTTCTCCAGACGGGCAGAAGTCTTCATCCAGACGGCATCTTCTATCTTCATCCATCCGGCGCGGTTCCATCTTCAAGACATCCGACGTGGAGCATCCTCTTCATCCGACGGCTAACACTGAATGAAGGTTCCTTTAAATGACATCATCCAAGATGGCGTCCCTTAGATTCCGATTGGCTGATAGAATTCTATCAGCCAATCAGAATTAAGGTAGAAAAAATCCTATTGGCTGATGCAATCAGCCAATAGGATTGAGCTGGCATTCTATTGGCTGATTGGAACAGCCAATAGAATGCCAGCTCAATCCTATTGGCTGATTGCATCAGCCAATAGGATTTTTTCTACCTTAATTTCCGATTGGCTGATAGAATTCTATCAGCCAATCGGAATCTAAGGGACGCCATCTTGGATGACGTCATTTAAAGGAACCTTCATTCAGTGTTAGCCGTCGGATGAAGAGGATGCTCTGCTTCGGATGTCTTGAAGATGGACCAGCTCTGCACCGGATGGATGAAGATAGAAGATGCCGTCTGGATGAAGACTTCTTCCCGTCTGGAGGACCACTTCGCCCGGCTTGGAGGAAGACTTCTCCCGGCTTCGTTGAGGACTTCGGACCGGTTGGATGAAGACTTCTCCCGGTAAGGTGATATTCAAGGGGTTAGTGTTAGGTTTTTTTAAGGGGGTATTGGGTGGGTTTTAGAGTAGGGTTGGTTGTGTAGGTGGTGGGTTTTAATGTTGGGGGGGATTTGTAATTTTGTTTTACAGGTAAAAGAGCTGATTACTTTGGGGCAATGCCCCGCAAAAGGCCCTTTTAAGGGCTATTTGTAATTTAATGTAGGGTAGGGCTTTTTTTTTATTTTGGGGGGCTTTTTTATTTTGTTAGGGGGATTAGATTAGGTGTAATTAGTTTAAAAATCTTGTAATTTGTTTATTATTTTCTGTAATTTAGTGGGGGGGGGGGTTGTACTTTAGCTAATTTTATTTAATTGTATTTAATTGTATTTAATTTAGGGAATTAATTTAATTATAGTGTAGTGTTAGGTGTTAGTGTAACTTAGGTTAGGTTTTATTTTACAGGTCAAAATGTATTTATTTTAGCTAGGTAGTTTATTAAATAGTTAATAACTATTTAATAACTATTCTACCTAGTTAAAATAAATACAAACTTGTCTGTAAAATAAAAATAAGCCCTAAGCTAGCTACAATGTAACTATTAGTTATATTGTAGCTAGTTTAGGGTTTATTTTACAGGTAAGTATTTAGTTTTAAATAGGAATAATTTAGTTAATTATAGTATTTTTTATTTAGATTTCTTTTAATTATATTTAAGTTAGGGGGGGTTAAGGTTAGACTTAGATTTAGGGGTTAATAACTTTAGTATAGTGGCGGCGACGTTGGGGGCAGCAGATTAGGGGTTAATAAATGTAGGTAGGTGTCGCGTTGTTAGGGACGGCAGATTAGGGGTTAATAATAATTATCTAATGTTTGCGAGGCGGGAGTGTGGCGGTTTAGGGGTTAATATATTTATTATAGTGGTGGCGATGTCCGGTTCGGCAGATTAGGGCTTAAAAATTTAGGACCAGCCAACGCTGCTTTTTAAGCCTAATGCAAAATTCGTAATCTAGGTGTCTGTTTGCACATGTGCACACTGGGTAGCCTGCACTCTTGTATTCCCTTAAGGGGCTTTAGCACTGATTCAGCTTGGTTAATATTGCAAATAATGCTTTGTCTATCATGATTGCTGATGCAAAACTGATAATTCACATTTTAAAAGCATGTGACATCTTAAAGTATTAATCTAAGCCTCCCTTGGAGATAGTGAAACAAACACATTTTTTTTTAGATGTATTTTACAACAAAATGCTGCAAAATAAATAATGAATGTATATTGCAATAATGTTTCACTCGCAATAATGAAACATTTTATGTGTTGTTGTAATGTCAAGTTTAGTGGTCCTTTAATTACTTACATCATTTAGCTCATTGAATCTATAAAAATTATTTTGCCTGACCCTAGCAAGTAAATTCTATGGGGTAAATTTATTAATGTGCGAGCGCACATGATATGATGTAGTGTATCATGTCGCAGCACATCGATAAATTCTGCCTGCATACGTTGTCGGCATTCATCATTGCACCAGCAGTTCTTGTAAACTGCTGGTGCAATCCCACCCCCTGCAGATTCGCTGCCAATTGGCCACTAGCAGGGGGTGTCAATCAACCCGATCGTATTCGGTTTGATTTCTGTCCGCCGCTTCAGAGCAGATGGACAAGTTATGGAGCAGCGTTCTTTAGCCCATTCGAGGCTTGATAAATTGACCCCTTTAGATACAATAATGTTCCTAAGGGATCTTTGTAGCTACCAAATCTGAGATGCTGCATCAGCCTAAATTATGTTGTTCGAGGCATGAAGACCCCTGGAAAAGATATCAGGCCCGATTCTCTAAAACTCTCTGGCTTGATGCCTCTTTGGTATTATGGGGCCCTCAGGGATTGTTTTAAAGGTAATTTTTACCTTAGGAACTGTGTATCTCATTAAGACAAGTGCACTAATAATCTTTATGTCAAGGAGACACTTACTTTAAAATGTAATGCTCAGTAAAATAAGATGATGATACTTTTCATGCCAGCGTTTTTGCAAATCTGTCCTATCAACTTTCCAACTAGTCCATCTTTTTTGCACTGTCAAAAAATCTGTGTCACAAAAAGTAATTTTCTTATATATATTCAAACTCTATTGATTTCTGACCTTGTTGCTACTATGGTTCTAGAAAAGGTTATGAATATTCTTTTTATGTAAGTCCTTCTAGATTACGAGTAGAGTACAATATTAGAAATTAGAAAACAAATTTTTATAGGAAGCGTTAAAAGGCCTTTAAGGACATAATTCTGTACTTGGTTATTCTGTATTAAGACCCTGAATAATAAAGGGGGAGACCCCAAAACGTTACACTTTGTATTTTGTCTGTCTAACAATTAAGAAGACATAAATTAAGCTGTGATAACAAATACCATAATATCACAAAAACAAAGAAATGTGTAATAAATGTGATAAAGTATTTATCACATTTATTACATAAATTAAGCTGTGGTGCTGTGGACCTTTGTTTGTGGACTGAATGAAGTCCTTGGCATTCTTCATCCTGATCTGTCCTCCATGTTATGACCGTAGCTTGTCAGGCATATCCTGTTTCTGACCTTTGGAACTTTTACTTGGGCTACCCTTCTGTCTGCTCCTTTTTATATATGCCTGGTTGTTACTGTGAGCAATAGCCAAACTATTATAAGCAGATTGATACCGACATCCTATACATCATTACTGCCCTATAGACAGCAATGAAGAGCCTGTGCTATTCTCACTGTGTCACTGAGGCTACTCATAGAGACACAATAGAAATGTATATAAGCTTGTTAAAATACCTATGCCTTGGATAGAGCATCACATGAGAGTATCTCTGCTTTCAACACAAAACTGATGAACACGTTGAGTGGAATGATGACAACATATACCCATCATATAATATTTCAATTCTAGGATAAAAGCAGCACTAGATAAAAGCAATAATCCACACTAAATTGATCCACTAGCTATTGTAAAGATTATTAAACTATTTTAACTCTCTTGCACTTATTTATTCTCAATTGTAATACTCTCAATATAAGTATGCCTAAGGTTTCATAACCAAACACATCATTATAGACACCATGGGGGTTTATCATACCCCGGGCAGACATGATTTGCTATAGCGAATCATGTCCACCCTGCATTGCTAAATGCCGACAGCATACGCTGTCGGCATTTAACATTGCACAAGCATTTCTGGTGAAATGCTTGTGCAATGCAGCCCCCTGCACATTCGCGGGTAATTGGCTGATAGCCATTGCCAATCATCTTGATCATATTTGATTGAGATGATTGCAGTCCGTCACCTCAGAGGTAGTGGACGAGTTAAGGATCAGCGGTCTTAAGACTGCTGCTTCTTAAATCCTGTTTCCAGCAAGCCAGAAGGCTGGCGCAGAATAAGAAGTATCCACTGCTTGATAAATATACCCCCATAGCTCAAATAATGATATGAAGGAAAAGAATAAGTAAAACTGAGAAAATGGCACTCACTTGTGGCTACCCATAAAACAATGTGCAGTATTTAAATTGCTGTCAATGATCCTCTGGGTCTTATAGAAAACTAGTCCACAGTCTGATTATTAACCAAAGTCTCAGCTTATGTAATATATAACTCATAGATAGATGCTAGAAAATGATAGCTAAAGACAGATAGAGATAGATAGACAGATAGATAGATATCCAGGTTTTTCCACATTTAAAGGGACAGTCAAGTCCCAAAAAACTTTCATGATTCAAATAGAGCGTGCAATTTTAAACAACTTTCCAATTTACTTTTAGCACCAATTTTGCTTTGTTCTCTTGGTATTCTTAGTTCAAAGCTAAACCTAGGAGGTTTATATGCTAATTTCTTAGACCTTGAAGGCCGTCTCTGCATTTGACAATTTTTCAAATGATTGGCTAAAATGCAAGTCTGTCAAAAAAAATTAAATAAGGGGGCAGTCTGCAGAGGCGCAGATACAAGGTAATCACAGAGGTAAAATGTGTATTATTATAACTGTGTTGGTTATGCAAAACTGGGGAATGGGTAATTAAGGGATTATCTATCTTTAAAAACAACAACAATTCTGGTGTTGACTGTCCCTTTAAAACAAGGACCAGAGTAACAAGCAGTTAGCATTCAGCACCTCCTTTTACTTTCATCTGCATGGTGAAACAACAAGTAGTCAATCAGCTTAGTCAGTGCAATATTCTCATTTGCTTTACGGTGATCTTTTGGGATTTAACCATAATCTGGTGAAATTTCATCATGATCTTGCATATTTAATAGTAAACTTAGGTATAAAAGAGAGTGACTGTGCCTGCACATGCCAGAGGCATTCTCCCTTGTAAATCCCTGGACAAGTATCCAGATGGTATGCTTGGAATTCATTTACAATGGGATGTGGTTATTGAGAAATGTTGATGTAAAATAGCTTCCTTTTTTTATATAGAGGTTTGTTATACTTTCTAGTCAGCTTTTTACAGATATGCTGCGTCACTTTCAAATGATTTTGCATGTGCCTTTAACAAACTGGACTACGAAGCTAATGAATATGGGTAACTGTTTGTACTAGTACTAGACATCTACCTATTCCTACCTTTAGTATTTAAAATCCATTTCTCTCTCCTTTACCACTCTCCTTGCCTTAGAGCTGTGGACATGTAAAAAAGAGAGTGGTCAGAGTTACTGGCACCATATGGTTCAGTTAAGTTACAGAAATGTATTGGGGGGCTTAGCTCCTCCTTAGAACTATAACTGCAAACAGTGAATAAATGTGTTTATTAAAAACAAATTTACATATATAAGTAGACAGATGGTCAGCTGATAACTAGGATGGTCATCTGATGACTAGTGGATAAAGCACCTACAGAGAAACAAATGTAATAAGGTATTGCTGCGAAGTTTGAGAAACAAGTTCTAATAATGTGAAATGTAGATTAAGTTAAGACTTTCTAAGACACTACTGAGTCTGGTATTTAGCAGACAACAATAATGAGAGTCTGTATTTGATAATATGATGGACAAGTGAGTCTCAAGCCACTGCTGCCAAGCAAATCGTAGGATGGACTGGCATATGGGAGCTCTCTTAGGTGGAGGGTGACTTTCATCTGCTGGGTTATCTGAGGGTATAGCAGCTGTCCCTAGTTGGATACCTTTGCTAATCTTTAAAAAGACACAAGCCAAGGAAGCTATATAGATAGGTGGAACAGCCAAAGTGATTAAGCTGTCACTGCATGGGTGAAAATCTCAGTCTCCTTCACTGGTTCCCACATGCAGGGACAGGAGCAGGCTAGTGGGGTAATCTCATGCCTTTTATTAAGAACACCATATAAATAAATACACATAGGGGTAAAGTTATGAAGCAGTATTTGTAGGTTTTGTGGCTTTGAGGAACAGGTTTGCATGAGTGAGATTGCAGCCACATGTTTAAGAAGCAGACACTGCTTCTTTTGTCTTTCCACCAGAGTTGGTGAGATCTATCACATCAGCACTCGCTCATTCTGGGTTATTGACTTGCTCTGCTCTTGCTCAATTGATTCCGCAGGAGCAGGGGGAGGCACTGCACAAGAAACCTAAAGTGGTGACTGCAGACGGCCAGGTACACTACTTGTTAACCTGTCTGCAATGATGATAGATTTTGCCTATAGTGACTCATTAGGGGTTATGTTAGCAGGGGAATGAAAGAATGGCCTATAAACTCACAATAAATTGAATAGTGGGGGAGAAGAGAGTTTTTAGGCAAATGATAATGGAGCTATTCTCTGGAAACAGCTCTAAATCTGAAAATACAAAAGAAAACCAAATGCGCTATAAAATAGCTAAAACACACACACACTGAGAACAATTAAATAGATAGGGGCCAATTTATTAAGGGCCGAATGGCCCTGAATGTACCTGTTTCCGTGCAAGCATTCAGGCTCGGCGGAAACAGGAGTTAAGAAACATCAGTCTTAAGACCGCTGCTACTTAACTCGTACGCCTCCTCTGAGGCGGCGGACATTAATCTGCCTGATCGTATGCGGGTTGATTGACATCCCCTGCTAGCGGTCGATTGGCCGTGAATCTGCAGGGAGCGGCATTGCACAAGCAGTTCACCAGAACTGCTTGTGCAATGTTAAATGCCGACAGCGTATGCTGTTGGCATTCAGCGATGTCGGGCTACAGCGGATCATGTCCAACCGACAATTGATAAATTCGGCCCCAATGTGTTTATTACTAACAAAATATTCTATCCAATGTTGATTACAATGTTAAATATCCACCAGTGGAAACACTCAGAACATTAAAAAATACATACAATAATTAAAAACTGATGTGCAAACATATTCCATTTGATTCTGGTATAAAGTGCAATAATTCCACTTTGTAGTGTTCATTAAAAGTGTCCAAGGTTCTAAAATGGATTATGTCCTTACTAGTCCAAAAGCCTGTGTACACGGGCCATTTTTTGCAGTACAGCGGTCCCACCCCTTGCTCTCTCTCTCTATATCCCCTCTCTTTTGCTCTCTCTTTCTCCCCTCTCTTTTGCTCTCTCTCTCCCCCCTCTCTCTTTTGCTCTCTCTTTCTCCCCTCTCTTTTCCCCCTCTCTTTTGCTCTCTCTCCCCCCCTCTCTTTTGCTGTCTCTCTCCCTCTTTTGTTGTCTTTCTCCCTCTTTTGCTGTCTCTCTCCCTCTCTTTTGCTCTCTCTCTCCCCCTCTCTTTTGCTCTCTCTCTCTCTCCCCTCTTTTGCTCTCTCTTTCTCCCCTCTCTTTTGCTCTCTCTCCCCCATCTCTTTTGCTGTCTCTCTCCCTATTTTGCTGTCTCTCTCCCTCTTTTGCTCTCTCTCTCCCTCTCTTTTGCTCTCTCTCCCTCTCTTTTGCACTCTCTCCCCTTCTCTTTTGTGCTCTCTCCCCCCTCCCTTTTGCGCTCTCTCCCCCCTCTCTTTTGTGCTCTCTCCCCCCTCTCTTTTGCGCTCTCTCCCCCCTCTCTTTTGTGCTCTCTCCCCCCTCTCTTTTGTGCTCTCTTTACCCTCTCTTTTGTGCTCTCTCCCCCCTCTCTTTTGTGCTCTCTCCCCCTCTCTTTTGTGCTCTCTCCCCCCTCTCTTTTGTGCTCTCTCCCCCTCTCTTTTGTGCTCTCCCCCCCCCTCTCTTTTGTGCACTCTCCCCCCTCTCTTTTGCTCACTCTCCCCCTCTCTTTTGCTCTCTCTCTCCCTCTCTTTTGCTGTCTCTCTCCCCCTCTCTTTTGCGCTCTCCCCCTCTCTTTTGCGCTCTCCCCTCTCTTTTGCGCTCTCTCCCCCTCTCTTTTGTGCTCTCTCCCCCCTCTCTTTTGTGCACTCTCCCCCCTCTCTTTATCTCACTCTCCCCCTCTCTTTTGCTCTCTCTTTCTCCCCTCTCTTTTTCCCCTCTCTTTTGTTCTCTCTTTCCCCCCTCTCTTTTGCTGTCTCTCTCCCTCTTTTGCTGTCTCTCTCCCTCTTTTGCTGTCTCTCTCCCTCTCTTTTGCTGTCTCTCTCCCTCTCTTTTGCTGTCTCTCTCCCCCTCTCTTTTGCGCTCTCCCCCTCTCTTTTGCGCTCTCCCCTCTCTTTTGCGCTCTCTCCCCCTCTCTTTTGTGCTCTCTCCCCCTCTCTTTTGTGCACTCTCCCCCCTCTCTTTATCTCACTCTCCCCCTCTCTTTTGCTCTCTCTTTCTCCCCTCTCTTTTTCCCCTCTCTTTTGCTCTCTCTTTCCCCCCTCTCTTTTGCTGTCTCTCTCCCTCTTTTGCTGTCTCTCTCCCTCTTTTGCTGTCTCTCTCCCTCTCTTTTGCTGTCTCTCTCCCCCTCTCTTTTGCTGTCTCTCTCCCCCTCTCTTTTGCGCTCTCTCCCCCTCTCTTTTGCGCTCTCTCCCCCCTCTCTTTTGCGCTCTCTCCCCCCTCTCTTTTGTGCACTCTCCCCCTCTCTTTTGTGCTCTCTTCCCCCTCTCTTTTGTGCTCTCTCCCCCTTCCTTTTGTGCTCTCTCTCCCCCTCTCTCTTTTGTGCTCTCTCACACCTCTCTTTTGTGCTCTCTCCCCCTCTCTTTTGTGCTCTCTCCCTCTCTCTTTTGTGCTCTCTCCCTCTCTCTTTTGTGCTCTCTCCCCCTCTCTTTTGTGCTCTCTCACCCCCCTCTCTTTTGTGCTCTCCCCCTCTCTTTTGTGTTCTCCCCCTCTCTTTTGTGCTCTTTTGTGCTCTCCCCCTCTCTTTTGTGCTATCTCATCCCTCTCCTTTGCTCACTCTCCCCAATCTCTTTTGCTCACTCTCCCCCCTCTCTTTATCCCCCTCTTCTGCTCTCACTATTCCCTTCTTTTTAGAGCTCTCTGTCTCAATGAAATGAATCACTCACTGTGCACTCACCCGGCATCTGGCCCCGCCCAGCCCTGTCCGCGTCATGCTCAGCCCTGTCCACATCACGCGTGGCCCGCCCGACCACGCCACACCCAGGGCACGCCCACGTCACGCCCGCCGGGATTTAACGTAATCTGGTGAGATTTTATCATGATCTTGCAGACTTAATAGTAAACTTAGGTATAAAAGACAGTGACTGTGCCTGAACATGCCAGAGGCATTCTCCCTTGTAAATCCCTGGACAAGTATCCAGATGGTATACTTGGAATTCATTTACAATGGGATGTGGTTATTGAGAAATGTTGATATAAAATAGCTTCCTTTTTTTATATAGAGGTTTGTTATACTTTCTAGTCAGCTTTTTACAGATATGCTGCGTCACTTTCAAATGATTTTGCATGTGCCTTTAACAAAATGGACTACGAAGCTAATGAATATGGGTAACTGTTTGTACTAGTACTAGACATCTACCTATTCCTACCTTTAGTATTTAAAATCCATTTCTCTCTGATGACTAGTGGATAAAGCACCTACAGAGAAACAAATGTAATAAGGTATTGCTGCTCTCTCTCCCCTCTCTTTTGTGCACTCTCCCCCTCTCTTTTGTGCTCTCTCCCCCCTCTCTTTTGCTCTCTCCCCCCTCTCTTTTGCTCTCTCTCTCCCCCCTCTTTTGCTCTCTCTTTCTCCCCTCTCTTTTCCCCTCTCTTTTGCTCTCTCTTTCTCCCCTCTCTTTTTCCCCTCTCTTTTGCTCTCTCTTTCCCCCCCTCTCTTTTGCTGTCTCTCTCCCTCTCTTTTGCTGACTCTCTCTCTTTTGCTGTCTCTCTCCACCTCTCTTTTGTGCTCTCCCCCTCTCTTTTGCGCTCTCCCCCTCTCTTTTGCGCTCTCTCCCCCTCTCTTTTGTGCTCTCTCCCCCCTCTCTTTTGTGCACTCCCCCCTCTCTTTTGTGCTCTCTTCCCCCTCTCTTTTGTGCTCTCTCCCCCTTCCTTTTGTGCCCTCTCTCCCCCTCTCTCTTTTGTGCTCTCTCTCCCCCTCTCTCTTTTGTGCTCTCTCCCCTCTCTCTTTTGTGCTCTCTCCCCCCTCTCTTTTGTGCTCTGTCCCCTCTCTTTTGTGCTCTCTCCCCTCTCTTTTGTGCTCTCTCCCCCTCTCTTTTGTTCTCTCTCTCCCCCTCTCTTTTGTTCTCTCTCTCCCCCTCTCTTTTGTGCTCTCTCACCCCCCTCTCTTTTGTGCTCTCCCCCCTCTCTTTTGTGCTCTCCCCCCTCTCTTTTGTGCTCTCCCCCCTCTCTTTTGGGCTCTCCCCCTCTCTTTTGTGCTCTCCCCCTCTCTTTTGTGCTATCTCCCCCCTCTCTTTTGCTCACTCTCCCCCTCTCTTTATCCCCCTCTTCTGCTCTCACTATCCCCTTCTTTTTAGAGCTCTCTGTCTCAATGAAATGAATCACTCACTGTGCACTCACCCGGCATCTGGCCCCGCCCAGCCCTGCCCGTGTCACGCTCGGCCCCGCCCGCCCCGTCCACATCATGCATGGCCCCGCCCGACCATGCCCATGTCACACCCGGGTCACGCCCACGTCGCGCCCACCGGCCACGCCCACTCCACCACACACGACGCCAGGAGGAAGTCAAGACAGTTAGAAAACCAGGTGTGTTTGTCTTTGTGCGCAGTCTCTACTGTGCATGACAGCTTCGGACAAACACACTTGGCTTTTTATTATATAGGATTAAAGTTCCAGACCTTGTATAATCCCAGGGCGTCTGGAGGTCTAGGGTTGCAAGTGCTTTTACTGTAATATCCAAACAGATTTCCCAAACAAACAGCCCCTTCAGGGTCTTATGCTGTCCACATGTGGATGTGTGGTACTTAAGGAATTCACTTACCCGCTATGCCCCCTCACTAAGACATCTTATAACACTGTATAAGTAAGTTGAATGTGGAGCGGACTTGCCTGTCAGCCTTAGCGTCCTCCATCCTGCCAATCACGGCTGGATTTTTGTATGTACAATGTTTACTGTATATGTAGGAAGGCGGCTATTGGCTAGCCTAAATTTGTAAGAGGAGTCTTACCCTATATATGCTTGCTCATGTCTTCTTCACCTTGCCTGCGTTTCCTTTATGTTTCCTGGGGAATCTCTTGCGATTCTGCGTTATAGTGAGCTAGAGTCTGCTTCTGCCTCTTTTATAAGCTGTTTTTGAGGGGCCAGAGCAGGGAGCTGCACTGCTCAGTATGGGGAGGACCAGGGAGGTGAGCTACGGGGGTTGGGAGTCAATCGGCAGCGGACAGGAAGGAGGCCTTTCGGTACCACACAGGTAAGAAGAGCAGTTTTGTTGTTGCTAGTCTTAAGCGAGCAGAAGGAAGGATGGCGCTTTACCTAGCTGGCCTGTTCATCTTTGCACACAACAGATCCTGCACAGACTGGGTTCCTCAGCCTGCTTAGTGCTTTGCTGCTACAGGCTGGGGAGAGTCCGCCTCCACGTTCACTGCGCATATGCAGTCCTGATTTTCATTTCTGGACTGGTGTGTGAAGATAGATACACACAGGCAGGTGCAATGTGGGACAGGGCAGCTTCTCCTTTCCCTGCCACAAATAGTTATGCACCTCCTTTTATCAGGGGTAACGTGTGTGTGCTCCAGAAATACATTATCATTACTCCTGTGTTCTATTTCTAAGCTTATGTATTAACAGGACAACTGCTTCATTATTACGTTTATTATATATCAGTGATGCATTAATCACGCAATTCCATGAAACAATTTATTGCTAAACACAAGAAGCTGCTTAGGAAGTAACATGTATCACCAGGGTGTTTTAGTACTTTTACGTATTGTAATTATGAATATTAATAATTAATAGCAGTATAAAACTATTGTCAGTGATATCTACAATTAATATAGCAGAACTTTGTTGATACACTTCAGTAAGATATTAGATCTCTGTAGTGTACTCCAAAATATCACTACTGAGATATCTATAATTTTGACAACAATATTATTATTAAAAAATTATATTTAATCCTTTGTTCTGATCAGTTATCTTTATAGACACATTGAATTATATTTATGTAAAAACTAGATTATGAAACAATTATACATGCTTATTCTGTTACAATTTTCTATACAAAACAGACGATAAAATATATCTCTAAAAATTTACCTTACTCACAATGAATCACTTATTAAAATATCACAACTGAGAATACCAGAACAGTCTATAAGTAGCCAATAACTCTAATTTACTGCCACTATATAAGCCTCTAAGTTATAATGCTGAACTTATAATAATCAGAGAAATTGTATATTATTAATGCAAAAGTCAATTTATATGCCAATTAATCTGGCCTGAAACAACCTCTTATTTAGCCACAATAAAACAAATTATAAAATATATTCCAATGGCAGGAATTAACTTATGACATTAAAATACAAAAATTATTTCTAAATATTAATATTTAACACCAGTATACTTACTACCCTTGGTCTAATTAATATTAAATATAAGAATAAATTACCTTGCAACTCACAGCTGTAGTTTAACTATGCTATAAATAATTTCTATTAAAATATAAAATAACCATTAATACATTATAAAATAAACCAATTTGAAAGTTTTAGCTTTTTCAGATAACTTATTTTCACTGTCATATAAAGAGAATGTGCAATTCTGGAAATAAAATGTTAGGCCCAATTTTGCTTTATAGAGACTGTAATCCAAGGCCGCAGATCAATTCAGCAGTCAGTTTAAGCAGCATCCCCCACCCTTTTTTACTTCCTGTGTTTGTGACTTTATCAAGTGATAAAGCCGACCCATATTCTATAATCATTGGTGAAAACTGGGAACACCATTATCGGAGCTTTTCTTCTGATAGGCCCATCGGAGCTGAACATCTCATTGGTCCCTGGAAATGCATGTATTTTAATAACAGCCAAACCCTTTTAGCTGTAATACCATTTCTGAACCATCGGTGGCAGCAGACATTGGTAAACAGTTTCATTATTAAATTTAAGTACTGAAAGTATATATTTTTATCAAATGCCTATTTATATACACTTATAATTTCCTAGTTTTAATAAACTATATGTTCCATACATGGCCTATTTAGTCTGACCGAGCACGTCATTAAAAGTTCAAACATGAGTATTCCACCTATAATATTTTAGAAGATGCATTTAGAAATCACATTTTTATGAAGGGACTTGAAAGGATTCTTTTATACTTATACTCAGCATGGATTCAATTAATATTTTACTTCAGTTTACAATTTTCATCTTTCCAGGTATTATAAATATTGTATACTTCTGGATATCACTTTAATATTCAGTGCATGGACTTATGTTTATGACCAATGTTCATAGGATATCTTGTTGGTTTATTACATGTCTGAAAAATAAAGAAACAGATGTTGTTATTTTGAAATAAGTCAAACATTTATAAATACCAATGCAGTTATTTATTTAAACTCATACACCTAGATTACGAGATGTGCGTTATGAGTCAAATAGCAGCGTTGTGGCCCATAACGCATTATTTTCTCTAACACAGTCATTACGAGTCTTGTCGGTATAGCTGTACCGCAAGCCTTTTAGCCTGTAACGCAACGTCAGTACCACACTCGTAAAAATGAAGTTTTTAATGGGATTCCCATAGTGCCAGTATTATGAGTTTTGCATTCTGGCTAAAAAGTGAGCGTTACAGCCTAAAACAACAAGATCCATACCGCCATCTAAAGTCAGTAGTTATGAGTTTTACGCTACAAAGCTGTAACATAAAACTCATAACTAAAGTGTTAAAAAGTGCACTGACAACCATAAACTACCTATTAACCCCTAAACCAAGGCCCTCCCGCATCGCAAACACTATAATAAATGTATTAACCCCTAATCTGCCGCTCCCGACATCGCTGCCACTAATAAAATGTATTAATCCCTATTAACCCCTAATCTGCCGTCTGCCCACATCACCCCCACTATACTAAAGTTATTAAGCCCTACACCACCGCCACTATAATAAACCTATTAACCCCTAAACTGCAAGCCCCCCCACATCAAAATAAACTAAATTAAACTAGTAACCCCTAAACCTAAGCCCCCCTAACTTTATATTAAATTTACAATTTCCCTAGCTTAAATTAAATTAAAACGTACTTGTCAAATAAAAAAACTAAGCTTAAACTAACAATTAAACTAATATAATTATTAAACTAAAATTAAACTAACTACCAATTAAATTAAACTAAACTACACATTAAAAAAATCCTAACACTACTAAAAATTACAAACTATCTAATTACAAAAACAAAAAAATACTAAATTACAAAAAATAACAAACACTCAATTACACCTAATCTAATAGAAACAGTCAAAAGAAAATGACGGCACTTGCAATACTACAGCAAAATATTGACCCTTGATCCCCTCAGAAAAAGAGGTAATGAATATTGTTCTGAGTGTCAAAAGGGAGAGAGATATCCGTAATAGCAAGGGTCTCCTAGTCCCACCCACCTCATCCACGATATTCCATTCAATGAGAGGTATAAATACATACACAAACCGCCTCTAATACAGCTTTCATGTAGTGACCTGTCCACAGGGTACAACACCGACTACTCTCTGTCCTCCAGAACGCACAATCAGTCCGGTACAATAAACCAGCTTTACCTGATATGTAGTCGTGTTTTCTCCCCTCTTGGCTCACTCACAGATCGGTGTGTGACATCATCCGCTCTCTCCAGCTTATCCATCTGATTGGACGATCCTTGAGGTGGGTGGCGCAACTAGGTGCAGGAATTCGCTGAGTGCTGCAGTGCAATCCTCCGTTTCAAAAATCCACTAACAACCAAAGTGAGGTGCACACGGAGACTCGGCTAGTTAAAGGAATAATTTTATTGTAGAAATCTAAAACCAGCTTGTGTATTAAAGGTCACAATACACAATCTATAGGCCCATAGGGAGGAAGGTCCCCACTCCAGGGACTGTGCGCTAATGCGTTTCGGCTAAAACAGCCGTAATCGTAGCTACAGTCAGAAGTACCCATGAGCCTTATATATCCTATAAAGCAACGTGATTGGATAAAAACACTTTACCTGGAGTGGAGCTCTATACACACCCTCTTTTCCAATTGATTACAAAGAATGAAGTTGCAACTAAACATTGTCACAATAATACATTTGATAAAGGGGCCAAAAGTTAAACACATACATAAATCAGCAATTAAGCGAGTAAATTCATTTTAAACATTCAAACATCATGATTAGATATACATTAAAATGAATTAGGCACATCCTAAAGAAGAATAATATATACATACACAGTACTAGACAGAAAACCCATTGCTGGGAATACTTTCCTCCATGCCCGAAGCAATCACTCCAAAAGGGTTTTTAGATTAGTCCTAAAAGGGTAATTCTGTTAATGAAGTATACCCCAGCGCCAACTAAAACCTTATAAGCCCAGGGTAGTGATACCTAGCTATCACTCACAAAAAAATCAAAAGAATGAAAATATACCTAGGCACCAGACAATGGAGGCTAAGGTGATTATAGATAATACAAATTTATTACAATCTGGTTAAAACAATAATATACAATCTTATACACTGCGGTGGATCCACGCATATAAACAATAGCATAAATGATTACAATAATAAATACTAAAAACAAATGCTGAAAACAGATGCTATAAGCAAATTCCAAAGATATTCCAATTGGTAATATGATAGATATAACAGTGATGTCTGACAAGTGCAGGTGCAAATAATGAACCAATCGAAAATGTGAAAAATAAAAAATGCAAAAATACAAAGATAATAGTCCAAAAATTAGTCCAAGATCACAAATATCCAATAGATTGGCGGCGAGTGTCCACAAGTGTTGTGTGCCAGTAAGTAGTGTTGATCCTGTGAGGTAGTGTAATAAAAAATCCAAATGTAAAACAAAACAAGTGATAACAAAAAAATGTGAAAAAATATATAACAATAGTGTCCAATACTGGTGCTTCTAGTGACTGTCCCTAGATGTGGCGATATCAATAGGGTGCTGGACAAAAATATGGTGCTGGACAAAAAACATAAATCCTATGAGAGAAAACCTGTGAAAAAAAAGATAAGACAATGTGTAGAACTATCAAACAAAAATCCTCCAATTGAAATAAGGCTTACCAGTGCAGGTCTACGCGTTTCGGCCCTCTCTAGGCCTTTATCAAGACTGGTTTAATGCTTAAACTGATGGCCTTATATATGCATAGATTAACTACCGGAAGTTACCCTAGGAGACCGTTTCTGGTTTGGCGATATTTTATCTTATAGAATATAGCCCTTAAATCTTCTAAGGATATACTACCTGTGAGAATATAAATTCTATTAATAAAAATTTTTAAATGACCGCTCTCAAAAATATTTCTACTGGTATCATTCATATCTATTTGTAGCCTCCGTGTATCACTGACGTCACTTCCGGTGGGAGAAATTCACGGCATAGTCTTTGGATCTGTATTTTACCCAGACGGTTAATATCCTCTATATCATCACTATAATATTTAATAAGTCTGTAGTTAAGCTTAGAATTAGGGCCCGGAAAGACCATCAACTTCGTCAAGAAGAAGATACACTGAGGAAGGCGAGGAGGGGCCAAAGTAAATAACAGAAACAGCAAAGAGAACGAAATATCGACTACAATGAGCACTGAGGGAATTTTCAATTTAAGTTCTCATAGTTTAACTAAGGAAGAAAATTCTATCCTCAAATTCGGCCTCTCATTCGCCCCCACAAGGAGCTTGGATACATTTCAATCTTTCATTAATACGAAAGAATTTATCCAAAAGCTCACATTGAAAAGATTCTTCGCCAAATCAGCAGTCGAGAGATCTGTTTATAAACCATATGAACATACTGATGGCTACAGACACACGGATTTGAAACCGAAGTCATTGTTTTACCCTATAAATAGCAAGGGAGCAGCCATTGAAGCATTTGAAATGATAGTCTGTAAAGAGATCAAGGACCTACAGTCAAAGAAATTGAAATTGAGAACACACAATCTGTCTCAACCACAGATCAAAATGATCAGAACATTGGAAGATAACTATAATTTGACCATCAAACCCGCGGATAAGGGGGGCTGAATCGTTGTCATGGACAGAATCAACTACAAAATGGAAAACGAGAGAATATTGAGTGACCAAGAGACATACTGAAAACTACCCTCAAATCCAGTAGGAGCATACAAAAAGGAACTGCTGGTAATATTGGATCAAGCAAAGGAACAAGGGATACTGAGTAATAAGGAATATAACTATATCAACATAAGCCATCCCATTACGCCTGTGATATACCATCTGCCGAAGATCCATAAATCATTGCAGAAACCACCACGAAGGCCGATAATTTCAGGTATCGGATCTTTAAGCAGCAATTTATCAGAATATATTGATCTCAATCTTCAGAGATATGTTAAACAGCTACCCTCGTACCTCAAGGACTCCACTCAGGTCCTAAATCTTTTGGAAGACACTCCCTGGGAAGATGGCTACATTTTAGACATGTGATGTCATTGTATACCTGTATCCCCCATGAGGATGGGCTAGAAGCAGTCAAATTTTTCCTGGATAAGGATCTCGAAATCCCTGAAGAGCAGAAAGATTTTATTCTAGAAGGGATCCAGTACATCTTGACCCACAATTATTTCCATAATGAAGGAAATTACTTTTTACAAATTTGCGGTACAGCAATTGGGACCAGGTTCGCGCCTAGCTATGCCAATTTGTTTATGGGCAAGTGGGAAAACATCTTCTGGGAATCTTGCCCAGCAGGCGCGGACCTGGTCCTATACCGCCGTTTTATAGATGACATCATTATCATCTGGAAGGGAACCCAGGAGGACTTAGACTATACTATTGAAGTCATGAATAGAAACATCAACAATCTAAAATTTACATATACGTGGAGTACCACCGAACTGGTCTTCCTAGACTTAAAAATAGAGGTCAAAGATGGCAAGATCGAGACATCTACGCATTTTAAAGATGTAGATAGCAATAACTACATACATAGTATGAGTTGCCATCACAAAAGCTGGAAGGAGAACATCCCAAAGGGGCAGCTATTAAGGATAAAGAAAAACTGCTCGACAAAAGAGAAATGGGAAGAACAAGCCACACTCATCAAAAATAAGTTCTTAGAGAGAGGATACAATGAGAGCTTGCTTAACCAGAAGACCCAAGAAGTTGACAACATTGAAAGAAACGAACTTTTGAAGTATAAGAAAAAAACACCTATGTCAGAAAATGACCTTTCTAATGTGGTAATGATCACGGAATATAGTGAAAATAAAAACATCATCGAGAAAATATTCCAGAAACACTGGTCACTTCTGAAAGATGACGACCTGATAGGTGAAAGATTGCCATCTAAACCAAAGTTCGTTTACAGAAAAACGAAGAACTTGAGAAGCAAATTGGCTCCGAGTATAGAAAAGAAGAAGAAACAAGGTATCAGAGATACATTTGGGAAAGAGGTGAAAGGCTTTTTCTCTTGTTTGTCTTGCAAGGCGTGTAAAAATGGTATTAAATCTACCACGTTTAACAGTTATAACACCAAAGAGAAATACAAAATTAACAAGCTGATCAGATGTCAAGACAGCGGAGTGATTTATATGTTACAGTGCTCGTGTGGTCTTCAATATGTAGGCCAAACGTCAAGGATCCTGAAAGATAGGATACGCGAACACCTGTTATTGATCGAAAAGTTAAATATGGACACAGCCCTATATAAACATTTTTCAACTAAACACAAGGGCAACATAAGAGAGTTAACCTTTATCGGTATACAGAAGATCAGAAAAGATTGGAGGCGGCAATTATACAAAGAAACTACTCACCGCCGAATCAAAGTGGATTTTAAATATCGACTTTCTCTACCCTAAGGGTTTGAACAATAAGGAAGATCTATCCCACTTATTCAATGTGATCTGATTCCTCTCTAGTAACATAAATACATCATATCCATTCCCATTCTTGATCCTCTCTCCTTAGAGTACTAGTCTTCGTATAATCTGCCTTAGACTACTATGTCATAGATATGATAAATATTTATCATATGATATACATAAGATTCGACACCATCAAAATGTAACCGATGGGATTAACTTAAGCTACCAAATCTGATATGGTTCTGTCCCCCAAAAAGGATGATGGCACACAGCCTTATAGATTCCTACGAGTCTAAGCGAATTCTTTCTCCTTCCACGCTAGGCAATAAGTTCTATTTGGACCAATTTGTCCCAATCTAGACTAGGTGCATGAACAGCGATAGATTTGGGGCATTAATACCAGCATGGCCCAAAGATAGGCCTGTTCATTTACCCTTATATATTTAAGTATCAATTTAAAATTTAAAAATTCCAGTTAACCCCTTTTCCTTCCAGCTACTAAACAAGTCCATACCTGACAGATCTCAGGTATAGGCACCCAGAACCAAGTTGGCTTATATACACATCTTGTCAGGTGCGGATTTATAACTTATACCCACAAGTAATCAAATAAGATAGACACTACATAAGAACCTAAGTATCTGTGGAGACAATCAGTGAGATTTTGTCCACACCTTGCATTCCATTCCTGTTAGTAACCACACTATAATTATTTCCACTGATGCTAATTAAAGCTCTATCAACCAGTCTAAGTTTAACCTCGTACTCCATTACTATCAGTAACTACGTTATAATTAGAGTTTTACCATTCAGGTCAAGGTAATCTATGTACCTCATTATTAGTAGTAACTACACTATAAGTATTTCCACTAATACCAATTAGGATTTTATCAATCAGTTTTTAGGTAAAACTGCCAATTTAATACCATCCTTAGGCCTAGATTTGGAGTTTGGCGGTAGCCGTGAAAACCAGCGTTAGAGGCTCCTAACGCTGGTTTTAGGCTACCGCCGGTATTTGGAGTCATTCAAAAAAGGGTCTAACGCTCACTTTTCAGCCGCGACTTTTCCATACCGCAGATCCCCTTACGTCAATTGCGTATCCTATCTTTTCAATGGGATCTTTCTAACTCCGGTATTTAGAGTCGTGTCTGAAGTGAGCGTTAGAAATCTAACGACAAAACTCCAGCCGCAGAAAAAAGCCAGGAGTTAAGAGCTTTCTTGGCTAACGCCGGTTCATAAAGCTCTTAACTACTGTGCTCTAAAGTACACTAACACCCATAAACTACCTATGTACCGCTAAACCGAAGTCCCCCCACATCGCCGCCACTCGATTAAAAATTTTTAACCCCTAATCTGCCGACCGCCACCTACGTTATACTTATGTACCCCTAATCTGCTGCCCCTAACACCGCCGACCCCTATATTATATTTATTAACCCCTAACCTGCCCCCCACAACGTCGCCGCCAGCTACCTACAATAATTAACCCCTAATCTGCCGACCGCAAAGCGCCGCTACTTACGTTATCCTTATGTACCCCTAATCTGCTGCCCCTAACACCGCCGACCCCTATATTATATTTATTAACCCCTAACCTGCCCCCCACAACGTCGCAGCCAGCTACCTACAATAATTAACCCCTAATCTTCCGACCGCAAAGAGCCGCCACCTACATTATAGCTATGTACCCCTAATCTGCTGCCCCTAACACCGCCAACCCCTATATTATATTTATTAACCCCTAATCTGCGCCCCTCAATGTCGCCTCCACCTGCCTACACTTATTAACCCCTAATCTGCCGAGCGGACCGCACCGCTACTATAATAAAGTTATTAACCCCTAATCCGCCTCACTAACCCTATAATAAATAGTATTAACCCCTAATCTGCCCTCCCTAACATCGCCGACACCTAACTTCAATTATTAACCCCTAATCTGCCGACTGGAGCTCACCGCTATTCTAATAAATGTATTAACCCCTAAAGCTAAGTCTAACCCTAACACTAACACCCCCCTAAATTAAATATAATTTTAATCTAATGAAATTAATTAACTCTTCTTAAATAAATTATTCCTATTTAAAGCTAAATAAATCCTAATATAGCTACAATATAAATTATATTTATATTATAGCTATTTTAGGATTAATATTTATTTTACAGGTAACTTTGTATTTATTTTAACCAGGTACAATAGCTATTAAATAGTTAAGAACTATTTAATAGCTAAAATAGTTAAAATAATTACAAATTTACCTGTAAAATAAATCCTAACCTAAGTTACAATTAAACCTAACACTACACTATCAATAAATTAATTAAATAAAATACCTATAATTATCTACAATTAAACCTAACACTACACTATCAATAAATAAATTAAATACAATTCCTACAAATAAATACAATGAAATAAACTAACTAAAGTACAAAAAATAAAAAAGAACTAAGTTACAAAAAATAAAAAAATATTTACAAACATTAGAAATATATTACAACAATTTTAAACTAATTACACCTACTCTAAGCCCCCTAATAAAATAACAAAGCCCCCCAAAATAAAAAAATGCCCTACCCTATTCTAAATTACTAAAGTTCAAAGCTCTTTTACCTTACCAGCCCTGAACAGGGCCCTTTGCGGGGCATGCCCCAAGAAGTTCAGCTCTTTTGCCTGTAAAAAAATAACATACAATACCCCCCCCCCAACATTACAACCCACCACCCACATACCCCTAATCTAACCCAAACCCCCCTTAAATAAACCTGCAGAGAATGTAACCTAGACACTACCATCACAGGCTATATATAAAATGTACTCCATTAACCATTAAGGGTACATGAGAACGAAAGGCCATATATATCATGTAAATTTAAAGTTATTGTCAGGTATTATGACAAGCATTCTATGATCATTTTAGATAATATAATGAACATTTCCTGGCCTTTAAGGTTCCACCTCAAGCACTATTGGTACTTGATATAGAAGTTTGGAAACTCAGTTTAACCGTCTATTTTATAACCCCTGGTTTCACATTAGATATAGTTTTTAGCTTTAAGAAACTCTGGGCACTAGGCTATGACACAAATATAGATTCAAACGATAGGTTAGAAACTTCGGATAGACCTATTGTCTGTAATTACAGCTGAATGTAGCTTAGAATTTGCCATCATAGGCTATACACAAAGTATTTTTTACCAATTCAAAGGGCACATGAAAATATAAAGTCATACACTCCTTGTAGATTTTCTACATCAACTGTTATTTTTTATTCCGTTTAACATCTTATGATCATTGCAGTTAATTATAGCCTACATTATCTGCTATTTTAGATCCCCCTCAAGTATTGTCGGCACTTTAATTAGAAGTTTGCTATTTAGGATTAATATCGTTATATACAATTACAAGCATTCTCATGATTATTTATCCAATTAGAGAGCACGCAACACAAACACCCCTGTATACCCTAAGGTAGCGAATAATAAGCTATCTAGGCGTGACGTCACGACCAATGGGGGCATTGGGTACTCGGCAAAAATTTCTTTTACAATCAATTGGAGTGATCTAATTCTAAGTTTAACTACGGACTTATTAAATATTATAGTGATGATATAGAGGATATTAAGCGTCTGGGTAAAATACAGATCCAAAGACTATGCCGTGAATTTCCCCCACCAGAAGTGACGTCACGGAAGCTACAAATAGATATGAATGATACCAGTAGAAATATTTTTGAGAGCGGTCATTTAAAATTTTTTATTAATAGAATTTATATTCTCACAGGTAGTATATCCTTAGAAGATTTAAGGGCTATATTCTATAAGATAAAATATCGCCAAACCGGAAACGGTCTCCTAGGGTAACTTCCGGTAGTTGTTAATCTATGCATATATAAGGCCATCAGTTTAAGCATTAAACCAGTCTTGATAAAGGCCTAGAGAGGGCTGAAACGCTTAGACCTGCACTGGTAAGCCTTATTTCAATTGGAGGATTTTTGTTTGATAGTTCTACACATTGTCTTATCTTTTTTTCACAGGTTTTCTCTCATAGGATTTATATTTTTTTGTCCAGCACCATATTTTTGTCCAGCACCCTATTGATATCGCCACATCTAGGGACAGTCACTAGTAGCACCAGTATTGGACACTATTTTTATATATTTTTTCACATTTTTTTGTTATCACTTGTTTTGTTTTACATTTGGATTTTTTATTACACTACCTCACAGGATCAACACTACTTACTGGCATACAACACTTGTGGACACTCGCCGCCAATCTATTGGATATTTGTGATCTTGGACTAATTTTTGGACTATTATCTTTGTATTTTTGCATTTTTTATTTTTCACATTTTGCGATTGGTTCATTATTTGCACCTGCACTTGTCAGACATCACTGTTATATCTATCATATTACCAATTGGAATATCTTTGGAATTTGCTGATAGCATTTGTTTTTAGCATTTGTTTTTAGTATTTATTAATTATTGTAATCATTTATGCTATTGTTTATATGTGTGGATCCACCGCAGTGTATAAGATTGTATATTATTGTTTTAACCAGATTGTAATAAATTTGTATTATCTATAATCACCTTAGCCTCTGTTGTCTGGCGCCTAGGTATATTTTCATTCTAAAAGGGCAATTCATCAGGTTAAGGAGGAATTGCACCTTAGATGCGGAATTTGAAGAGCAAGCTTTGGAGCTGGAGGAGAGATTCTGTAATAGGGGTTATAAAAGAAATGAAGTAAGGGCCTCAAGACTCAGTGTATCAGCTATGGATAGAAGTAATTTTCTAAAGACTAAAGAAAGAGATATTAACAGATTTGAGGGGGTTTTGTTTATAACCCAGTACAGCAATCAATATTATCAGGTCTATAATATTATTAGAAAACATTTTCAAATGCTAAAAACTGATGATGACTTAGTGGAAGTGGTAGGAAAGGGTTGTAGGTATGCCTTTAAAAGAGGAGTAAGTTTAGGCAACATTCTTGCACCTACACAACTCAGATCATCTAGGTCCTCAGGTTCTTCTTGGCTAAGATTTAAAGGTATGTACAAGTGCAATTATTCCCAAAGTATAGCTTGTGAATACATGAAACCAAGAGAAGGTTTCTCCAGTACAACCACTGGGGAAAGATTTAGACACTTTTCATGTCTTAACTGTAGGAATAGCTATGTTTATTTGCTAACATGCACGGTGTGTGGCATTCAATATACCAGACTCACAACAAGAGAAACAAGGGATAGAATTAGAGAACACATCACAAATATCAAGGCTGGTACGCTGACAACCCCGTTGGTACAACATTTTAGGCAGGTTCACAACAGAAGTCCAAATTCTCTGAGGTGGACTATTATAGAATTAGTAAATTGTAACAAAAGAGGGGGTAACAGAGAAAAGTTGCTGGCCAAAAGAGAGGTGTATTGGATTCACAGGCTCAGGACTAGAATACAGGAAGGTATTAATTCTGAGTACGACTTAATACATTTCTGGGAATAGCCTGGAGACTGTGAATCCATACACACAGTGTATCTTGACTCTGGTTTGTTTGTTTGTTTCTCTATTCTATTACTAGATGCATAGTGAACAAGTTTGTATTAGTCATGCAACCAATTTAGAAAGAAAAAAGATTTTTAAATAAAGATTTATTTTTTTTTAAAAAGATTTTTGAAAATGAAAAAAGAAAAGGTCGGGGGCGGAGCCAGCTACTGAGGAAAATGGTTGCATCTCTGTGGAGCTCCTGGCTCTAGAAATAATATATGGGGCTTATCTGCTTTTTCAACTCAATATCGCTCATAGACAGATCTCACTCTTATAAGCTTTTGTTGTTGTGTGCCTGGGATTGTTGGAGCTCTAATCACTGCGATATATCAAAGGGATGTTGCAATCTTTGTGGAGATACGACTAAATAAGGAATCCAAGATGGCGCTGATCTCATGGGGCAAAGAAGTTAAGGCCCTGATTGATGCTCATTTCTCCAACTTGTAGCAGGCACTTTAAGTAGCAACAAGACAGGATGTCAGTACTTACGATAGCTTGCATCGTGTGTTCAGGAGTTCGGTGGTGTCGGAGAGGCTCCTATCTTGGAGGAAAAGATTTCATGTACTCTAGCCATGCAGAGACCGGGCACTGCAGTCATTTCTGGGAGCTCTACGGTAATCCACTCCACGATCCAGATCACTTACCTGCAGTTGTGTTCCGGACATCAGAGGAGTGGAAAGCCCCACTTGGTCAGAGCTGCTGATACGGGTATGGATATAGCCTGTCACATACAAATCTTTCTTACCCAGGGAGGCTGGGCCTTGCAAGGATGGATCGCAGATCGGTGGTTGCTGGCTCATTGTACATTATGGATCCCACGGTGGGATCCTGGAGGCCTCTTGTTCTTCATTTTTACAGCGCAACTGGCACTGGTTAAAGCAGCAGGGTTGGACATTAGAGCAGGGGTAGGTTAGGCCTCTTGGATGCAGAGAAGATGCAGCGTTGCCCAATTTGAACTGTTCTGTTCTGGACTTTAGCTGGTTAGCCAAACCTTCACTACAGTGTAGCTTATCGCTCATATCTCCCTGGTCACTTGTTTTATTAATATGTCGCATGTTTTCAAATATATATGACTATTGTTTTATATGGGACTGGCCTGCAGTTTGTGTCAGGTTATAGGGTTAAAGTTAATGCAGCTAACACATTTTAAGTATTGCAGGTTTAAGCAGTGCGATTTTGTTTACCTTATACTCCCTATAGTCTCATTGCCTTTTCATTAGTATAGTTGAACACTATATAAATGTTTATCTTGTTAGTAAAATATAGGTATATGTATAGAAACTCAATATATGCAAACCCTCATGAGTTACTTAGGCTCCTATTTAATAGATTATAATGGTGTCTTTAAATCTCGATCTAATAGTATATGTGCACAAGATTTATTCTAACTCTAAAATGTGCTTTATGTGCTTACAAGTAGGTGAGAGGGGTGTTTATACTAAATGTACTGAAGCTGCTCTACAAGATTTGTTACTATAGACTAAAGGGATTAAATCCCGCAAGGTCACTTAACTCAGTTGGTCAAATGTTTCTTGCCACTTGAATTTGTACATCTGGAAGATTGAAAGCTGTGCCCCAATGCGCACTATTTTGTATTAATATAATTTCAGTTGCTTTAACAGCATGTTGCACCACATGGGAGCTTCTTTGTGTTCTTATCCTTTTCCTCACTAATTTGTCCCTTTAGTGCACCATCATAAATTAAACCTTTCGCTGTGTGTTACATTTGTAGCGCCCACAATGATACCAGCGGATGCTCATCTATCTGTAATGTGCACCTGTTGCCGGGTATAGGGCCCATACCTGAATGGCAGGCTGCATTGTTATTGGTATAGCTACTTGGTGTTCTTTGTGGTTAATGCTATTATTACATGCCGCTAGCTATGTATCTTTGTGAAAAGGGCTATCCCGTTAAAGGATGAAGATTATTATTACAGTGGAAGTATTTTATGAAGACAGCAACTATAGGATGAAGCCTACCTATTACAACCATTGAGCTAGATACGATTACCAAGGCCACTATTTACTTCAGTATTTACAGAAAGAAAGTTCTTGTTAAGTTTACATTATGACCTCCGCCCCCCCCCCCCTCTTCCCCCTCTTCCCCCTCCCCCCCTCTTCCCCCTCCCCCCCCTCTTCCCCCTCCCCCCCCTCTTCCCCCTCCCCCCCCTCTTCCCCCTCCCCCCCCTCTTCCCCCTCCCCCCCTCTTCCCCCTCCCCCTTGGGGCTGTTTGGATTATCCCTGAATGCATCTTAGAGGTTTCCTTCACAGTAAAATCGCAGTTACTGATATTTATATTACTAACTATTATTTAGTAATAATATAGTGTTCCCAAGCTTACAGTCAATCCAATAATTATATTAGTTGGAACTAAAATTGTAAATAAGTAGAAAGTTTGCATTCTCACATTCTCATATTGGTGTTAATTCCTTTTGGTTGTAAACAATATACTATATTTTGCCCCTCTTTCCCTTTTTTCCTTCTCCCCATACGTTACGCTCTGGCACATGTGGACGTGCCCAGAGCGTCTTGTGCAGTTTATCTCGTAAAATACTGCATATATCCCTATGTCTCATTCTCCATTAGCTTTCTTTCTGCTTCTAACGTTACATTCTAGTTAGATGGATATGTGTGAAAGGTTCATCTAATAATTAAATTTTTAATTTTTTCCACACATCTTTATTGGAGGTTTATGAAACTTTCTCTGACTATTGGTGTTTCATAGAATAAGGTATATATATGTTCAGAGTATAGTTTGTGTACCTACAAGTTCTCTTTTCTTTCTTTTTTTTCTATGCAACAAAAACTGAAAATATGAGGTCAATATTTTTTTATATATATATATATATATATATATATATATATATATATATATTGTCTGTAGAACGGTGATGTAACAGACTTGACTGTATATTGTGGTGACAATATTGATGTTATTTTTTTTTCTTCCTTTATATTTGTATATGATTTTTATAATTCAATGTGCCTGTTATTCCACATATTTGACCTCAATAAAAAATTATTTAAAAAAAAAAAAAGAAAAGGTCTTTCAATTTATTAAGATCTTAACTATTATTATTCTTCAATATTGATGTTGTGTTACATGATAAATAATAGGTCTATGCTTCTAGTACTGTGTATGTATATATTATTCATCTTTAGGATGTGCCTAATTCATTTTAATGTATATCTAATCATGATGTTTGAATGTTTAAAATGAATTTACTCGTTTAAGTGCTGATTTATGTATATGTTTTACTTTTGGCCCCTTTTTCAAATGTATTATTGTGACAATGTTTAGTTGCAACTTCATTCTTTGTAATCAATTGGAAAAGAGTCTGTGTATAGAGCTCCACTCCAGGTAAAGTGTTTTTATCCAATCACGTTGCTTTATAGGATATATAAGGCTCATGGGTACTTCTGACTGTAGCTACGATTACGGCTGGTTTAGCCAAAATGCGTCAGAGTACAGTCCCTGGAGTGGGGACCTTCCTCCCTATGGGCCTATAGATTGTGTATTGTGACCTTTTATACACAAGCTGGTTTTAGATTTCTACAATAAAGTTATTCCTTTAACTAGCCGAGTCTCCGTGTGCACCTCACTTTGGTTGTTACCTAATCTAATAGCCCTATCAAAATATAAAAAGCCCACTCGAAATAAAAAAAACCCTAGTCTACAATAAACTACCAATAGCCCTTAAAAGGGCCTTTTGTGGGGCATTGCCCCAAAGATATCAGCTCTTTTACCTGTAAAAAAAACCCCACAAAGACCACCCCAACAGTAAAACCCACCACCCAACCAACCCCCCAAAATAAAAAACCTAAGCTACCCATTGCCCTGAAAAGGGCATTTGTATGGGCATTGCCTTTAAAAGGGCATTTAGCTCTTTTACTGCCCAGACCCTAAACTAAAAAGAAAACTTACCCAAAAAACCCTTAAAAAAGCCTAACACTAACCCCTGACAATACACTTTTGAAGTCCCGCTTGAACGATCTCATCCTGGAGTTGAAGTCCTCATCCAGGCGGCGAGAAGTCTTCATCCAGATGGCCTCTTCAATCTTCATACCTGCGTTGAAGTCCTGATCCAAGCGACGAGAAGTCTTCATCCAGGCAGCCTCTTCAATCTTCATTCAGACGGCATCTTCTATCTTGATTCCGGAGGCGTGGAGTGGGTCCATCCTGAAGACATCCGGCGCAGAGCATCCTCTTCATACGTTTGCCGCCGTACACTGAATCTTCAATGGAAGGGACACGATTCAAGATGGCGTCCCTTTCATTCCTATTGGCTGAAATTTTTGAATCAGCCAATAGGAATTAGGGCTGCTAAAATCCTATTGGCTATTCAAATCAGCCAATAGGATTTAAGCAGCTCTCATTCTATTGGCTGATTTGAATTAGCCAATAGGGGTTAATAACTTTAGTATTTTGTGGGCGATGTTGGGGTGCGGTGGAATAGGGGTTAATAAATGTAGTATAGTGGCAGCGATATCGGGAGCGGCAGATTAGGGGTTAATAATTTTATTTATGTGGCGGTGATATCGGGAGCAGCAGATTAGGGGTTAATAACTGTAGGTAGGTGTCGGCGATGTCGGGGGCAGCAGATTAGGGGTGTTTAGACGTAGGGTTTATGTTAGGGTGTTAGGTTTAAACATAACTTATTTTTTCCCCCATAGACATCAATGGGGCTGCGTTATGGAGCTTTTGTTTTCGCGATCGCAGGTGTTGATTGATGTCTATGGGGAAAGCATGCACAAGCACGTCAAAACACTGCTTGTTTTTGGTGCAGTATGGCGCTCAAAATCTCCATATCGCCCGCGCAAGCCGGGTTTTTTTAAACTTGTAATGGCAGCACTATAGGGAGTTAAATAACGCCACTTTTGTTGCGTTCTTTACTTTCCTATAGCGCTCAAAACTCATAATCTAGGTGATAGTCATTTATCTAACATAGAATATTTCAGATCAACATATATATGTTGTTAATACTATCTGAGTATTTTAAATTACATAAAAATTTAGGCACAGACAATCTTCTAGGTTCATATATATATTATTACCATACTGAGGTACAAATGAAACATTTCTGCGTCTTAAAGATTTTTTATATTCAAAGATGAACTTTAAGTCCCAGTACCCATTCAATTGCCAGTGTCTCTTTCAGACATCATTTTGTGTATTGGATTTTCAGAGGAACCCAACATTTGTCAACCACCCACTTTCCTGAGGTCCTGCAGGCTTATCTGATTCAAGGTAGAGAATTGTGTCTCTGTCACCCCAGGGGGTCATTACCTGGTAATTTTATCACATAGATACTCTTAGAAGTGACATCCTGAGATTTTACAGATGTGTGTTCCTTTGTTCTTAAAACCTGTGTTTCAGAACAAGGGGGGCTGATATCACCAATTCCAGCGTTTGTTCACAATGTAGCCAATTCATGCAGTGATAAAGCTTCCTATATGAATGGATTAATCAATATGATATTTATGCACATAGCTTCCAATGATATCTCACCTTTTACATGACAGTACTTTACTTCGAGTTCCAGGGCCTGATCTTTAGCTTTTTCCTGATTGTTATTTTCTTACTGTCATATTCAGTAGCAGTATAACTGCATTGAATGCGCTGAGTCTTTCTCATGATTTTAGATATATGTACAGTATCTAGTAACCCAGCTGCAAACAGCTTGCAGCCTAGTAACCATATTTAATTGATTAATTTGCCAGCATATACTTACATCAGAATAAATATTCTGGCCAGTTGTTTTATCTAACATATACCCACAACAGATTTCATGCTCCTGAAGTTATTCTTTAAGTTCATATGTTTGTGTTCATTTTAACTTATGGGTTTGTTAGCATAAAGTGTTATAGCTTATTAGTCCAGTTTGAATTGTTAGGCCTTTTTTTTGGTCAGGTTATGGTCTCTCTTTTATGTTTTATTAATGTGTTTATCTATTTCTTCAGGCATTTTCAAGTTTCTAATTTATGTTGCAGCTTCTACATGTTGATTTATGTTTTGTTGCATTTATTTTACATTACGTCCTCTTCTTATTTAATTTCGCATAAAACTGTTTTTCTGTAATTTCTGGCGTTTTATCACCAATTGTTGTTACCCATCACTTTTATGGGCGCCTATGGACTGAGTTATAGTTTATTAATAAACTTGTTTGGTGGCAAGTTTCTCGTCCGTAGATTCATACGTGCCCGTCATATCATAACATTCCTGCCTTTTACCTGACACGTTTTCAGGTAATCATAATTTGCCTGGTATGCCCCAAGTAACTCAGCCTCTTTTACAGACAGGGACTCACACGTCTTTGGTCCCATGCAAGTTGAGTTTTCATTTTTTAATTGATTCATTCTTCAGTTATAATTAGAGGAAACACAACATGCCTACCATTTACTTGAAACGTTCTTTCAGATACCGCAAGGTCTCAGTTTCAAGTTTAATTTGCCTGGTACGTTCTAGCTAACTCGACCTCTTTTTTTACAGACAGGGGCTGTCCCGTTTTCAGTCCCGTACAGTCAAGTTTTGCTATTTTCTGTTTCTTGTTTCCATATGCCTTACACTTATGTTAATTTTGTTATTTCATACGAACCATTACTTTACACGTTTTTTTTTCAGTTATGTCTTGCGGCATTTACATTTTGTCATGTCCTTATCACGTTCATTTCACATACAGCATTATTTCTGTCATGTCTGGCGTTATATGACCACATGTTGTTACCCATCACATTTACAGGCACCTATGGACTGATTTATCGTTTAAGTCTCCTCGTCCGTAGATTCATACGTCATACATTTCATGAGACATCATAACATTCCTACATGATAGGATACGTTCTTCAGGTAATCACAAGGCCAGAGTTTTACATTTTTTTAATTCTCCTGGTACACCCCAGGTAACTCTGCGTCTTTTACAGACAGGGACTGAAACGTCTTCGTTTTTAACTGATTTGCTATCACCCTAGTGAGTTCTCTCGATTGCACTACATACTCCAGTTATACTTTTAGGAAACACATTCCTACCTCTTTCCTGACACGTCATGTTTGTTGTTTTTATGATTTATTATCACCATTGTGATTCTGCTTGTTTGCACTACATACCTCAGACATATATTTAAATGTTATATATTTTAAGTTGTTTTAATAATTATTTTCTTTCAGTTACATAGGTTATGTCTCAAGCCTCAGACATCGATGAATTTGCCTTTGTCTACCATCTCCTGCAGGAGATAGGAGCACATGATTACACCCTCACTTAGGTCCTGGATTATCCCTTAGCTCATGTCTATGCTTCAGCGTAGGAGTATTTCTTACCTGGCTTCAGCACACAAGCTGTTTTATTTAAGTTTCTGTTCCCCAGCACGTTAGGTTGCAGCATTGTACAAGTCTTTTACGTACTGCTACTTCTCTGTTTTAGATTCATTCTATTCTGTATTTTTTGTTGACTTCATTTCACAAGCTTCGGGCTGGGACTGATACTCTGTAGAGTCACCCATTCTCTATCTTTTCCCTGAGACACCTGTTACTCCAGAACTCTAGCTGTCTTGGCCCCTTTGCCCGTAGCCTCATTTTCGGGTATCATTGCCCTCTCTGTCACTCCGGCACTTTTTATCCTAGCTGACTTTCGGAGGGTTTTATTAGTTGGTAGGATATAAATTTGGCTGTTGACTTAGCTACTTACTCTCTGTCTAGGTTTTGTCCTTGCCTTTAGTGTTTTCAGGGATGACATTTGCTTATCATATCTCTCATCACTTTTAGAATTTTCTGTTGGAAGTCATTCATTACCTAGTTGTTTTCCTTCTTTTTTGTCATGTTAGACAGGGCTAGTAGTCCTTATCCATGCGTTAAGATTTCCTTTGTCTGTACCCGGAGGTGCTGCAGTCACTGCTAGGTATGCTTTACTTTGCTATGAGTGTTATTGATCCTGCTGCTTTATTTGATTTACATATGTGGGACGAGTTACTTCTACTTTAGGACGGCGTATTTGTTCATTCCTGCAGTGTCGGAATCTTTTTCTCATGTAGTTACGGATGCTGCAGCTTTCTCAGGCATTGCAGCTATTTATTGGCCTCTCACTAGCCGGCCTGTACCCTTATAGGCCCTCTTTATTTACTGTATATCATATTAAGCTGTTATAAGGAATTCAGGTTAGTAGCTCCCCTGTCGTGGTTATCAGGTTCCCATTACTGTGGAGATTTTCCATAACTTGTCCGATTTGTCAACTTAGTTCCTTTTTCGGGCTGTTACCTAGTATGTCCCTTTTAAAAGCCTTTTGTGGCTATTTTGGTTATTAAGGTCAAGTTCTGTGCACTCTGTATTATTCTTTTAGTCAGATCCCTTTGTTCATTACTGTTGCATATGGATTCATGTAATACTCAACAGTTAGGGGCTGGCATTGTTGTTACGTATTTTGAGACCATAACTGCTATTCAAATGCTGTCACATTCTCTTAGTGAATTTAGACCTGATCATTACTGTCTGCATTTGTATACATGTAAACGCAACAGATAGGGGCCGGTATTGATGACAAGTATTTTGAGACTCATGATTCTTGGTGCCTCGTAACTGTCTTGGACCAGCTCATGTTACAGTTGACAGGTAGACCTAGGGATGGCCCACTTTACCTTTTTCCTGTACTCCCCTCACTACTAAACATTTCATTAAACATTGTCACATTCTCTTAGTGTATCTAGGCTTTAACCCTAAATCATTCTCTGGCCATTAATTTAGAATAGGATTCTGCATCAGCTGCCTCTCATCATGGGGCCCCCGCTCGTGTTATCAAGAAATTAGGGAGATGGAACTCATCATGCTTTGCTATGTATATTCCCAATCCTCAAGTTGTAAAGTTTTTGTGTTTTCCCACACTTGCCTGATGAACTGTTGTAATTATTTAATTAACTTCTGCCTCTTTTTGCCCCCTTTTAAGCATACTAACCATGTTATCACGGCACACCTCACGTCACCTTCCCTTTACTTGTTACATTACAGTAAAACTCTAAGTACAAGAAGGCTAAAACACAACACAAGTACAGTGACACTACAATGGCTAGCTTTCCTATAATTGTAATAATAAGGAGACTGCGAATGCCTGTCTCAGTAAGAGTTCAACAGAAAAGTGGTGCTGTGCAGTATGGAAATATAGTACACTAAGGCCTAGATTTAGAGTTTGGCGTTAGCCGTGAAAACCAGCGTTAGAGGCTCCTAACGCTGGTTTTAGGCTACCTCCGGTATTTGGAGTCATTAAAAAAAGGGTCTAACGCTCACTTTTCAGCCGTGACTTTTCCATACCGCAGATCCCCTTACGTAAATTGCGTATCCTATCTTTTCAATGGGATCTTTCTAACGCCGGTATTTAGAGTCGTGTCTGAAGTGAGCGTTAGAATTCTAACGACAAAACTCCAGCCGCAGGAAAAAAGTCAGTAGTTAAGAGCTTTCTGGGCTAACGCCGGTTCATAAAGCTCTTAACTACTGTACTCTAAAGTACACTAACACCCATAAACTACCTATGTACCCCTAAACCGAGGTCCCCCCCATCGCCGCCACTCGATTAAATTTTTTTAACCCCTAATCTGCCGACCGCAAAGCGCCGCCACCTACGTTATACTTATGTACCCCTAATCTGCTGCCCCTAACACCGCCGACCCCTATATTATATTTATTAACCCCTAATCTGCCCCCCTCAACGTCGCCTCCACCTGCCTACACTTATTAACCCCTAATCTGCCGAGCGGACCGCACCGCTATTATTATAAAGTTATTAACCCCTAATCCGCCTCACTAACCCTATAATAAATAGTATTAACCCCTAATCTGCCCTCCCTAACATCGCCGACACCTAACTTCAATTATTAACCCCTAATCTGCCAACTGGAGCTCACCGCTATTCTAATAAATGTATTAACCCCTAAAGCTAAGTCTAACCCTAACACTAACACCCCCCTAAATTAAATATAATTTTAATCTAACGAAATTATTCTGATTGGCTGATTCCATCAGCCAATCAGAATATTCCTACCTTAATTCCGATTGGCTGATAGAATCCTATCAGCCAATCGGAATTCGAGGGACGCCATCTTGGATGACGTCATTTAAAGGAACCATCATTCGTCGTTCAGTCGTCGGCCAGGATGGATGTTCCGCGTCGGAGGTCTTCAGGATCCGGCCGCTCCGCTCCGGATGGATGACCATAGAAGATCCCGCTTGGATGAAGACTTCAATCGGATGGAAGATCTCTTCTGCCCCGCTTGGATGAAGACTTCAGCCGGATCATGGACCTCTTCAGCCCCCCGCTTGGGCTTGGATCAGGACATCGGAGGAGCTCTTCTGGATCGATCGGTGAACCTGGTATGGTGAAGATAAGGTAGGAAGATCTTCAGGGGCTTAGTGTTAGGTTTATTTAAGGGGGGTTTGGGTTAGATTAGGGGTATGTGGGTGGTGGGTTGTAATGTTGGGGGGGGTATTGTATGTTTTTTTTTACAGGCAAAAGAGCTGAACTTCTTGGGGCATGCCCCGCAAAGGGCCCTGTTCAGGGCTGGTAAGGTAAAAGAGCTTTGAACTTTAGTAATTTAGAATAGGGTAGGGCATTTTTTTTATTTTGGGGGGCTTTGTTATTTTATTAGGGGGCTTAGAGTAGGTGTAATTAGTTTAAAATTGTTGTAATATTTTTCTTATGTTTGTAAATATTTTTTTATTTTTTGTAACTTAGTTATTTTTTATTTTTTGTACTTTAGATAGTTTATTTCATTGTAGTTATTTGTAGGTATTGTATTTAATTTATTTATTGATAGTGTAGTGTTAGGTTTAATTGTAGATAATTATATGTATTTTATTTAATTAATTTATTGATAGTGTAGTGTTAGGTTTAATTGTAACTTAGGTTAGGATTTATTTTACAGGTAATTTTGTAATTATTTTAACTATTTAATAGCTATTGTACCTGGTTAAAATAAATACAAAGTTACCTGTAAAATAAATATTAATCCTAAAATAGCTATAATATAATTATAATTTATATTGTAGCTATATTAGGATTTATTTTACAGGTAAGTATTTAGCTTTAAATAGGAATAATTTATTTAATAAGAGTTAATTAATTTCGTTAGATTAAAATTATATTTAATTTAGGGGGGTGTTAGTGTTAGGGTTAGACTTAGCTTTAGGGGTTAATACATTTATTAGAATAGCGGTGAGCTCCAGTCGGCAGATTAGGGGTTAATAATTGAAGTTAGGTGTCGGCGATGTTAGGGAGGGCAGATTAGGGGTTAATACTATTTATTATAGGGTTAGTGAGGCGGATTAGGGGTTAATAACTTTATTATAGTAGCGCTCAGGTCCGCTCGGCAGATTAGGGGTTAACAAGTGTAGGCAGGTGGAGGCGACGTTGTGGGGGGCAGATTAGGGGTTAATAAATATAATATAGGGGTCGGCGATGTTAGGGCAGCAGATTAGGGGTACATAGGGATAATGTAAGTAGCGGCGGTTTACGGAGCGGCAGATTAGGGGTTAATAATAATATGCAGGGGTCAGCGATAGCGGGGGTGGCAGATTAGGGGTTAATAAGTGTAAGGTTAGGGGTGTTTAGACTCGGGGTACATGTTAGAGTGTTAGGTGCAGACGTAGGAAGTGTTTCCGCATAGCAAACAATGGGGCTGCGTTAGGAGCTGAACGCGGCTTTTTTGCAGGTGTTAGGTTTTTTTTCAGCTCAAACAGCCCCATTGTTTTCTATGGGGGAATCGTGCACGAGCACGTTTTTGAGGCTGGCCACTTGCGTAAGCAACTCTGGTATCGAGAGTTGAAGCTGCGTTAAATATGCTATACGCTCCTTTTTTGGAGCCTAACGCAGCCTTTATTTATGTGGACTCTCAATACCAGAGTTATTTTTATGGTGCGGCCAGAAAAAAGCCGTCGTTAGCTTTTCGGGTCGTTACCGACAAAACTCTAAATCTAGCCGAAAGTGAGGAAAGAACCTCACAAATGACTGCACAAATATCACTCTTTGCCTGGATTATATGTGAGAAATAGAAAGGGTAAAATATAACTTTTATTAGAGAATCTTAAAATAAGGGATCATTGTGAAAAAAGTTTAAAAACAACTAAAGAACTGCTGGCCAGTATCCTGTATGTGTAAGTATATTAGTACATATATCGTAAGTCAATATTGTTGTTCAATAAATCAGACTTTAGATGTTACGTACACCCATACACCACATAATAAGTGGTATTGTTTAGGATATTGACCTTCAACCAGAGTGGTACTTAATTTACATATATAGATCTGTAGTAGTAGTTGGCTCATGGTGCATAACTACCGCATTTGTACTATCCTGCAATTACCTATAATATATCAAAGGCTGACTTACACATACAGGATACTGGCCAGCAGTTCTTTAGTTGTTTTTAAACTTTTTTCACAATGAGCCCTTATTTTAAGATTCTCTAATAAAAGTTATATTTTACCCTTTCTATTTCTCACATATAGTCCAGACTAAGAGTGCTATTTGTGCAGTCATTTGTGAGGTTCTTTCCTCACTTTGTGTACTGCAAGTTGGAAGGCTGGCTATTGGCTATCCTGAATTTGTAGGAGGAGTCTTACCCTTTATATGCTTGCTCATGTCTCGTTCGCCTTGTCTACATTTCCCCATCCCACCCATTCCTTTATTCTTTTCTCTTTATCATTTACATCTTTGTGTATGCCCCCTTTTAGGCATCCTGCCAATGTGATCACGGCACACCTCAGGTCACTTTCCCTTTACCTTATTCTCGTTCCTTGTTACATTACAGTAAGACTCAGAGTACAAATATAGGTGTGATTGTACAAATCTTGTATTGTGTTCATCTGCATGTTTTTCTTTACCTAATTTAAGAAAGCAATTACACGGTCGCAATATTCATATTATATAATATTGAGAATGCGCAATTTCAATATTCATATTTCCATAATATTGAGAACGAGATTGCACTATTGTGATTTACTTTTAATATTGCAATTGCACTGTAGCAAACATGTTCTATATTAATATATATCTATATATATCTATCTCTCTATCAATAGATATAGATAGATATTAATATTAATATATAGATAGATGATAGATATATACATTAATATTAACCCCTTCATGCCAGTACAATAGTGTACTAAGTTTCGATGTAAACTTTATTAGTAAAAATGAAATCATGTGATAGTCAATGCGATCATGTGATTTAAAGACCAGGATCGGATCATGGGGGACTGCCTATGCTGCTAGGCACACCCCCCAAACCAGGTGTGTTCATTTAAAAAAAAGGGTAGGATAGAAAAGCAACTATAAAACCTATGCTATAAATATAGCAAAGAGAAGACACTTTTTAATGTATATTGATATCTCCATCAGGTCAGAACTTTAACATACAGAGCTGTTATCAGCAGGTAGAATCAAAACTGAAGGAAAGTCCAGCCTTATTTTCATGTCCCATAATCCTTTGCTGAGGCTTAAAGCTTTGTTTACAAATTGAAAACTGGCCTATTTGGTTTTCCTATGCATCCTACATCGGAAATAACAAAGAAGCCATTATTTATTGTTCAGATTACCTAAATTTTAGCAAGTAAAGTACATTCCTATGTTATTATTCTTATTATTCTTTATTTATAAAGCGGCAAAGCGCCAACAGATCCTGCAGCGCTGTCCACGGGTACAAAGATAAAAGTACAGTACAATACAATATAAAAGACACCAGACAAAGTTTAACAAACAAATACAGGGGGAATTAAAGGCCCTGTACAATCTAGGTGGGTAGGAGGGTGAGAAACAGGAGGTGGGGACTGCAAAGGTGAGAATGATGTTAGTGTGGAGTTAGATGAGGGCAGCTATTAGGCAAGTGGAATTAATTTGTTACTGATTTGGAGATAGGCTTCCCTGAACAAAAAGTTCTTTAGAGAGCGTTTAAAGGAGGAAAGGTTAGGGGAAAGTCTGACAGCTCTAGGAAGTGTGTTCCAGATGGTTGGTGCCTCACGAGAAAAGTCCTGTAGTCTAGCATGAGAGGAGGTGATGGTAGAAGATGCAAGGAGCAGGTCTTTGCTGGATCTTAGGGGGCAGGCTGGAGTATATTTGTTGATAAGTGAGGACAGGTAGTGGGGGGCTGCGTTGGTAAGGTCTTTGTAGGTCAGGATGAGAATTTTGAATTTAATTCTGCTGTGAATGGGGAGCCAGTGAAGGGACTCGCAGAGAGGTGCAGCAGATACAGAGCATCGGGAGAGGTGGATTAGCCTAGCAGAGGCATTTAGGATGGATTGAAGAGGGGAGAGGTGGGAGAGAGTGAGGCCAGTTAGTAGGTTATTACAGTAGTCAAGTCGAGAAATTACCATGGAGTGGATTAGCCATTTAGTAGTTTCAACACTCAGAAACAGCCAAATTTTGGACATATTGGGTAGGTGGTTGCGACAGGATGAAAAGAGCAATTGGATGTGGGGTATGAAGGACAGATTGGAGTCAAGTGTAACTCCTAGGCAGTGGACTTGGGGTGATGGGGGGATAGTGGTGTCACCAATAGTGATTAAAAAGTTAGAAACCAGGGTAGAATTAGAGGGGGGAATTAGAAGGAGCTCAGTGTTGGTCTTGTTGATGTTTAGGTGGGAGAGGCCATCCAAGAAGAAATCCCAGATAAGCAGACACTGATGTGAGAAAGGACAGGAGAGATTGAAGGGGTGGATAGGTAGATCTGAGTATCATCATCATCAGCATAGAGGTGATAGTTGAAGCCATAGCTACTGATGCGTTTACCGAGTGAGGAAGTATAAATAGCAAAGAGTAGAGGACCCAGAACAGAGCCTTGAGGTACTGCAATAGACAGAGACAATGGAGAGGAGGAGTCACCAGCAAAGGAGATAGAAAAGGACCTATTAGAGAGATAAGAGTGGATCCAGGAGAGGGCAGTGTCAGAGAGCCCAAGGGAGCTGAGAGTCAGTTGGTGAAGGGGATGGTCAATGGTGTCAAAGGCAGCAGACAGATCAAGTAAGATAAGTATTGAGTAGTGTCGTTAGTAACCTTGGTGAGGGCAGTCTCAGTTGAGTGTTGGGGACGAAAGCCAGATTGCAAGGGGTCAAGCAATGAGTTGGAGGACAAGAAGTGGGTTAGGCGATCGAAAACTAGTTTTTCCAGGACTTTTGAAGCTAGCGGAAGCAGTGATATGGGGCGGTAGTTTGCAGGAGAATTGGGGTTGAGGGAGGGTTTTTTGAGGATGGGTGTGAACTTTGCATGTTTGAAGGAAGATTGGAATAAACCGGTAGTAAGGGATAGGTTGAATATGTTAGTAAGCGCTGGAGTGAGGGTAGAAGACAGAGAAGATATTAGATGTGAAGGGATAGGGTCAAGTGGGCAGGTAGTAAGGTGTGAGGAAGACAATAGGGAACTCACTTCATTTTCAGTGGTTGGGGGAAGGTGCTGAGAGTGGTGGAGGGGGTGGAGATGGAAGGTTGCAGTCTTGTGTTGGGATATTACTTCAGATGGTAAGTGTTTTGTTGAAAAAATAGTCTGCCAGATCTTGAGCACTAAAGGCAGATGAAGGGGGTGGTGCAGGTGGATAAAGGAGAGAGTTGAAAATGGAGAAGAGACGTTTAGGGTTTGAGGAGTGAGTAGATATAAGAGAAGAGAAGTAGGTTTGCTTGGCTAAGAACCTGGCAGAGGAGTAAGAATAAATAATAATAAGTAGGTTTAGCCTGTATATTAAGATTAAAGGTGAGCAGATGGTGGTCTGAGATGGGAAATGGGCGACATGTGACATCAGAGAGACAGCAGAGGTAGGAGAATACTAGATCAATAGAGTGTCCGTCGCGGTGAGTAAGGAATAGGGTGGATTGTAAGAGACCAAAGGAGTTAATGAGTGAGAGAAGCTTAGAGGCAGCAGGGGCAGATGGGTTATCAATGGGGATGTTGAAGTCCCCCAGGATTAGAGCAGGTGTATTTGTAGAGAGAAAGTGATTATTTGTATGCTTAAACATAATTATAGAGAGTGAATTATTTGGAGAGCACCATAGAAAACAATTGCTTAGTTTGAAGTGGTGGCAAACAAAGACAAGTTTCCACTTTACTGCCATTTTGGTATAAGGGAAGGCTTTTGAGCGTCGCTGATTATTTCTTTTTTATAAAGTAACAAAAAGTTACATTTTATATTGAATTACACTTTTTTTGGGGTGGAAGGGGTATTGATTTTTATTGGGCTCGGAAATTCTTCATGGATGAATTTCAGAACAGCCAATTGATAAAATGAAAATCTCACTTGTCAATACTTGAGTGTTAAATAGCCTTAACACACTATGAGATGGTGTGACACACTGTTTGTGAGTGTTTTTATTCAGAGGAATACTCTCACAATGGAAGGAAGTCAAACATCAGACTGCAAATAGACACATGAAAATAGGAAGATATTTGAAAAATATAATACAATTATTATATTTAATTATATAAAAAATGTAAAATATAATATCACATAAAAACAAATATATTGTCCATCAAAATGTCTATAACCTAATATAAAAAGGTATAGATTTAAAATTTCACATTTCAGTCATAAGAGTACCAGTGAACCAATAAGATAGATTTTTTTGTTTTTGTTTCTACTGTTCTAGTGTAAAGTGCAGAAAAAAACCCTCATGGTTTTCAGTCCAGTCCACAGACATCCATGCCAAGCCCATACCTCACAGCAAGATTTTTACTATGTTGGATAAAATCCAAAGACTATTGGAACAGGGAAGCAAAAAAATTGGGAGAAAAATCAGGGCAGCAGGTAAAACAGATTGGTAAAGAGGTAAGCATGGGAGTTCCATCTTACTCAGGGCCATAGGTACTTCCTCATGCCTCTTCAAGCCGTTTCATAAATTGCATGGTCGGTTAATAGGCTGTCAACCTTTTTAAACAACATATCACAGGGCTCCATCTTAGGTAATAAAAAGTATAAATATCCTCAGATTTCCCCTGTATTGAGTCTTCTGCTTTCAGTAGTTTGCTGAGGCACAAGTCACATGTGAGATTATTAGAACAGCATAACTCAGCTGCTTAACCCGGATTACCAAAGGTGTTGTGTAGAGGCTGTTACCATGTCAGGCTGCCGCTAATAGCCTCACAGTTCTGGTAGCTAGGGCTGGAGTTTGTCAAGATACTTAGTTTAAACTGTGTAGAAGCCAATCTTCCATCAGCTGATATCAAAGTAAATGTAGATGGAAGATTATTCATTCAGTCAAAACAATATATATAATCTATTTCTCAGTTCTCTATGAATTATGTTTAAATATATCACTTCCAAAGCCTATTGTATTAATTATCTTAAATTATTTAGTCATATAATTCTCTATCAACTAGATTACAAGTTTTGAGCGCTATAGGGAAATTAACAACCGCAACATTTTCAGCGTTATTTCATCTCCCTAGAGCGCTGCTATTACAAGTTTTAAAAAAGCAGGCTTGTGCGGGCAATATGGTTGCGTTGAGCTCCATACCGCACCGAAATCAAACGATGCTTTGACGTGCTTGTGCACAATTTCCCCATAGACATTAATCGGGAGAGCCAGCAAAAAAATAAGCCTAACACCTGCGATCGCGGAAATAAAAGCTCCGAAACGCAGTACCATTGATGTCTACAGAGAAAAAGAAAATAATGTTTAAACCTAACACCCTAACATAAACCCAGAGTCTAAACTAACATAAACCCAGAGTCCAAACACCCCTAATCTGCTGCCCCTAACATCTCCACCACCTACATGCAGTTATTAACCCCTAATCTGCCGCCCTTAACATCCCGCCACCTACATACAGTTATTAACCCCTAATCTGCCAACCCGATATCGCCGCCACCTACATACAGTTATTAACCCCAATCTGCTGCCCCTAACATCGCCGCCACCTACATTACAGTTATTAACCCCTAATCTGCCACCCCCAATGTTGCCGCCACTATACTAAAGTTATTAACCCCTAAACCTTACCCTAACGTAACCCTAAGCCTAAGTCTAACCCTAACGTAACCCCAACACCCCCTAACTTAAATATAATTAAAATAAATCTAAATAAGCCTTACAATTATTAACTAACGGCTAGATTTAGAGTTTTGTCGCTAACGACCCGCGTAGCTAACGCTGGCTTTCTTCTGGCCGCTCCTTTAAAATAACTCTGGTATTGAGAGTCCATATAATGTCAGCGTTAGGCTCCAAAAAAGGAGCGTAGAGCATATTTAACGCAAATGCAACTCTCGATACCAGAGTTGCTTACGGACGCGGCCAGCCTCAAAAACGTGCTCGTGCACGATTCCCCCATAGGAAACAATGGGGCTGTTTGAGCTGAAAAAAAACCTAACACCTGCAAAAAAAGCCGCGTTCAGCTCCTAACGCAGCCCCATTGTTTGCTATGGGGAAACACTTCCTACGTCTGCACCTAACACCCTAACATGTACCCCGAGTCTAAACACCCCCTAACCTTACACTTATTAACCCCTAATCTGCCGCCCCCGCTATCGCTGACCCCTGCATATTATTTTTAACCTCTAATCTGCCGCTCCGTAAACCGCCCCTACTTACATTATCCTTATGTACCCCTAATCTGCTGCTGCCCCTAACACCGCCGACCCCTATATTATATTTATTAACCCCTAATCTGCCCCCCACAACGTCGCCTCCCCCTGCCTACACTTATTAACCCCTAATCTGCCGAGCGGACCGCACCACTATCATAATAAAGTTATTAACCCCTAATCCGCCTCACTAACCCTATAATAAATAGTATTAACCCCTAATCTGCCCTCCCTAACATCGCCGACACCTAACTTCAAACATTAACCCCTAATCTGCCGAATGGAGCTCACCGCTATTCTAATAAATGTATTAACCCCTAAAGCTAAGTCTAACCCTAACACTAACACCCCCCTAACTTAAATATAATTTAAATCTAACGAAATTAATTAACTCTTATTAAATAAATTCTTCCTATTTAAAGCTAAATACTTACCTGTAAAATAAATCCTAATATAGCTACAATATAAATTATAATTATATTATAGCTATTTTAGGATTAATATTTATTTTACAGGTAACTTTGTATTTATTTTAACCAGGTACAATAGCTATTAAATAGTTAAGAACTATTTAATAGCTAAAATAGTTAAAATAATTACAAAATTACCTGTAAAATAAATCCTAACCTAAGTTACAATTAAACCTAACACTATACTATCATTAAATTAATTAAATAAAATACCTACAATTACCTACAATTAAACCTAACACTACACTATCAATACATTAATTAAATACAATACCTACAAATAACTACAATGAAATAAACTAACTAAAGTACAAAAAATAAAAAAGAACTAAGTTACAAAAAATAAAAAAATATTTACAAACATAAGAAAAATATTACAACAATTTTAAACTAATTACACCTACTCTAAGCCCCCTAATAAAATAACAAAGACCCCCAAAATAAAAAATGCCCTACCCTATTCTAAATTACTAAAGTTCAAAGCTCTTTTACCTTACCAGCCCTGAACAGGGCCCTTTGCGGGGCATGCCCCAAGAAGATCAGCTCTTTTGCCTGTAAAAAAAAACATACAATACCCCCCCCCCAACATTACAACCCACCACCCACATACCCCTAATCTAACCCAAACCCCCCTTAAATAAACCTAACACTAAGCCCCTGAAGATCATCCTACCTTGTCTTCACCATACCAGGTTCACCGATCGGTCCTGGCTCCAAAATCTTCATCCAACCCAAGCGGGGGCTGGCGATCCATCATCCGGTGGCTGAAGAGGTCCAGAAGAGGCTCCAAAGTCTTCATCCTATCCGGGAAGAAGAGTAGATCCGGACCGGCAACCATCATCTTCCAAGCGGCATCTTCTATCTTCATCCGATGAGGACCAGCTCCATCCTGAAGACCTCCACCGCGGACCCATCTTCATCCGGCGACATCCAACTGAAGAATGACGGTTCCTTCAAGGGACGTCATCCAAGATGGCGTCCCTCGAATTCCAATTGGCTGATAGGATTCTATCAGCCAATCGGAATTAAGGTAGGAATATTCTGATTGGCTGATGGAATCAGCCAATCAGAATCAAGATCAATCCGATTGGCTGATCCAATCAGCCAATCAGATTGAGCTCGCATTCTATTGGCTGATCGGAACAGCCAATAGAATGCGAGCTCAATCTGATTGGCTATCTTAGGTTTTTTTTTACAGGTAAGTATGTATTTAGTTTTAAATAGGAATTATTTAGGTAATAATTGTAAGTTTTATTTAGATTTATTTTAATTATATTTAAATTAGGGGGTGTTAGATTAGGGGTTAATAACTGTAAAGTAGGTGGCAGCGATGTTCAGGGCGGCAGATTAGGAGTTAATAAGTGTATTTAGGTGGCAGCAATGTTAGGGGCAGCAGATTAGGGGTTAATAACTGTAATGTAGGTTGCGGCGATGTCGGGAGCGGCAGATTAGGGGTTAATAGTTTTATGTAGGTGGAGGCGATGTTAAGGGCGGCAGATTAGGGGTTAATAACATTATGTAGGTGGCGGCAGTGTCGGGGGCGGCAGATTAGGGGTTAATAACTGTAATGTTGGTTCCGGTGATGTCGGGGGCGCAGATTAGGGGTGTTTAGACGTGGTATTTATGTTAGGGTGTTAGGTTTAAACATAAATTTTTCTTTCCCCATAGACATCAATGGGGTTGCGTTACGGAGCTTTTATTTCCGCGATTGCAGGTGTTAGGCTTTTTTTTTGCTGGCTCCCTCCATTGATGTCTATGGGGAAATTGTGCACAAGCACGTCAAAGCAGCGCTTGAATTTGGGTGAAGCATGGAGCTCAACGCCACCATATCGCCCGCGCAAGCCTGCTTTTTGCAAACCTGTAATAGCAGCGCTATGAAAGGTGAGCAATGAAAATAACGTACACGAAATTAGCGAGCAGCCATAACGCCATAACTTGTAATCTATCCGATTGTTATTTCATATTTATCACAGTTATATTATTTCTTATGGTTGTGGGGGAGAACAGGGAAAGTTATTTAGTGAGTAAAAAAACATACTGATGTTTATCACAATGGCCACTTTAATGTTTATAATATGCACACATACACAATAAACAAATTTACACAAACATACACATTCACACACATACATACTATACATACACACAAACATATACACACACACTACACAACATACACTACACACATACAAACATACACATTCACACACACACATACATACTATACATACACACAAACATATACACACACACTACACAAAATACACTACACGCATACAAACATACACATTCACACACATACATACTATACATACACACAAAGAAACACACACTACACAATATACACATTTACACACATACATACTATACATACAGACAAAGATATACACACACTACACAATATACACTACACACACACATACATACATACACATTCACACACATACATACTATACATACAGACAAAGATATACACACACTACACAATATACACATTTACACACATACATACTATACATACAGACAAAGATATACACACACTACACAATATACACTACACACATACATACAAACATACACATTCACACACATACATACTATACATACACACAAACATATACACACACACTGCACAAAATACACTACACACATACATACAAACATACACATTCACACACATACATACTATACATACAGACAAAGATATACACACACTACACAATATACACTACACACATACATACTATATATACAGACAAAGATATACACACACTACACAATATACACTACACACATACATACAAACATACACATTCACACACATACATACTATACATACACACAAAGAAACACACACTACACAATATACACATTTACACACATACATACTATACATACAGACAAACATATACACACACACTACACAAAATACACTACACACATAAATACAAACTTACACATTCTCACACATACATACTACACATACAGTATACACATATACACATTCACACACATATAGATACTACACATACATACGCAAACATACACATTCAGATTATTTATTATATGATTACCACTAACTAAACCAGATTACACCTGAGATCTCCCATATTCTTAAACTAAACTGGATAAAAAATAAAACTAAAAAATGATATATACTGTATGTATATATATATATATATATATATATATATATATATATTACACACACTCAAGCTGCTATAACACAGCTAAGACAGCTCTTAGGGCAGAAACAACAGGTATACATTTTGTGCAGTATGCAGATGCTTATGGTTCCCTTTACATTTACATTTAGGAAAATTAATTGCAGTAAAGTCCATTATTATAATTTTTGTAATATTTGATTGTTTATTGACTGAATGAATGACCAGCTCTTTTTGCTTACAGTGATTTCTATATTCACACAAACATATAAATGCACTCTATTGCAATGATCCTGCCTAAGGCCTAGATTTGAAGTTTGGCGGTAGCCGTGAAAACCAGCGTTAGAGGCTCCTAACGCTGGTTTTAGGCTACCGCCGGTATTTGGAGTCACTCAAAAAAGGGTCTAACGCTCACTTTTCAGCCGCGACTTTTCCATACCGCAGATCCCCTTACGTCATTTGCGTATCCTATCTTTTCAATGGGATCTTTCTAACTCCGGTATTTAGAGTCGTGTCTGAAGTGAGCGTTAGAAATCTAACGACAAAACTCCAGCCGCAGAAAAAAGTCAGTAGTTAAGAGCTTTCTGGGCTAACGCCGGTTCATAAAGCTCTTAACTACTGTAATCTAAAGTACACTAACACCCATAAAATACCTATGTACCCCTAAACCGAGGCCCCCCCACATCACCGCCACTCGATACAAATTTTTTAACCCCTAATCTGCCGACCGCCACCTACGTTATCCTTATGTACCCCTAATCTGCTGCCCCTAACACCGCCGACCCCTATATTATATTTATTAACCCCTAACCTGCCCCCCACAACGTCGCAGCCAGCTACCTACAATAATTAACCCCTAATCTGCCGACCGCAAAGAGCCGCCACCTACATTATAGCTATGTACCCCTAATCTGCTGCCCCTAACACCGCCGACCCCTATATTATATTTATTAACCCCTAATCTGCCCCCCTCAACGTCGCCTCCACCTGCCTACACTTATTAACCCCTAATCTGCCGAGCGGACCTGAGCGCTACTATAATAAAGTTATTAACCCCTAATCCGCCTCACTAACCCTATAATAAATAGTATTAACCCCTAATCTGCCCTCCCTAACATCGCCAACACCTAACTTCAATTATTAACCCCTAATCTGCCGACTGGAGCTCACCGCTATTCTAATAAATGTATTAACCCCTAAAGCTAAGTCTAACCCTAACACTAACACCCCCCTAAATTAAATATAATTTTAATCTAACGAAATTAATTAACTCTTATTAAATAAATTATTCCTATTTAAAGCTAAATGCTTACCTGTAAAATAAACCCTAATATAGCTACAATATAAATTATAATTATATTATAGCTATTTTAGGATTAATATTTATTTTACAGGTAACTTTGTAATTATTTTAACCAGGTACAATAGCTATTAAATAGTTAAGAACTATTTAATAGCTAAAATAGTTAAAATAATTACAAATTTACCTGTAAAATAAATCCTAACCTAAGTTACAATTAAACCTAACACTACACTATCAATAAATTAATTAAATAAAATACCTATAATTATCTACAATTAAACCTAACACTACACTATCAATAAATAAATTAAATACAATTCCTACAAATAAATACAATGAAATAAACTAACTAAAGTACAAAAAATAAAAAAAAATTACAAACATTAGAAATATATTACAACAATTTTAAACTAATTACACCTACTCTAAGCCCCCTAATAAAATAACAAAGCCCCCCAAAATAAAAAAATGCCCTACCCTATTCTAAATTACTAAAGTTCAAAGCTCTTTTACCTTACCAACCCTGAACAGGGCCCTTTGCGGGGCATGCCCCAAGAAGTTCAGCTCTTTTGCCTGTAAAAAAAAACATACAATACCCCCCCCCCCAACATTACAACCCACCACCCACATACCCCTAATCTAACCCAAACCCCCCTTAAATAAACCTAACACTAAGCCCCTGAAGATCTCCCTACCTTGAGTCGTCTTCACCCAGCCGAGCCAAATTCTTCATCCAAGCGGAGCAAGAAGAGGTCCTCCATCCGGTAGAAGTCTTCATCCAAGCGGGGCAGAAGAGGTCTTCCATCCAATTGAAGTCTTCATCCAAGAGGCATCTTCTATCGTCATCCATCCGGAGTGGAGCGGCAGCATCCTTAAGACCTCCGACGCGGAACATCCATCCTGGCCAACGAATGACGGTTCCTTTAAATGACGTCATCCAAGATGGCGTCCCTCGAATTCCGATTGGCTGATAGGATTCTATCAGCCAATCGAAATTAAGGTAGGAATATTCTGATTGGCTGATGGAATCAGCCAATCAGAATCAAGTTCAATCCGATTGGCTGATCCAATCAGCCAATCAGATTGAGCTTGCATTCTATTGGCTGTTCCGATCAGAATAGATCTGCCAATCGGAATTCGAGGGACGCCATCTTGGATGACATCATTTAAAGGAACCGTCATTCGTCGTTCAGTCGTCGGCCAGGATGGATGTTCCGCGTCGGAGGTCTTCAGGATGCTGCCGCTCCGCTCCGGATGGGTGATGATAGAAGATGCCTCTTGGATGAAGACTTCAATCGGATGGAAGACCTCTTCTGCCCCGCTTGGATGAAGACATCTACCGGATGGAGGACCTCTTCTTGCTCCGCTTGGATGAAGAATTTGGCTCGGCTGGGTGAAGACGACTCAAGGTAGGGAGATCTTCAGGGGCTTAGTGTTAGGTTTATTTAAGGGGAGTTTGGGTTAGATTAGGGGTATGTGGGTAGTGGGTTGTAATGTTGGGGGGGGTATTGTATGTTTTTTTTTACAGGCAAAAGAGCTGAACTTCTTGGGGCATGCCCCGCAAAGGGCCCTGTTCAGGGCTGGTAAGGTAAAAGAGCTTTGAACTTTAGTAATTTAGAATAGGGTAGGGCATTTTTTTTATTTTGGGGGCTTTGTTATTTTATTAGGGGGCTTAGAGTAGGTGTAATTAGTTTAAAATTGTTGTAATATATTTCTAATGTTTGTAAATATTTTTTTATTTTTTGTAACTTAGTTCTTTTTTATTTTTTGTACTTTAGTTAGTTTATTTCATTGTATTTATTTGTAGGAATTGTATTTAATTAATTTATTGATAGTGTAGTGTTAGGTTTAATTGTAGATAATTATAGGTATTTTATTTAATTAATTTATTGATAGTGTAGTGTTAGGTTTAATTGTAACTTAGGTTAGGATTTATTTTACAGGTAAATTTATAATTATTTTAACTATTTTAGCTATTAAATAGTTCTTAACTATTTAATAGCTATTGTACCTGGTTAAAATAAATACAAAGTTACCTGTAAAATAAATATTAATCCTAAAATAGCTATAATATATTTATAATTTATATTGTAGCTATATTAGGATTTATTTTACAGGCAAGTATTTATCTTTAAATAGGAATAATTTATTTAATAGGAGTTAATTAATTTCGATAGATTAAAATTATATTTAATTTAGGGGGGTGTTAGTGTTAGGGTTAGACTTAGCTTTAGGGGTTAATACATTTATTAGAATAGCGGTGAGCTCCATTCGGCAGATTAGGGGTTAATAATTGAAGTTAGGTGTCGGCGATGTTAGGGAGGGAAGATTAGGGGTTAATACTATTTATTATAGGGTTAGTGAGGCGGATTAGGGGTTAATAACTTTATTATAGTAGCGCTCAGGTCCGGTCGGCAGATTAGGGGTTAATAAGTGTAGGCAGGTGGAGGCGACGTTGTGGGGGGCAGATTAGGGGTTAATAAATATAATATAGGGGTCGGCGGTGTTAGGGGCAGCAGATTAGGGGTACATAGGGATAATGTAAGTAGCGGCGGTTTACGGAGCGGCAGATTAGGGGTTAAAAATAATATACAGGGGTCAGCGATAGCGGGGGCGGCAGAATAGGGGTTAATAAGTGTAAGGTTAGGGGGTGTTTAGACTCGGGGTACATTTATTAACCCCTAATCTGCCGCCCCCAACATCGCCGCCACTATATTAAAGTTATTAACCCCTAATTCTAAGTCTAACCCTAACCCTAACACCCCCTAACTTAAATATAATTTAAATAAATCTAAATAAAATAACTATCATTAACTAAATTATTCCTATTTAAAACTAAATACTTACCTATAAAATAAACCCTAAGCTAGCTACAATATAACTAATAGTTACATTGTAGCTAGCTTAGGATTTATTTTTATTTTACAGGCAACTTTGTATTTATTTTAACTAGGTACAATAGTTATTAAATAATTATTAACTATTTAATAACTACCTAGTTAAAATAAATACAAATTTACCTGTAAAATGAAACCTAACCTATGTTACAATTACACCTAACACTATGTTACAATTCCCTAAATTAACTACAATTAAATACAATTAAATACAATTATCTAAAGTACGGAAAAAACCCCACTAAATTACAGAAAATAATAAAATAATTACAAGATTTTTAGACTAATTACACCTAATCTAATCCCCCTAATAAAAAAAAGCCCCCCAAAAATAATAAAAAGCCCTACCCTATACTAAATTACAAATAGCCTTAATCAGCTCTTTTACCTGTAAAAAAAAGTACAATACCCAACCCAACATTAAAACTCACCACCCACACACCCAACCTTACTCTAAAACCCACCCAATCCCCCCATAATAAAACCTAACACTAACCCCTTGAAGATCACCCTACCTTGAGAAGTCTTCACCCAACTGGGCCGAAGTCCTCAACGAAGCCGGGCGAAGTGGTTCTCCAGATGGGCAGAAGTCTTCATCCAAGCCGGCCAGAAGAGGTCCTCCAGATGGGCAGAAGTCTTCATCTAGGCGGCAGAAAAACTCCTATTGGCTGATGCAATCAGCCAATAGGATTGAACTTCAATCCTATTGGCTGATTGGAACAGCCAATAGAATGCGACCTCAATCCTATTGGCTGTTCCAATCAGCCAATAGGATTGAAGTTCAATCCTATTGGCTGATTGCATCAGCCAATAGGATTTTTTCTACCTTAATTCCGATTATCTGATAGAATTCTATCAGCCAATCGGAATTGAAGGGACTCCATATTGGATGACGTAATTTAAAGGAACCTTCATTCAGTCGTTGGATGAAGAACGAAGAGGATGCTCCGTGTCGGATGTCTTGAAGATGGACCCGCTCCGCGCCGGATGGATGAAGATAGAAGATGTCGCCTGGATGAAGACTTCTGCCCGTCTGGAGGACCTCTTCTGGCCAGCTTGGATGAAGAGTTCTTGGGTGGGTTTTAGAGTAGGGTTTGGTGTGTGGGTGGTGGGTTTTAATGTTGGGGGGTATTGTACTTTTTTTTTACTGGTAAAAGAGCTAATTACTTTGGGGCAATGCCCCGCAAAAGGCCCTTTTAAGGGCTATTTGTAATTTAGTATAGGGTAGGGCTTTTTATTATTTTGGGGGGCTTTTTTATTTATTAGGGGGATTAGATTAGGTGTAATTAGTTTAAAAAACTTGTAATTTTATTATTTTCGGTAATTTAGTGGGGGGGTTTCGTACTTTAGATAATTGTATTTAATTGTAGTTAATTTAGGGAATTAATTTAATTATAGTGTAGTGTTAGGTGTAATTGTAACTTAGGTTAGGTTTTATTTTACAGGTAAATTTGTCTTTATTTTAACTAGGTAGTTATTAAATAGTTAATAACTATTTAATAACTATTGTACCTAGTTAAAATAAATACAAAGTTGCCTGTAAAATAAAAATAAACCCTAAGCTAGATAAAATGTAACTATTAGTTATACTGTAGCTACCTTAGGATTTATTTTATAGGTAAGTATTTAGTTTTAAATAGGAATAATTTAGTTAATGATAGTTATTTTATTTAGATTTATTTAAATTATATTTAAATTAGGGGGGTGTTAGGGTTAGGGTTAGACTTAGAATTAGGGGTTAATAACTTTAATATAGTGGCGGCAACGTTGGGGGAGGTAGATTATGGGTTAAAAAGTGTAGGTAGGTTGCGGCGACATTGGGGGTGGCAGATTAGGGGTTAATAAATATAATGTAGGTATCAGCGATGTTGGGGGCAGCAGATTAGGGGTTAATACACATAATGTAGGTGGCGGCGGTGTCCAGTGCGGAAGATTAGGGATTAATAATATAATGCAGGTGTCAGCGATGTCGGGGGCGGCAGATTAGGGGTTAAAGGGACATAATACTCATATGCTAAATCACTTGAAACTGATGCAGTATAACTGTAAAAAGCTGACAGGAAAATATCACCTGAGCATCTCTATGTAAAAAAGGAAGATATTGCACCTCACAATCTCCTCAGCTCAGCAGAGTAAGTTCTGTGTAAAAAGTTATACTCAGCTGCTTCCAGTTGCAGGTAAAAATAAAAAAAAATAAAAAAATGAACATCAGCCAATCAGCATCAGCAGTGCTGAGGTCATGAACTCTTACTGTGATCTCATGAGATTTGACTTAACTCTCATGAGATTTCATAGTAAGCTTCCTTTACCTGATTGGTGAAATAATATGAGAGTGCACGATGCTCATCCCTTCAGATGTCCCAGGACAGACACACTAAAATGCTGCTTCAAAAATCCTTTACAATGGGAGGTGGCTACTGAGGAACTTTTGAGGTAAAATATCTTTCTTTTTTACATAGAGATGTTCAGGAGATATTTTCTAGTCAGCTTTTTACAGCTATGCTACATCAGTTTCAAGTGTTTAACCCCTTAATGACCGAGGACGTACGCCATACGTCCTCAGAAAAAATGCAGTTAACGCCTGAGGACGTATGGCGTACGTCCTCGGTTTGGAAAGCAGCTGGAAGCGATCCTCATCGCTTCCAGCTGCTTTCCGGTTATTGCAGGATGCCTCAATATCGAGGCATCCTGCAATAACAATTTGTACCCCTCCGGTGCAGAGAGAGCCACTCTGTGGCCCTCTCTACACCGGACATCGATGGCCGCAATCGTTGGTGGGTGGGAGCTGCAGTGGGAGGCGGGTGGGCGGCCATCGATGGCTTCAGAGACACAGAGGGGGGCGGGATCGGGGGCGGGAGAGTCAGGGGCGTGCACAGACACGCGCGCGTGCACGGGGGATCGGCGGGCGGGCGCGTGCACGGGAGGGAGCGGGTGGGAACCGCTTACACTACAGAAATAATCCTGTAATAAGTGGGAGGAAGAGGGGGAATAAATGCCCCCAAAAAGTAATCTAAGGGATCTGGGAGGGGGTGGGGGTAGGGGTTGGTTGTGGGGAAGCTACACTACAGAAAAATGTAAAAAAAAAAAAAAAAAAAAGAGAAAAAAATATTGTTAACTGGGTACTGGAAGACAGCTGCCAGTACCCAAGATGGCCCCCAATAAGGCAGGGGGGGGGTTAGAGAGCTGTTTTGGGGGAGATCAGGGAGTTTGGGGGCTAAGGGGGATCTTACAAAGTAGCATAGATGTATTTTTTCTAATTTTTTTAAAAAACTTTTATTTTAGTACTGGCAGACTTTCTGCCAGTACTTAAGATGGCGGGGACAATTGTGGGGTGGGGGTCTGATGTGTCAGGTGGGAGGCTGATCTCTACACTAAAGCTAAAATTAACCCTGCAAGCTCCCTACAAACTACCTAATTAACCCCTTGACTGCTAGCCATAATACATGTGTGATGCGCAGCAGCACTTAGCGGCCTTCTAATTACCAAAAAGCAACGCCAAAGTCATATGTGTCTGCTATTTCTGAACAAAGGGGATCCCAGAGAAGCATTTACAACTATTTGTGCCATAATTGCACATGCTGTTTGTAAATAATTTCAGTGAGAAACCTAAAATTGTGAAAAATTTAGCGTTTTTTTTTAATTTGATTGCATTTGGCGGTGAAATGGTGGCATGAAATATACCAAAATGGGCCTAGATAAATACTTGGGGTTGTCTACTACACTACACTGAAGCTAAAATTAACCCTAGAAGCTCCCTACATGCTCCCTAATTAACCCCTTCACTGCTGGGCATAATACACGTGTGGTGCGCAGTCGCATTTAGCAGCCTTCTAATTAGTAAAAAGCAAAACCAAAGCCATATATGTCTGCTATTTATGAACAAAGGGGATCCCAGAGAAGCATTTACAACCATGTATGCTATAATTGCATACGTTTTTTGTAAATAATTTCAGTGAGAAACCTAAAGTTTGTGAAAAAAATTGTGAAAAAGTGAACAATTTTTTTTATTTGATCGCATTTGGCGGTGAAATGGTGGCATGAAATATACCAAAATGGGCCTAGATCAATACTTTGGGATGTCTTCTAAAAAAAATATATATACATGTCAATGGATATTTAGGGATTCCTGAAAGATATCAGTGTTCTAATGTAACTAGCGCTAATTTTGAAAAAAAGTGGTTTGGAAATAGCAAAGTGCTACTTGTATTTATGGCCCTATAACTTGCAAAAAAGCAAAGAACATGTAAACATTGGGTATTTCTAAACTCAGGACAAAATTTAGAAACTATTTAGCATGGTTTTTGTTCGGTGGTTGTAGATGTATAACAGATTTTGGGGGTCAAAGTTAGAAAAAGTGTGTTTTTTTCCATTTTTTCCTCATATTTTATAAAAAATGTTATAGTAAATTATAAGATATGATGAAAATAATGGTATATTTTGAAAGTCCATTTAATGGCGAGAAAAACGGTATATAATATGTGTGGGTACATTAAATGAGTAAGGGGAAAATTACAGCTAAACACAAACACCGCAGAAATGTAAAAATAGCCTTGGTCCCAAACGGACAGAAAATGGAAAAGTGCTGTGGTCATTAAGGGGTTAAACATTTGGGAATTATGGCCCTTTAATAAGTGTAATATTAGGGGTGTTTAGACTCGGGGTTCATGTTAGGGCGTTAGGTGTAGACATAAAATGTATTTCCCCATAGGAATCAATGGGGCTGCGTTAGGAGCTTTACACTGCTTTTTTGCAGGTGTTAGGGTTTTTTTCAGCTGGCTCTCCCCCATTAATTCCTATGGGGAAATTGTGCACAAGCACGTTTTGCCAGCTCACCGCTACCGTAAGCAGCGCTGGTATTGAGGTGAGATGTGGAGAAAAATGTTGCTCTCCGCTCACTTTTCTGCGGCTAACGCCGGGTTTGTAAAAACCCATAATACCAGCATTGTCTGTAGGTGAGCGGTGAGGGAAAACTGCTCGTTAGCACCGCACAGCATTACCGACAAAACTCGTAATCTAGCCAAAAGGAAATGGTCATCTTCTATGTTGCTATTGATTTTTAATAGACATAGAATAAATAAAATAAAACTGCTTGTCACACAGTCACAGACTTGTATTTATCTATAAGACTACTGCTTCCCTAGTTCAGCAGATAAAAGGCTTTAGGCTAATATAATATTTTAAAATGATTAATCAGTCCATTTCTAAACTCTTGTCACTATCAATAACAAAATAATTTAATTGACTTGGGGACATTAAAGGGACACTGAACCCATTTTTTTTTCTTTTGTGATTCAGATAAAGCAGCAATTTTAAGCAACTTTCTAATTTACTCCTATTATCAATTTTTCTTCGTTCTCTTGCTATCTTTATTTGAAAAAGAAGGCATCTAAGCTATTTTTTGTTCAGAACCTGGACAGCACTTGTTTATTGGTGGGTGAATGTATCCACCAATCAGCAAGAACAACCCAGGTTGTTCACCAAAAATGGGCCGGCATCTAAACTTACATTCTTGCATTTCAAATAAAGATACCAAGAGAATGAAGAAAATTTGATAATAGGAGTAAATTAGAAAGTTGCTTAAAATTGCACGCTCTATATGAACCATGAAAGAAAAAATGTGGGTTCAGTGTCCCTTTAAAGGGACAGTCGCATGCAATTGTAAACAACTTTACAATTTACATCCATTAACAAAATGTTCAGTCTCTTTATATGTACACTTTTTATGTCACTAGCTTCTACTGAGCATGTGTAAGAACTGACATCATATACGTATATGCACCCTTTTGTGATTGGCTGATGGCTGTCACAAGATAGAAGGGGAGTTGAAATAGACATAACTTTAAAACTTGTCAGAAATAAAGCTTAATAGTTGGAGTTTAGACTCAGTACTATTACATTGTGTTGTTGTCGTGCATTTGTTGGTTACTATGCAATTATTTTTTGGGGGGGAGTGGGGGTGGCCCTGTGTCATATATCATATACCTTTTAACCCTTATACATTTTTTTGAATATATATAATTTTATATAGTGTGTGTATATATATATATAAAAATGTGTAACACTTTTTTTTTTCCATGTACTTATGTTGTGCTTAGTGCGACTGTTTTTTCACCCCTTACACTTTATGCTAGCTTTTCAATCGTGCTAACCCAATGAGCGCAAATTTTGTTTGCGCTTGAGTGCACCCATTACTTTGAACTTGTAATAAGTACACAAGATAGCACACCATTTGTAATCTAGCCTATATTGTTTTACACAAATATACAAACAATAATTGAAGGAAAATAAATATTAGCATTTCCTTATGTTGTAGTTTATCTGGTTTAGTTAAGATTGCAAAACACATAAAGGGAGTAAGACGACAAACCGCTTTTAATTTAGCAGAGAAATAAGAATATGAAATAATCAGCCACGCCTTCCTAACATTCAGATCTGATGTCTTTTTTTATATCAGTGCGATGAAAAGTTCTATCCACACAAACCCGCTGACATGAGGACACAATGTCTGTACCTGTGTGTCATTATCACAATGCTACCCTCGACTAAAGAATTTATCCTCAGAAAAACCGATGGTAAAGACCAACAAGGTCGCTATGGTTAAAGATAAAGCTGCTTATTTTTTACACTATCGGGAGACTTACTTGGACTGGCCTGTGGGATAGATCAATGGCAAAATGCCTGCAAATTTATAGGTAGATAGTGACATGCCCCACTAAAATAAAAACAAAAAGTGTTGTTTTTTTAGTACAGTATCAACCATTTCACAAAAAATAGTAAAATACAGGTGGCCCTCGGTTTACAACGGTTCAATTTACACCGTTTCAGAATAACAACCTTTTTTCCCAGTCATGTGACTGCTATTGAAAAGCATTGAGAAGCAGTGCATTTATTAAAATAGCCAGTAGGTGGAGCTGTCCGCTTGTGTTGCAGCAAAGCCAAGCAAGCTGAAATTAATCAGTTTAATCAGACCTGAGCTATCAAGCAGATTTCAAAGGAACAAGATCTTCCTGTCTATAAATCAGTCCAGATTGGAATGCATAGAAAGAACTGTTTGCGGAAAAATGCAAGTGAAGTCTGTGTTGTGCGATTATTTTATTAGGTTTATAATGCTGTTTAGCAAATGTTTTTGTTCATTTAACTTAGTTTAATTATATATTCTGTGTTGTGTGATTATTTCATTAGGTTTATAATGCTGTTTAGCATTTAAAGTCTTCATTTCAAAGCTTTAAAAATAATGTATTAGGTGTTACTTATGCCAATTTTGAGAGGGGCCTGGAACCTAACTCCCTCACTTCCCATTGACTTACATTATAAACTGGGTTTCAATTTACAACAGTTTCGATTTACAACCATTCCTTCTGGAACCTAACCCCGGCGTAAACTGAGGGCTACCTGTATTTAAAAATGACCACTTTTAGAAGCAATAAACATATTGGAATGTAGTTTTTTGTTGTTGTTGTTGTCTTTTAATAACCATGAATACCAATTAATATCACATAATTATCAAACTCCCATCACTCTTTAATTTTATGTATTTTTTTTTTTTTTTTTTTTAAAAAGCAGTCCATTGTAATCATACTGAATAGTTTAAGGTCATTATTTAGTGTGTTTCCTGTTGATTTGATTTCAAAAGCTGAAAAAAAATGTATCTTCACAATAGTTGAGTGCAAAGACAATGGGCCCCATTACATGTGTGGCGTCGCCCACAAAAGCCGACGCCCCTGGTTTTGACACGTTTTTGGTATCCTATATACAGCGCCACATATAAATGCGGCACGTATATTTCACCCGTCGCCCGCAATTTTTACTCCCATAAGCTAACATGGGGCCGCATTGCAAATCGGTATCCAATATTCAGTGCAATGACTTACGTGGAGAAAATGGAGAAATGTTACTCAATTTTCACCTCGCCACACAAAGGCAGCCGCAGCAAGCCTTGTGCTGAGTATGGGAGCACCGTAACTCCCAAAACTGTCTGCAAAAATAAGTTACCACCTAACACATGCACAATATCTATCTACCTGTCAACCCCAATCCCCCACCGCAATAACTAATAAAGTGTATTAACCCCTATATTCGCCATCAAACCCACAAAGAAACTAAAAATAAAGTATTAATCCCTAAATCTGCCAACCCCAACATCGCAAACTACCTAATAAAACTATTAACCCCATATCTGCCATTAACCCACAACGCAATAAACCTATTAAATCTATTTAAACTGCCAAAGCCCACAACGCAAACTACCTATTAAAACTATTAACCCTTAAACCGCCATCCCCCACAATGCAAATAAATAATTAAATTACTAAGCCCCCTAACCTAACACCCCCTAAATGAACCCAAATTACATAAATTACGAAATACTAAAGTTACTAACTATTAAAATAAAAAAAAACCTAACATTACTTTAAAAATAAAAAAAAATAAGTTAAAATTAATCTAAAATTATGGAAAATAAAAAAAATCTAATAATACAGAATATAATAAACAAATGATCAAGAATTAAAAAATTAAACCTAATCCCTATGAAAAAAAAAGCCCCCCCCCAATAAAAACACCCCATAATCTATGGCTTTTTGTAGGGCATTGCCCTAAGTTAAACAGCTCTTTTACATTAAAAATTCACAGGGCATTTGTTTGGGCATTGCCCTTAAAAGGGCATTTAGCTATTTTGCTGCCCTTAAACGGGCATTTAGCTCTTTTAGGAATTGCCCACCCTAATCTAAATTAAAAAAAAACTTAAAAATATAAAAAAAAACTAAGTCTAAACCACAGATTGATACTCACCCTTCCTGAAGCCCGGCGGAGAAGGTCCTGTTCCATGCGGTGTAGTCTTCTTCCAGTCGGCAACCTCTTCTTTCTTCTTCCAGGAACAATCCAGCACGGAGCGGAGGGCAGAGCTGAAGACCGGTGACCTTGGAACTGAAGACCGGCGACCCTGGAGCTGAAGACCAGTGACCGCGGAGCCATGGAGCGTGGAGGATCCTCTTTGTACGATCGCAGCCGTACACAGAATAGTGAATTCAAGGTAAGCGATTAAAGATGGCATCCCTTGAATTCCTATTGGCTGATTTGATTCTTCAAATTTAAATCAGCCAATAGGATGAGAGCTACTGAAATCCTATTGGCTATTCAAATCAGCCAATAGGATGAGAGCTACTGAAATTCTATTGACTGATTTGAATAGCCGATTTTGAAGAATCAAATCAGCCAATAGGAATTCAAGGGTAGCCATCGTTAATCGCATACTTTGAATTCACTATTCAGTGTACGGCGGCGATCGTACGAAGAGGATCCTCCACGGTCGCCGGTCTTCAGTTCCAGGGTCACTGGTCTTCAGCTCCACCCTCCGCTCCGCGCCGGTATGTTCCTGGAAAAAGAAAGAAGAGGTCGCCGCTTGGAAGAAGACTTCACCGAATGGGACAGGACCTTCTCCGTCGGACTTCATTAACGGTGAGTATCAACCTGGGGGTTAGACTTAGGTTTGTTTTTTAAAAAATATTTTATTTTTTTTATTTAGATTAAGGTGGGCAATTCCTAAAAGAGCTAAATGCCCTTTTAAGGTCAATGCCCAAACAAATGCCCTTTTCAGGGCAACGGGTAGTTTAGGTTTTTTAGTGTTAGGTGTTTTATTTGGGGAGGTTTGGTGGATGGGGGGGGTTTACTGTTAGGGGGGACTTTGTGAATTTTGAATGTAAAAGAGCTGTCTAACTTAGGGCAATGCCCTACAAAAAAGCCCTTTTAAGGGCTATTGGTAGTTTAGCATTAGATTAGGGGGTGTTTTTATTTTTGGGGGGCTTTTTTATTTTTATAGGGATTAGGTTTAATTTTTTTAAATCTTGGTCATTTTTATTATTTTCTGTAATATTAGATTTTTTTATTTTCCATAATTTTAGATTAATTTTAATTTTTTTATTTTTTATTTTTAAATTAATGTTAGTTTTTTTTATTTTAATAGTAACTTTAGTATTTTTTAATTTAGGTAATTTGGGTTCATTTAGGGGTGTTAGGTTAGAGGGCTTAGTAATTTAATTATTTATTTGCGTTGTGGGGGATGATTTAGGGGTTAATAGTTTTGAAAGGTAGTTTGCGTTGTGGGCTTTGGCAGTTTAGGGTTTAATAGATTTAATAGGTTTATTGCGTTGTGGGTTAAAGGTGGATTAGGGGTTAATACTTTAACAGGTTTATTGCGGTGTGGATTAATAGCGGATTAGGGGTTAATACTTTAATAGGTTTATTGCGGTGTGAGTTTGATGGCAGATATAGGGGTTAATAGTTTAATTAGGCATATTGCATTGTGGGGGGGTTGTCGGTTTAGGGGTTAATACTTTCATTAGTTCCGATGTGGGTTTGATGGCGGATATAGGGGTTTTACGTGTCAGGCTTATTTTTGGGAGGTGTGTTAGACTTTTATGGGAGATTTGAAATTGATTTTATTTTTCTTAAGCGCCGGCAGTTTCTAAAGTGCCGTAAGTCAGTAGCGGCTCCAGAAATGTGTATTTACGCTCATTTCTGGACATCGTTAGTTTATCAGACTTACGGCACTTTATGAACTGCTGGCGGGGTTTATCGGATACCCCGATGTGCAAGGTAAAATTATGGGCGGCGTAGGTTGCAGCGCTTGCGCTGAAGCCTGTGCAATAAATGTAATCTCGCCCAATGTATAAAGCCGCAAACAAGCAAAAGAGAGTTTTAAAGAGGACTGTTTAATTAGGAAAATCCAAATACAATAAAAATCTGCTGAAAAGTGTTGTCTGATAGAATTCCACTGTTGGATGCTCCCATACAATCTATGAGGGAGATACCATGTCACTAATACACCAGAAAAACTTGTGATGAGAGGATTATTGCAGGAATTTTAAAATAATTGGGACTCTGAATATGAAAAAGCAAGAAGTTGTGCACTGCACTTTGCAAGGAAATTTTGATTGAGATGCTGGCCACTGATTTAAAGGGACAGTCAACACCAGAATTTTTGTTGTTTTAAAAGATAGATAATCCCTTAATTACCAATTCCCCAGTTTTGCATAACCAACACAGTTATAATTATACACGTTTTACCTCTGTAATTACCTTGTACCTAAGCCTCAGCAGACTGCCCCCTCATTTCAGTGCTTTTAACAGACTTACATTTTAGCCAATCAGAGCTGTCTCCATGGTAAAGTCACAAGCAAGAGCTCAATGTTATCTATATGAAACACGTGAACTAATGCCCTCTAGTGGTGAAAAACTATCAAAATGCATTTAGATTAGAGGTGGCCTTCAATTAGCATATGAACCTCCTAGGTTTAGCTTTCAACTAAGAATACCAAGAGAACAAAGCAAAATTGGTGATAAAAGTAAATTGGAAAGTTGTTTAAAATTACATGACCTATTTGAAACATGAGAGTTTTTTTTGGACTTGGCTATCCCTTTAAGGCTTACATAAAAAAGGAAATTGATGATTTGTCTGTGTAAACAATGTGAGAAAATATTATTCAGACCTTACTCAAAAAGGTAACATTTGACACAGTCAGATTTGTCATATGAACAATATAGACTTTTAATACTCTGTTACTGGGTTGGTACTCTTTATAGCTACAGAAACAAGTTTTCTAGTAGATGAAGGAATTGTACTCTGCCTGCAAATAAAGTGACTCATTCGTGGCTCTGGAAATCTTGCTAAATCTCCATATAATGTATAATTGTTAAAGCCAAGTAAATTGGGTTGGGCTCATTTTCTGGTAATTTTATTTTAAAACACGTATTTATTGAGCATCGTTTTTACTAAACCTGAATTATCAGGTAGAACTAGCATTTATCAGCTGCACTAATTACTGTTGGTTATGCAATCATAAATGTTTTGCACAATGCGTAGGCTTTTCTGTTTTTATTACAAAAGATCAAAAAGTCCTTATGCTGCAAACTGTAATCTTAGTATGTTTGGACATAATTAACCCTAAGGTATCCTGCAGAATGATATATTTTTAAAAAAAAATAAATAAAAAAAAAAAAATATATATATATATATATATATATATATATATATATATATAGGATAATTCCACAGTAAATCATATTCATCAACATGTTGTGCTCCAGTTCCATATGCAGGCAGATGCCTGGAGCTCAGGAACTCCAGCTCTCAGCTGTAACTTTACATTAGAGACTGTTGGAGCTTCCTGCAGCTTGGACGTATATGTACGTCATGCGGTACAATAGGCAAAGTATTATATATATATATATATGTGTGTGTGTATGTGTATATATATATATATATATATATGTATATGTTTGTGTATATACGTATATATATATATATATATATATATATATATATATATAATATTGGGCTATAATTTGTTGAATTAGGATACCTAGGTAAGCCCAGGAGCTGCTGATCACAATGATTACAATAAGTTTCAAGGAATATGCAAAATAATGTTATATAATGATATATGATATATATTATGCAATTATAAAATTGACTCTAATGTAATTTTAAATGTTGTCCCTAGTGCTATTAGCTGATTCTGGTTATGTACAGTAACACTTTAGGCTGTTCCTTTCCTCAGCAGAGTGTCCTGAAGCATTCATTGGAGTGCCCTGTTTAAATCCAATGAGTAGCCAGTGCCAGCATGATGGTGACTGCAACTATAATGAGAAGTGCTGCTACAGCGATTGCACTAAGTTATGCCTGAGAGTTTCAGAAGGTAGGTGCCATATTTGTAAGACTTACTCCAAATGTTCCCCCAATCTAACACATCGCTAGACTGTTACAGCAAAGAAAAAATAATATCATTGTGGTTTTTATTGGTATAAACCAGCAAGCAGAGAATTTAGCTTAGGCTCACTAGCAATTCAAAGAAACTGAGTGAGACATAATTATCCATTTCCTGTTAACTTATAGTTAATTCAATAAAAAGTGTATGAAAATGTAAAGTTCGGTAATATAATATTTTAGCAGATACTAAGCAATTACAGGCAAATGAAAGACAGTAGAAAGTGGAGTAGGCAATCTCCTATAGCAGCGATGGCAAACCTTTGGCACACGTACCAGAGCTGGCATCACGGGTGCTGTTCCCTAAGACTCTGGCCTGACGGAATGCTGAGGAGTGCATGGAAGGATGAGGAAATGTATTTATTTATTTCTTCCAGCTCCTGCTTTCCTTGCACCCAGGCCAAGGACCGAGCACCACCTCATCTCCCTGAGCCCGAATCTCTATTCCTGACACTTGTAGGTTGCCAGCTAAACTACACTTTAATGGCAAAAACATAGGTCTGTGTAGGTTGGACAGAGTATATTATGAAACAGGGCAACTATAACACCTCCAGGAGTGTAAGAACTGTGTATTATCTCTTTAACAGGGCACATATGCAGATCCTTTTTGTTACAATTAATGGGCCAGATTACAAGTGGTGCTCTATTTAGGCTTTCCCTTGCGTGCAAACAAACACCGCCAGAAGTAAACTTTTAACACAGGCGGGTTAGTGTGGTTAGTATAAGTTGAAAGTATTATTATTATTATTATTATTTATTTGTATAGTGTTGTAAAATTCCGTAATGATGTAAAATGTTTGCGTGCAAGCGAAAGCAGACGCGTGCTAACTTTTCAGGTGGGCAGTTTGGGCTCTCAGGCTCAAAAAGGTTCGCCATCACGGTCCTATAGCTGCTTCCTGTAATTCCTAACTTTTTCTTGGTGGGGTTATTCACTTGAGGCTTTAATCAATCAGGCCTCAAGGTCCAGTTGTACATTTACATGCACTTCCTATAATTTTAAAAACTGAAATAAGGAGCATTAACTGACTACATGACAAAAATATTCTTCCATATCATCTTATTTCTATCAACTATTTATGGTCACATGATTTAGCAGCTTTTCCAAACCTTGGGCTATCAAACAGAATGGCAAAAGATGCTGTCTGCCATTGAGTTGCTTATATTAATAACTTATAATAATAAGAAATTGATATTTATTCCATATGGTATTTGGCATGATTAAACAACACAAACAATACAACTGTTAGTCCTGACACAACAGCTGTAGTAAATATAATCAAACTGACACAAAAAAGAAACAATATATCTATTTTTGTGCACTTTGTTATGTTTTCTTAATAAAATAAACTTGAAATTGTATAAAAATAAATCTGCTATAGGCTGTAACAAAATAAGTCACATACATATAAATATCCACTCATCAGGACCTCTCAATGCAGTATAATTGCATAATTAACATGTGCATAATAAAAAGACAATGATTTAACACCTACTCTGAATTTTAAATAAGCAATAGATTTTTTTCTGACAAATTCATTTTTTTCTCCCTTGTATCATGTGACAGACATTAGCCAATCACAGACTAGTATACTCATACCATGTGAGCTTGTGCACATTGCTCAGTAGGATTTTGTTCCCCAGAAAGTGTGCAAAATTTAATAATGGAAGTAAATTAGAAAGTTTCTTAAAACTGCAAGTTCTGTCTGAGTCATAAAAGTTATATCTATAATATGTTAGATCTTTATTATTGCACTATTGCCTGTATATAACTGTGGGCTTAACCCATGTGAATGGAATAAACACATAGTTAAATTCAGCTCAAGAGTAGCAACGCACTACTGGGAACTAGCTGAAATAAGTTAATTTGAAAATAGAAGTGAACTTAAACGTGGCTTAAAATGTTTGTGGTGCATGCAATTTAAAATGTATTGCTCCAAAAAAACACAACTGAATGATTTTTTTTACATCCTGTGATATATAGGTGAGTTAGATTACACTATAAGAAAGTCAGTTATAATCAAATATTAATGTGCTATGTCTTCTTTTTCAGGGTCTCAGCCATATCGCTTTTATAGTCCTAAGGATCCGATATTTTATCGTCGCTAGTACCAACACACCCTCAAGCAATGCCAATCGCATCAGATTACCATGTGTATGAACTTTCCTTAATTGTGTCAAACCATTTGTAAAAAAAAATAATAATAATAATAAAGAAAACAGTGTAATGGACAATGGCTTTTTGTGTGACTCTATAATTTATTATGTGCCACATAGGAAAAACAGAATTACTATTATTTATTTATAAAATGCCAACATATGATATAGAGCTTTCACATTAAGAGCATAATTACTGGGTAATATACTCAAAATAATAAAGGACTAGAGGGCCCTGCCCACGAGTTACTGTCTGATGTTCACCTTTGCACAATGTAACCTATTGGACAGATGGGATAATGAGCTTACATGTTCAAGGAAGGAGAACAGTTGGGAGATAAAAGTAAGGGATCTATGGCTACTAACCAAATAAACATGTTTATGTAAGTTGTATGCAAAGGTGAGTCTTTAAAGAACTTTAAAAAAATCATACCTATCGAAATTCTTATTGTCAAATGGGACCAAGAGAAGAAGAGGTTTAGTTAGGACAGGCAACTAATCATAGAAACCTGTTTATTTAGGTTGTGTGCACAGGTCAGTCTTTAAAGAACATTTTAAAATATCATACGTATCAACAGAAGGAGGGGTGGAGTCAGGGAAGTTCGGCTTGTTCAAGGTCGTCCAAGTGTGTATTTAATGTCAAAGTGCAGAGTTGAGGATATCCCATGGGTAGCAGGACAGTCTGGAGGGAGTCGAAGTTCTTTGGTAGGGTTGGATGTTTTTGGTGAAACATGGAGATTAATAGTGGAATGTAAATAGCAGGAGTGACGTTAGGTCAGAGCTCCCAAACCAAACTCATCCCACAAATGTGTGATGGCTGTGAGAACTGAACACTGAAAGCCTGAAGTGAGTGTTACAAAGTGAGGCAAATAATCTCACAGGACAGGAGCATTTGTAGAGCAGTTCTTTTGATGGGTATGTGAGAGGAGGAAAGAGGTAGGTCTTGGGCAGAGCAATGCTTAGAATACCAATTCCATAGCATAAAACTCTTAATCACATGTCAGTTTGTAGGTCGTCCCAAATGGTAGCTTAATCTTGCTTTACCTCCTTCGGCTTATTTCCTAGTTTGAAGCTCCAAAAAAATATGTTTGTGTAATTCTTAAAAATACTGTATTTACTCATTTATAAAGTCTAGTGGATCAATTTTCAAAGAAGGCAGCTGGATAAATAATATAATGTATACCATGTGTGTCACTCAGAGTGCTATTGAAAAGTGCTGCACCCAGGGGCATGGATTGTGGCACCGCATTTGACAGTTGGCTGCCTGGCTGTTAGGCAATATGGCAGCTAGACCCAGTGCTATCCTTCACTCCAGTACAGGCCCTAACCATGGCATTTGAGAGACAGCACACTGGGCTCAGTGGCACTCAAAGCAACAGAAAGCAGACTGATAATCTGGACATATTGCTGTAGGACCAGGTGTCTGCAATTTTATTTTTTATTAATAAATATGCATTTTTAATTAACCTGCCATGCTGATTAAAAAATTAGGCTGACTTGCCTTGTAATATTACTTTGTAAAAGTGTTGAAAAATCACTGCCAACCCCTGTCCCTGGAATATTGGGGATGAGCCCTATTTTCCGCTGAATAATGCGCACACTTCATTTTTCTCAAAGAGGATTACTGGGATACTTCTTCCCCCAATATTTTGTTTCAGAATTATATTATTTTAGTAATATGAGCTTCTCATCATATTTTTACTTTGCACATTGGGGATACAGAATAAAACCCTTATGACAAAATATATGGACCACTGAGCCAGGAGCAATGTATAAAACAAAAAGCATGAACATTTTTCTTTCTAAGGGATTAGAAAATTATTAATTCAACATTACTATAGATGGAGCCTTTAAGCTATACCCACGCTCCACTGTTTCTTTTAATTTGGAGACAGATACTGACTGATTAGCTGATGCCATATTGCCTGAGCCTTTAAACACAATAAGAGAACACTCCCAGCTGCTTGTCCTTCAGTAACTGTCCAATAGCATTGGCTTAAAACATTTCATAAACTTCAAAAGCTCAATTGATCAAGGCTCTGATTGGCTGTATTATCTCTCAGAAATAAGTGATGAACTTTAAAACGCAGGATTACAAGCTGCAAACAATGTAACTTTAATTGTTTGTAAAAACTAGCAATGCATTTTCTAAAGTTATTTATGCTCAACCGCGGTCCTAAATCCACATTTTATCTTTTGTGATTCAGATAGAGCATGCAATTTTAAGCAACTTTCTAATTTACTCCTATTATGACATTGTCTTCATTCTCTTGGTATCTTTATTTGAAAAGCAAAAATGTAAGTTTAGATGACGGCCCATTTTTGGTGAACAACCTGGGTTGTTCTTGCTGATCGGTGGATAAATTCACCCACCACACAAAGATAGCAAGAGAACAAAGAAAAATTAATAATAGAAGTAAATTAGAAAGTTGTGTAATATTGCATGCTCTATCTGAATCACAAAAGAACAAAACTGAGTTCAGTGTCCCTTTAAAAGGGCCCCTAACAGACCATGTTTTCTTTATAGCTGAACTAGAGCACAGGTGAAATAATCAGCTGATCAGTAACCATGGTTACTAACCTGCTCTCAACCATCATCTGGTTATTTCACCTGTGCTCTAGTTCAGATATAATTAAAAGCTGGCCTGTTAGGGGGACTTGAGTACTGGAGTTGAGAGACACTGCTGTACAGCAGGGGGTTTTAAACCTGTGCTCAGGCCTCCCTAACAGGCCAGATATTCTGGATTACCTTGGGTAAGAGCAGGTTAATAACCAGGTACTAATCAGCAGAGTATTTCACTTGTGCTCTAGTTCAGATATCCTGAACATCTTGCCTGTTAGGGAGGCTCTGAGGCCAGGCTTGAAAAACCCTGCACTATAGGCTAGGCAGGAAGTAATCCCTTTAACCTTAAAGGGAGATTAAACCCAATTTTTTTCTTTCATGATTCAGATAGAGAATACCATTTTAAACAAATTTCTAATTTACTTCTATTATCTAACTTGCTTAATTCTCTTGATATTCTTTCCTAAAAAGCATATCTAGATAGGCTCAGTAGCTTCTGATTGGTGGCTGCACATAGATGCCTTATGTGATTGGCTCACCTGTGTGCATTGCTATTTCTTTAACTAAGGATATCTAAAGAATGAAGCAAATTAGATAATATAAGTAAATTGGAATGTTGTTTAAAATTGTATTCTCTGTCTGAATTATGAAAGAATTTTTTTTGGGTTTAATATCCCTTTAATGCATCAGAATCCATGTGTAGCCATTTAAATGGTTCTTGTATATACTTTTATATTCTTAGCGCTAGCTGTTATGACAACAGTAAGGATACTATATAAGAATATAAAAAGCCAATCTTTTTATTAAACACTAAGTAAAGATTGCACGCAGATGTTTTAAAATACATTTATTGTGATTCCAATCAATAAAACTACCAAATCAATTTGAAAATTGCCCACAGCTAAGTTACAAACGGCTAGATTACGAGTTTTGCGTTATGAGTGAAAAAGCAGCGTTATGGCTCTTTTTCACTACCACTGGTATTACGAGTCTTGCAGGTTTAGCTGTACCGCACACCTTTTTGGCCGTAACGCAACGTAACTACCGCAACTTTCAAGTCCTTTTTCAATAAGACTTCCATAGCGCCGGTATTACGAGTTTGCCTGTCCGGTCAAAAAGTGAGCAGTACAGCCAATACCGTCAAGATCCATACCGTAAACTGAAAGTCAGTAGTTATGAGTTTTGCGCTACAAATCTGTAACATAAAACTCATAACTAAAGTGCTAAATAGTACACTAACACCCATAAACTACCTATTAACCCCTAAATCGAGGTCCTCCCGCATCGCAAATAATAAATTGTTTTATTAACCCCTAATCTGCCGCCCCCGACATCGCCGCCACTATAATAAACATATTAACCCCTAAACCACTGTACTACCACATCGCATACACTAGTTAAATATTATTAACCCCTAATCTGCTGCCCCTAACATCGCCACAACCTACATTACTGTTATTAACCCCTAATCTGCTGCCCCCAAAATTGCCGCCACTATACTAAAGTTATTAACCCCTAAACCTAACCCTAAGTCTAACCCTAACACCCCTAACTTTAATATAATTAAAATAAATCTAAATAAAAACTACTTTTAATAACTACATAATTCCTATTTCAAACTAAATACTTACCTGTAAAATAAACCCTAAGCTAGCTACAATATAACTAATAGTTACATTATAGCTATCTTAGGTTTTATTTTTATTTCACAGCTAAGCTTGTATTTATTTTAACTAGGTAGAATAGTTAGTAAATAGTTATTAACTATTTAATAACTACCTAGGTAAAATAAATACAAACTTACCTGTAAAATAAAACCTAACCTGTCTTACACTAACATCTAACCTTACACTACAATTAAATAAATTTAATACAATTAACTAAATTACAAAAAACAAACACTAAATTACACAAAATAAAAAAGAAATGATCAAATATGTAAACTAATTACACCTAATCGAATAGCCCTATCAAAATAAAAAAGCCCCCCCCCCCCAAAATAAAAAATCCCTAGCCTAAACTAAACTACCAATAGCCCTTAAAAGGGCCTTTTGTGGGGCATTTGCCCCAAAGAAATCAGCTCTTTTACCTGTAAAAAAAAATACAAACAACCCCCCAACAGTAAAACCCACCACCCACACAACCAAACTCCCCAAATAAAAACCTATCTAAAAAACCTAAGATCCCCATTGCCCTGAAAAGAGCATTTGGATGGGCATTGCCCTTAAAAGGTCATTTAGCCCTTTTTCAGCCCAAACCCTAATCTAAAAATAAAACCCACCCAATAAACCCTTAAAAAAACCTAACACTAACCCCCGAAGATCCACTTACAGTTTTTGAAGACCGGACATCCATCCTCAATGAAGCGGCAGAAGTCTTCATTCAAGCGGCAAGAAGTTCTCAACGAAGCCGGGAGAAGTCTTCATCCAAGCCGGCAGAAGTCTTCATCCAGACGGAATCTTCTATCTTCATCCATCCGGCGCGGAGCGGCTCCATCTTCAAGACAACCGGCGCGGAGCATCCTCTTCTTTCCACTGCTACTGAAGAATGAAGGTTCCTTTAAGGGACGTCATCCAAGATGGTGCCCCCTTGAATTTCGATTTGCTGCTAGAATTCTATCAGCCAATCGGAATTAAAGGGGAAAAAATCCTATTGGCTGATCCAATTAGCCAATAGGATTGAGCTTGCATTCTATTGGCTGATTGGAACAGCCAATAGAATGCAAGCTCAATCCTATTGGCTGATTGTATAAGGGAATAGGATTAAAGCTCATTCCTATTGACTGATTGGATCAGCCAATAGGATTTTTTCACCTTTAACTCCGATTGGCTGATAGAATTCTATCAGCCAATCGGAATTCAAGGGACGCCATCTTGGATGATGTCCCCTAAAGGAACCTTCATTCTTCAGTAGCCGTGGAAAGAAGAGGATGTCTTGAAGATGGAGCCGCTCCGCGCCGGATGGATGAAGATAGAAGATGCCATCTGGATGAAGACTTCTGCCGGCTTGGATGAAGACTTCGCCCGCTTGGATGAAGACTTTTTCTGGCTTCGTTGAGGACTTCTTGCCGCTTGGATGAAGACTTCTGCCGCTTCATTTAGGATGGATGTCCAGTCTACAAAAACTGTAAGTGGATCTTCGGGGGTTAGTGTTAGGTTTTTTTAAGGGTGTATTGGGTGGGTTTTATTTTTAGCTTAGGGATTGGGCTGAAAAAGAGCTAAATGCCCTTTTAAGGGTAATGCCCATACAAATGCCCTTTTCAGGGCAATGGGGAGCTTAGGTTTTTTAGATAGATTTTTATTTGGGGGGTTTGGTTGTGTGGGTGGTGGGTTTTACTGTTGGGGGTTGTTTGTATTTTTTTTTACAGGTAAAAGAGCTGATTTCTTTGGGGCAATGCCCCGCAAAAGGCCCTTTTAAGGGCTATTGGCAGTTTAGTTTAGGCTAGGGTTTTTTTTTATTTTGGGGGGATTTTTTATTTTGATAGGGCTATTAGATTAGGTGTAATTAGTTTTTATTTTGTGTAATTTAGTGTTTTTTTTTTTTGTAATTTAGTTAATTGTATTTAATTAATGTAATGTATTTAATTGTAGTGTAAGGTTAGGTGTTAGTGTAACTCAGGTTAGGTTTTATTTTACAGGTACATTTGTATTTATTTTATGTAAGTAGTTAGTAAATAGTTAATAACTATTTACTAAATAGTCTACCTAGTTAAAATAAATACAAACTTAGCTGTGAAATAAAAATAAAACCTAAGATAGCTACAATGTAACTATTAGTTATATTGTAGCTAGCTTAGGGTTTATTTTACAGCTAAGTATTTAGTTTAAAATAGGACTAATTTAGTTAATGATAGTAATTTTTATTTAGATTTATTTTAATTATATTCAAGTTAGTGGTGTTAGGGTTAGGGTTACATTAGGGTTAGGGTTAGACTTAGGGTTAGGGGTTAATAACTTTAGTATAGTGGCGGTGACGTTGGGGGCATCAGATTAGGGGTTAATAAGTGTAGGTAGGTGGCGGCGATGTTAGGGGCGGCAGATTAGGGGTTAATAACTGTAATGTAGGTGGCGGCGACATTGGGGGAGGCAGATTAGGGGTTAATAAGTATAATGTAGGTGACGGCGATTTCGGGGGTGGCAGATTATGGGTGTTGAGACTCGGGGTTCATGTTAGGGTGTTAGGTGTAAACATAACTTTTCTTTCCCCATAGGAATCAATGGGGCTGCGTTACGGAGCTTTATGCTCCTTTATTGCAGGTGTTAGTTTTTTTTTTAGCCGGCTCTCCCCATTGATGTCTATGGGGAAATCGTGCACGAGCACGTAAAACCAGCTCAAAGCAGCACTGGTATTGGAGTGCTTTATGGAGCTCAATTTTGCTCAACGCTGCAATATTGCCTGCTAAAGCCGGGTTTATGAAAACCTGTAATAGCAGCGCTATAGGGAGGTGAACGGTGACAATAACTTGCAAGTTAGTACCGAGCCGCTCATAACGCAAAACTCGCAATGTAGCCGGCTGTTTCTAGTGGTTTTTTCTTTTTGTTTTGCTCTCAGGTAGTTAACCCCTTCACGCCCCAGCACAAGTGTTTAACATCGGAACAAAGTTCTGATGTAAACACGCTGCAAAAATGAAATCACATGATCGTCGTTGCTAGGCAAGCCCCTAGTCCGATCTTGAGTTCATCAAAAAGGGGAGGCGCCTGCAGGACACCTTAAAGGTAGGACGTTCCATGCCATTCTTCAGCGTTAAAGCCCAGCTCTGTTAGGATGGCATAGAACGTCCAAAAGGGGGTGAAGTGGTTAAAAACATTGAAAACAAATTAAAACCATAAGAAACTATTGTATAATTTGTAAGTACATTCTTATAAGGATTTTCAGATGTCTTTACATAAGTAAAAGACACACAGCTAAACTGCACATTTAACCTACCAGAAAATGAATATCTATGTTGACTGCTTGGTATATTTAAATAAAGAGATTTCTCTTTTTAAGCAATAATATTTAAAACTATTTATTGAAAAAAAATAGATCTAGTATATAACATGCACTAAACATGTACAAGAAATTAAAAATATAAGAAGAGAAAAAACTTGTAGAAACATCTGTTAACGATTTTGCTGATTGACTGGAATAGCATATTCTAATTCTCCCCATGTAAGGTATAGGGCAGTGATGGCAAACCTTGGCACTCCAGATATTTCAGAACTACAATTCCCATGATGCTTAGGTATTCCAAAGTCCAATTGAGCATCACGGGAAATGTAGTTCTGAAACATCTGGAGTGCCAAGGTTCACCATTACTGGTATAGGGGGTATTTACATAGGATGAATGCATTTGATATTAGTAGCTTTGTGTGGGGTAAATGAGTGGATTAATATCAAAAGGCCATTTGGGTGCCCAGGAATTTAGGCCTATGTATCTTTTCATATTTTAAAACCACTGTACAGCGAACAAAAATCATCTGCATAAAGTTTTTTTTCATCAAAACAACAAAGACTCACTTTTGAAATGGCATTGGCTTTTTAATTTAAAGGGACAATAAAAACGAAATATTCATATTTTAGATAGAGCATGCAATTCTACTATTAAATTTGCATTGTTCACTTAGTATCATTATGCTCAGAAACAGCAATGCACTGCTGGGAACTAGCTGATGATTGGTGGCTGTCAATATATGCCTTTGTCAGATAGATTCAGGTAGCTCCCAGTAGTGAATTGTTTCTCTTGAGCCTACTCTTCAACAAAGGATACTAAGCAAATGTGATAATAGAACAAAATTCAAAAGATGTTTAAAATTGCATATTCTATCTGACTCATCAAAGTTTTATTTTGACTTAATTATACCTTTATATATTCTGCCTATAAAGAGCAAACGTTTTTATTTTATTTTTCATAGATGTAGCTACATAAAATTAAAGTTTATCTTCAGGTTTGCCTAGACCGAGATTGCTTCATAATTCATCTTTATGACAGTGTACAGTGTGTTCACATTCTTTGACTGCCACTGGCTGCATCATCATGCTGGCATATTTGCAAGGCTTCTCCTTGTTGCAATCCTTTTGCCAGTAGATTACATTCTTTCGGTTGAGGTTTGCCCCAGCACAAGCATCATACCACCAGCCTCCACCAGCAATGCCCTGAAACTCCAGCCTGGCGCAGTTTTGAAAATAATTATCATTGTCCCGATCTTTGGTGGTGAATTTCTGGTTATCATGGAGATATGCCACTGTATCATGGGTCATGGCATCGTTGGCAGAACCATGATATAATCCAAGGCGCAAACGATACTGAGATTCCTCCGACTCAATCAGAGCTGGGCTGTACATTCCCCACTTTATCTGTCCTTCCATGTTTACCAGTTTAATGCCCAGCTTGTGATGACCAGGAGGTTGGGTTAACTGATGCATATATTCATTACCCAGCCAGTGGTCACCAAGAGCATTGCCAAAGCCTAGTTTATAATCTTCCCAGTTGCGATCAAAGTCCAAACTGCTATTGGCTGTAATATGTTGAACCACTGTCCATCCGCCATCTTGCATGATACAAAATACAACTATGTTAACACTTTCTGGCTGTATTATATAGAGACCATCTGTGGCAGTCCCTTGTGACTTCTGCATGACCTCTGAGCAATCACTAGAAAATGCTAGAAAAAAAAAAAGAATGGGTTATTCTGCTTTTTAATATGCATCGCTGTCGTGTTTTTCTTTTGAATTTTGCTCCCTGAACAGCTCTGCACAATCTGTTGATGCATTACAAATATTACAAAGAACTGCAGTATATAATAGAATTGTAATGATTGGTTGTTTACTTCCACGATCATGTTATTCTTTCGCTCTGCATATGCACTTACAAAAGCTTAACGCATTGTATTGCACAAACCTCTGAACCGTTGTTTATGCTACCTTTTTTACATGCTTATAGGCTTTAATATATATATATATATATATATATATATATATATATATATATATATATATATATATATATATATATATATATCAGTCTTACAAATGAAGCGCACTCTTACTTATATCAACAACTGCCTGGGTGTCATCAAACATTATTTTAAATAACAGAAAAAAGCTTGCACTCACTTGGTTTTTTTATAACCTTAAGTGTGTGTTTATTATCCCAGGACATACTTGAAAACGAGAAAAATCTCAATGTATCCTTCCTGGTAAAATATTTTAATAAATAAATAAATAAATTAAATCGATGCTCCCCTTCCTCGGGCCTGAGGAAGCTATACATCCCCAAAACACACACTTGTGGTTATAAAAGACCAGAGAGTGCAAACTTTTTGCTGTTTTATATATATATACATACAGTATATATACATACACAAAACACAGAAGTGGACTGCACTCTCAAACCATTCAGGGTCCACATCTTATGACCCTACAAAGTTCACAGCCCTGGGTGCTTGGCACTGTTTATATATGTGTATACATGTGTATTTATGTGTTTATATGTGTAAACATATTTACACATATACGCACATATATACAAATATACACACAATACACTTTTCAGCCCTTTCCAATCAAATACCTTGAAACATGCAATATAATTTAAATATTTTAATTACAATTTTATTGTTTTAATGTAATCTTTTTAAACAGAAATACTTGAAATTCATATGTTCTTGACTTAGAAAAAAAAATTGTTTTATGTTTAAATCTTTTTATATATATATATTTATAAAAAAAATAGGGTCCAACTGGGAAAACATGTTGAGAATTTTTTTCCTCGTGTGAATAGTCAATGATAACATTATCTTACAGAGAGGAACATGCAACCTGACATTATATAAAAGATGTCTCCAGATTAGGTACAGACCATATGAAAACTATAGGGTACAGTATGGTTACACAGTATAGGAAAGGGATTATTGGAACTCTGCAGACGCACTCCTTGCCCAATCCTGCAAGGAATCGCTCACTCCATGGGGTACCCTGAAAGATAGAGCAGCCCCCCGCAAAACATCATAGCCACAGCCAAATAAAAACGAAAACCCTGTTGATTAATCCAGGAATACTTTTTAACTGATGGATGTTCTACAACATATATGATAAACTGGTGCCTGGGGTCACATGCGGCTCTAGGAAACTTAGAACTAAGAATGTGTGCCATAATTTGTGTGGCCCCAGGAAAAGGTGGAACTAAAAATATTTGCTTTGTGGTCTTCTGGTGGGTAGACAGACAAGAGAGTCACAACTCAAAAGATTGCTATGAAGGGGAGAACAGCAGAACAATTAGCAAATGTATTATTATTGTATATTTAATAGCCATCCATTTATATGTTTAAGGTCCTTATTGGTCTACAAATTGGCCAGAGGCATCTCTGATGGAGGTCAGGCAGTGGCCAGATTCTCGTCTAGCAGTAAATTCAACTTGAAGTTATCCAAATGCCATTTTCACCTGTGATATGTAAGTATCCACCAGTACAGAATATGTGGGACATACTGTAATGTGAATATTTCCTTTTCAATGGCAGAAATCTAGATCATTTTCACGAATAGTAGTCAAACATTGCAGGGAGCGTGGCAAAGCTTGAAGAAGCATTATAGTACTAGAGAAATTAAAGAATGAATTTGCTTGTGTGCAAAGTAATTATATTCAATTTTAAATGTTCTTTTGACATAATGACTGAATATGTTTTATACACTCAGTTTTAACCCGCCCTTCATAAAAATGGTTTTCCATTCTCCTCAGTTAATTCCCCTCAATTATATCTTTTAAGTACTATTTTGGCTGTTTTACAATTAGAGTTGTAATGTATAATACAAAAATACAGACCTGTCTCTCCTCTGTTAATTATTTTGTTACTGTCTTCATTAGAGAGGAGATGCAAATTGGCCACCTGCACCTGTCCTTCTGAATTTGCCCCTAGCGTACAGCCAGGGAACAACAGCAGCAGTGCAACCCAAGTGTTAATCAATCCCATGGCTAGACCACCTGGTAACCACTCAGTGGGAAACTGAAAATAAAATGTTATGGGCTGTAAACACAATCAGATCATGCCAAACCTTTTCTCTGTTAAAAATAAAATAAATTCATAGTTAAAACGGCTTACAATATCAAATAAAAGTTAAACTCAAATTCTAATTTCAGTTATAACGCTTAAATGTGCATAGTAAAAAAGGGTGGATCTCATCAGACTACAGAACTTTGACCCTACAGTGTGCCCCTCTGATTAAACACTGGTCCCACCTTGGTCCCCCCAGTAAAATGTGTCTAGAACCGCCACTGACCCTACTACATTCTACACAAGAACTGATTGATCAGTACAGTATCTCATTTGTATATATCCCTTATTTGTCACAGCAAAATTGGTTAGTAACTCAACAGTTCTAAATCTTTTAAAAAATATTTATATTTTGTGTGCAGACCTTTTGCAGAACAGTGCATAAAGGGACAGTCTACAATAGAATGTTTATTGTTTTAAAAGATAGATAATCCCTTTATTACCCGTTCCCCAGTTTTGCATAAGCAACACAGTTATATTAATTTACTTTTTACCTCTGTGATTACCTGTATCTAACATCTTCTAAAGGCCCCCTGATCACATGGCTTTTTATTTATCATCTATTGACTTGCATTTTAGCCTATTAGTGCTGTGTTGTGCTGACTCTTAAATAACTCCATGGGCGTGAACACAATGCTATCTATATGGCACACATGAACTAACAGTCTCCTGTTGTGAAAAGCAAATTCAAAAGCATGTGATAAGAGACTGTTTGTTTTCATCTACTTAACATTGAAGGAATCCAATGTACTGATATATGTATATACTGTATGTATATATATATATATATATATATATATACTGTATATATATATATATATATATATATGTGTGTGTACATATGTATTTATTTTTGTATATATGTATTTACAACCATATATACACATAAATACACATGTACACATATATATAAGTGCATTGGAGCCCTTTGCAGTTAAGTAGATGAAAGCATGAAAAATCATATTTATGCAATATTTATATTTAATAAAGTGCTACACTGTGTATTTACTGTAAATATATTGTACATTCCAATGTTCTGCACATAGCAGAATATGTTCTATGTATTTTAAATAGATATTCCTATATATATATATGTATATACCTATACTTATATATACAGTATATTGTACCAAAAAAAAAATCATATATATATGGAAATATGTATTTATGAATAAACTAGGCGAGAAGCCTGCCCAGAGGGCAGTCTATGTTTAAAAAATACAAACCCACAAGCTAAAGTTACAAAAAAATAAAAAAATTAAATTACAGAAAATTATAAACAAAGCTATACAAAATAAAAATTTAAACCTAAACTAATACCCCAATAAAAATACCCCCAAAATAAAAACATCCCCTAATCTAATACTAAACTACCAATAGCCCTTAAAAGGGCCTTTTGTAGGGCATTGTCCTAAATTAAACAGCTCTTTTACATTTAAAAATTACTAAATCCCCCCTAACAGTAAAACCCCCCACCCACCAAACCCCCCAAAATTAAAAAAACTAAAGGGGCATTTGTATGGGCATTGCCCTTAAAAGGGCATTCAGCTCTTGTACTGCCCTTAAAAGGGCAATCAGCTCTTTTCCAAACCAAAAAACACTAAACTTAAAACAATGCCACCCCAAAAAAAAAAGCCTAAGACTAAGCCCAAATAGGTACTCACTGTTCCTGAAGTCCGGAGGAGAAGGTCTTCTTCCAGACAGCTCCATCATCTTCTATCTTCATCCAGAATGAAGGCGGCACGGAGCGGAGGTGCGGAGCTGTCTTCCCCAATGCGTGGATCCTCAGTGATGGTCCTCGGCGGCGTGGAGCTCCTCTCCATCTGATGTCCGTCGTACACTGAAGATTGAATGCAAAGTATCGCATTGAATTTGGGGTACCTTGCATTCCTATTGGCTGAAATTTTGAAATCAGCCAATAGGATTAGAGCTGCTGAAATCCTATTGGCTGTTCAAATCAGCCAATAAGATTTCAGTAGCTCTCACACTATTGGCTGATTTCAAAATTTCCATGCATCGTGGAAGCCAGCTCCGCCCCACCGCTCTGTGCCGCCTTCGCTCCAGATAAAGATAGAAGATGATGGAGCCGCCTTGAAGAACACCTTCTCCGCCGGGCTTCAGTAATGGTGAGTACCTATTTGGGGCTTAGTTTTCGTATTTTTAAAAATGTTTTTTTATTTATTTTTATTTTTAAGATTAGGGATTTAATAGGCTTGAAAAAGAGCAGATTGCCCTTTTAAGGGCAGTAAAAGAGCTGAATGCCCTTTTAAGGGTAATGCCCATACAAATGTTTAGGTTTTCTTAGTGTTAGGCTTGTTTATTTTGGTGGATGGGGGGAGTTTTCTGACAGGGGGGATTTAGTATTTTTTAAATGTAAAAGAGCTGTTTAACTTAGGGCAATGCACTACAAAAGGCCCTTTTTAGGGCTCTTGGTAGTTTCAATTAGGGGGTGTTTTTATTTTGTGGGGGCTTTTTTATTTTCATAGGGATTATGTATAATTTTTTTTATTTTTGATAATTTTGTTTATTTTTTTTCTGTAATGTTAGAGTTTTTTATTTTTTGTAATTTAATGTTAGGATTTTTTATTTTAATTGTAATTTAGTAGTAATTGGGGTTAATTTAGGGGTGTTAGGTTAGGGGGCTTAGTAATTAAATTTGTTATTTGCGTTGTGGGGGGTTGGCGGTATAGGGGTTAATATATTAATTAGGTTAATTGCGATGCGGGGGTTTGGCGGTTTAGGTGGTAATAGGTTAATTAGGTTTCTTGCAATGTGGGGAGTTGGCGGTTTAAGAGTTAATTGGTTAAATAGGTTTATTGCGATGTGGGGGGGTTTAGTGGTTTAGGGGTTAATAGATTAATTAGGTTTATTGCGATGTGGAGTTTGGGCGGTTTAAGAGTTAATAGGTTTATTGCGATGTGGGGGTTTTGCGGTTTAGGGGTTAATAGATTAATTCGGTTTATTGCGATGTGGGGGGTTGGCGGTTTAGGGGTTAATATTGTAATCATGTTATTTTATAGTTTTGCAATGTGGGGGTTGGAGGTTGAGGTGTTAATAATTTGTGCTCCATTTTGCTCCATTAACTTCTATGGGGGAATATGTTAATATGCAGGCAATATTTTAAATTCGGCTTTTTGCGCACATAGGGTTAGCGTGAGAGTGAAAACAGTTTACTTTCAACTCATAATACCAGTGCTACCTGACAAGGGCAAAAAGCCGAACTTCTAGCACAGTTAATGCTCACGTGGGAGTGTTAATTAGCGCTCCACTTGTAATCTGGCCCTTTATGGGAAACTCAATTTCCAGTTTTTCCTTTCATGATTCAGATAGCATAGAATGTTAAAAAAAATCCAGTTTACTCCTATTATCAAATCTACCTTGTTCTCATTGTATTTGTTGAAGAGAACATCTAGGTAAATAGATTACATACGTCTGGGGAACTATTTTTTATGAAATGGAGGATTTTTCAAATGAGTATTGTTTTTTTCTCTGGAAATAAGCTTTACAAAGCAGCAAATCAAACATTGAAACCAAATCTGCTCATAAGAGTTAATAAACTCAAAACAGCCTTCCAGAAGTAGTCTGTTTTTTGCTGTACCCACCCTGTAAAGGGGATTGCAATTGAAAGCAAAATGCATGACATATTGTACATCTAATTTGTATATCTTACCCAGAGTTCATCATGATAGGTGGACTCATGTGCTTACATTGTAAAGAAATTCAACAATAGACCAAGAGAACTATGTAAATTTGGTAACAGAAGTAAATTGTTTTTTTTTTTTTATTGCACAAACTGTTTAAATCTTTATGTTTCTTGTCCCTTTAACACCCATTTAATTATTCTCACATTTTCACAGACAGCAGATATATACAGTCATTTACTAATATTACTATATTAGTTAAAGGAACATTAAACACTTTGAGATGGTAATATAAAATTAAAAATCATATAAATAAAAAAATATACTTTGATTATTTATTTTGTCCCCTTTTCCTGTAATTCCATTCTGAAATTGTACTTCCTATTAAAACTGAAGTGCAGAATATTTGAACTTGAAAAAATACATCTACATGTTATTGTCAGACCAATCTTTTCTTTGACTGCATCATTCTATCAAACATTTATTTAGTGTTTAATGTCTCTTTACGGGACTGTTTCATTCTTTCTAATAATACATAATAATACAATAGAACTGAATCTGCTGTCTTTTAAGTCCTCCCTTGATCCCTTTTCTCCTTAATAAGAAAGATTTTTTTAAATGTTTTTATATTTCTATATAACTAGAGTTATTAAACTGGCAGGACAGTATTTTCTAGATTCAGGTCAATTAAGTCAATCAAGGATAAATAAACAAACAAAGACCCTATTGTGATGAAACTTATAAGTTTGTGGGAAATCCTAATTGAAATTAAGTATCCTTGAAAGGGACATAAAACCCATTTTTTTTTCTTTCATGATTCAGATAGAGCATATAATTTTAAACTACTAATTTACTTTTATTATCAAATGTTCTTTGTGTTCTTGTTATCCTTTGTTGAAAAGAGGAAATGTATATTCAGGAGTGTGCATGTGACTGCAGCACTCTATGGTAGCTGTTTTGCTATGTTATACTTTAGCAAGAGCACTAGATAGCAGCACTGTTTCCTGTTATGTAGTGCTAAAGGCACGTGCACGCTATCTATCTAGATATCTCTTCAACAAAGAATAACATGAGAAAAAAAATCAAATTTGATAATAGAAGTTTTAAATTGCATGTTCTGTGTAAATCACAAATGTAAAATGTTGGGTGTCATGCCCCTTTAAAATCAATTGTATCTGAAATAGTGTCTCTATAGAGTAATTATGCAAATGTTTGCTAATTAGCATGGGTGTTTTTTTTTTCATAAAAAGGTGGCAACCCTCTCTATAATTAAGCTAATTAGAGGAATTTCACCCTATTAAAACCTAGTGTTTGCTTTACAGAAATGTAATACTATATTTTTTTCTCCCCCATATATTCATACTTACTGTATTGTATTGCGCACCTTTATTTCTCAGCGCAGTTCTGTAAAGATCTGTTGGAATACAGTAGAATGAACTTTGCTTAGCTGGATATTACGAGAATAACTCATCACTGTTGTAACAAATGCTTTAATTCAGCTTCTGAATGAACTTTAGACAACAACTCACAAATTACAACTTATTAATAACAAGTCATTTAGATTGTTCCATTAAAGATAAATTAGAAAATTACCTTTAACTCATTTCATGCTGGGATCATTGTAAAAGAAACATTAGAGTTACAATTTCTGTTGTATATTTGTGCAGAAAATAAGCCTTTGTTTCATGATTTTCCTGTTTGTTAGCAGACAGGAGTGCTAGATAATTAATACAAAAAAGTAAAATGCCATTAGCTATATTTTAAGATTTTATTCAGAAATGTTCAGTGCCAGCTATGTTCAGGATTACAACAGAAAAAGGGACAGCAGCCGTTATAATAAAGGGGCATTGTACTGTACAATTTGATTCCTCTTAACAGAATATCAATCCCTTAACTACTGAGCTCTTTTGCAATGTTTAGGTCTTGATCACATTTAGGGCCAGATTACGAGTTTGCGTAGAAGTAAACTTTTTTACGCGCATCGGGCAGTGCTTGCATTGTAAGTTGAACGTAAAAAGTTATCACTTGCGCTAACTCAATGCGTGCAAAAAGCTGAAGTTAGAACATCGCGTGAGATAACCTATTCCCCCATAGGAACCTAACCTAACACACTACTCGCATGCTAACCCGAAAGCATATTCTCAAGTGCGCTAACACAACATAAAAATACGAATATTTCACATTCCAATGTTCTTCACATAGAAGAATATGTTATATGGGCTTGATTTATCAAGCCTATTCCTCCCTTACGACTGCATATGTGTGTGTGTATATATATATATATATATATATATATATATATATATATATACACACACACACATATATATATATATATATATATATATATACAATCACATACACAGTTTCACACACACATATATGTATACAATCACATACACAGTTACACACACATATATATGTGTGTGTCTATGCTTATGTATATATATATATATATATATATATATATATATATATATATATATATACATATATATATTATATATATATATATATATAATATTTATTTATTGTTTCTTCTTTTTTTAAACATTTTATCTTGACTGAAAATGAGTCCAGGAATCCAATACAGGCATATAGCAGTAGGGGTGGGGGGCTGCTCCTTTCAGAAATGTTGTGCCTTGCTGATATCTAATACATTGCAGATGCAGTTAACCGAGCAGCTAGCTAGCAGAGTAGACTGCAGTTTTAGCCTTTTTGGCAGCCGTGGGGTTAACTGCATCTGCTATGTATTTGAGCCATTTCTCCAAGAGCAGGAGATTGTGTGGGAGGTTCCATAATGATTACATACCCTAAGTTTCAGACTGCAGATGTCCCTAGGGGGAAATATAAGTAAGATGCAGTTAACCCAGCAGCTAGCTAGCAGAGGAGACTGCAGTTTTAGCCTTTTTGGCAGCCGTGGGGTTAACTGCATCTGCTATGTATTTGAGCCATTTCTCAGAGACCCTAAGTTTCAGACTGCAGATGTCCCTAGGGGGAAATATAAGTAAGTAGCTTTTACTCCTCTTCACATCTCCTGCATGGGCTCTGCTTTTAGACTTCTATAGATTGATCGGCTGCTACTGAGATCACAAACAGAAAGTGAAAGTAACACAGCGATTTTAAAAATGTGTGCTAAAAGCAACCACTAGATGGAGCTGGTTTGCAAGAAATCCCATACAAATCAATGCAGTACAACCACTTCTGAGGATTTTTTTTTAGCAAAAAAATCGCATACTCTTGCAGTTTTTAAATTGTGGCGATTAATCGGGGTTTTTTAAATTGCATATGCGATTAATCGTGCAGTCCTAATATATATATACATTTTTAGACATGTATATGTATGTATGTCTGTTAAAGCACTTTAGTTACCTTTTTTTTTTCCTTACACCTCAGATCTCATATCTTTGAGCCTTTTTAACTTTTTTTTGTGCAATATTTTTTTTTATATAATTTTTATTAGATGGTGTTATTATGAGTGCAACTGTATTGTGTAATGTATTTTTGATGTGTTTTGTGACACTTTTTAGTTTCGCAGAGCTCTGAGGTTGAGGTAATCATTCTAGCAGAAATCGCAAATTGCGCTCACGCATTTCCATTTACTTTCAAGTTGTAAAACAAGCGCAATTTAACTTGCACACAAACAAATGCAAAAACCTGATATTGCGTGCAAACGATATCACGCCACTGGCCCGTTATCCACACTGTAAGCCATTTTTCAGTGAAAAACTCACACACATTTTTTTTTTCAACAGACTTAGTAGATTCAAACTTTGATGTTATTTTATGTATATCTCATATGGGAGAACTCTACAACAAAATGTGTGAAAAATTTATATTTTTACTAAAATTTTAATAAATAAAGTTGCAAGCAATAGTCTATAGTCAAAAGAAAGAAGGGGATTATCATGTAAATTAGGGCCTTTCGTAAAGTTATGTAACTTTGATGTGCATATAGGGGCTCCTATGAACCTCTTTTTAAATAAATGCAAATTTATTCACAACAGGTAAACACTGCCTTGAGATTGTCATAAAAAAAAATAATTTATTAAAATTTAAATATACAAGGTTGTAAACAAAAGTGTAAGTGTGCTTTTTCAAAACTCTATAGTGAAAAAGAAGAAAAGGGTTTCCTCTTATAAATTAGGGCTTTTTGTTATATTTATACAAGTTTGATTTGCACATAGGGGCTCTCATAAGCCTTTGCTCAAAGAAATGCACATTTATTATCGTTAGGTTATCACTATTACTACAGGGCAAAATTACAAGTCAAATCAGTTTGCGAAAACACATCGCTTTATGACTTTTCCACATTTAGGGTCGCGCAGCAATTGCAAGTTGAAAACTAACTTATTTTATGCGCCCGTTAAGCCGCTTACTCCAAACAGCCAAATCACATGCGCGTTCATGTATTCCCCATAGAAGTCAATAGAGAAGACAAATAAAAAAAAAACACACACAAAAAACATAATTTATGTAAGAACTTACCTGATAAATTCATTTATTTTATAGTGGCAAGAGTCCATGAGCTAGTGACGTATGGGATATACATTCCTACCAGGAGGGGGCAAAGTTTCCCAAACCTAAAAATGCCTATAAATACACCTCTCACCACACCCACAATTCAGTTTAACGAATAGCCAAGTAGTGGGGTGATAGAAAAAAGGAGTATAAAGCATCAAAAAAGTTATTCGAAATATAATTGTGCTTTATACAAAAAACATAACCGCCATAAAAAGGGTGGGTCTCATAGACTCTTGCCAATATGAAATAAATGAATTTATCAGGTAAGTTCTTACATAAATTATGTTTTTTTTCATATAATTGGCAAGAGTCCATGAGCTAGTGAATGATGGGATAGAAATACCCAAGATGTGAAACTCCACACAAGAGTCACTAGAGAGGGATAAAATAAAAACAGCCATTTTCCGCTGAAAAAATTAAATACACAACCAAGAAAATAATTTTTTCTCATAAATGAAAGAAAAAAACTTAAAACATAAGCAGAGGAAACAAACTGAAACAGCTGTCTGAAGAACTTTTCTATCAAAAACTGCTTCCGAAGAGGCAAATACAGTACATCAAAACGGTAGAATTTAGTAAATTTATGCAAAGAAGACCAAGTTGCTGCTTTGCAAATCTGATCAACTGAAGCTTCATTCTTAAAAGCCCATGAAGTGGAGACTGATCTAGTAGAATTAGCTGTGATTCAGGGCCTGACCCGACTCCAAATAAGCCTTATGAATCAAAAGCTTTAGCCAAGATGCCAAGGAAATGGCAGACACTTTCTGACCTTTCCTAGAACTAGAAAAGACAACAAATAGACTAGAAGTCTTCCTGAAATTTTTAGTAGCTTCGACATAATATTTCAAAGTTCTCACAGCATCCAGAGAATGTAAGGATCTTTCCAAAGAATTCTTAGGATTAGGACACAAAGAGGGGACAACAATTTCCCTATTAATGTTGTTAGAATTCACAACCTTAGGTAAAAATGTAAATGAAGTCCGCAAAACTGCCTTATCTTGATGAAAAATCAGAAAAGGTGACTCACAAGAAAGAGCAGATAATTCAGAAACTCTTCTAGCAGAAGAGATAACCAAAAGGAACAACACTTTCCAAGAAAGTAGTTTAATATCCAAAGAATGCATAGGCTCAAAAGGAGAAGCCTGTAAAGCTTTCAAAACCAAATTAAGTCTCCAAGGAGGAGAGATTGATTTAATGAAAGGCTTGATATGAACCAAAGCCTGAACAAAACAGTGAATATCAGGAAGCTTAGCAATCTTTCTGTGAAATAAAACAGAAAGAGCAGAGATTTGTCCCTTCAAGGAACTTGCAGATAAACCTTTATACAAACCATCCTGAAGAAACTGTAAAATTCTAGGAATTCTAAAAGAATGCCAGGAAAATTTATGAGAAGAACACCATGAAATATAAGTCTTCCAAACTCAATAATAAATCTTCCTAGAAACAGATTTATGAGCCTGTAACATCGTATCAATCACTGAGTCAGAGAAACCTCTATGACTAAGCTCTAAGCGTTCAATTTCCATACCTTCAAATTTAGCAATTTGAGATCCTGATGGAAAAACGGTCCATGAGACAGAAGGTCTGGTCTTAAAGGAAGTGGCCAAGGTTGACAACTGGACATCAGGACAAGGTCCGCATACCAGAACCTGTGAGGCCATGTTGGAGCTACTAGAAACACAAACAAATGTTCCATGATGATTTTGTAAATCACTCTTGGAAGAAGAACTAGAGACGGGAAGATATAAGCAGGTTGGTAAAACCAAGGAACTGCTAACGCATCCACCGACTCCGCCTGAGGATCCCTGGACCTGGATAGATACCTGGGAAGTTTCTTGTTTAGATGAGAAGCCATCAGATCTATTTCTGGAAGACCCCACATCTGAACAATCTGAAAAAACACTTCTGGATGGAGAGACCACTCCCCCGGGTGTAAAGTCTGACGGCTGAGATAATCCGCTTCCCAATTGTCTATACCTGGGAAATGTACTGCAGAAATTAGACAAGAGCTGGATTCCGCCCAAGCAAGTATCCGAGATACTTTATTCATGGCTAGGGGACTGTGAGTACCGCCCTTATGATTGACATATGCCTGTCTGTCTGAAAACAAATTAATGGTTCTCTCTTCAACAGAGGCCAAACCTGAAGAGCCCTGAAAAAAGCACAGAGTTCCAAAATATTAATAGGTAACCTCGCCTCTTGAGATTTCCAAACCCCTTGTGCTGTTAGAGTTCCCCAGACAGCTCCCCAACCTGAAAGACTTGCATCTGTTGTGATTACAGTCCAGGTTGGACGAACAAAAGAGGCCCCTTGAATTATACGGTGGTGGTCTAACCACCAAATCAGAGAAAGTTGAACATTGGGATTTAAGGATATTAATTGTGATATCTTTGTATAATCCCTGCACCATTGCTTCAGCATACAAAGATGGAGAGTTCTCATATGAAAACGAACAAAGGGGATCGCGTCTGATGCTGCAGTCATGAGACCTAAAACTTCCATGCACATAGCCACTGAAGGGAACGATTGAGACTGAAGGTCCTGACAAGCTGAAACCAATTGTATTTGTCTCTTGTCTGTTAGAGACAGAGTCATGGACACTGAATCTATCTGGAAACCTAAAAAGGTGACCCTTGTCTGAGGAATCAAGGAACTTTTTGGTAAATTGATCCTCCAACCATGTCTTCCACCTCCATAGGAGGCAAAGTTTGTAAAACTGAATTGTGGGTGTGGTGAGGGGTGTATTTATAGACAATTTGAGGTTTGGGAAACTTTGCCCCTCCTAGTAGGATTGTATATCCCATATGTCACTAGCTCATGGACTCTTGCCAATTACAAGAAAGAAAATGTGCTTTTATACAAAAAAATCATAACCACCAAAAAAAAGGTGGGTCTCATGGACTCTTGCCACTATGAAAGAAATTAATTTATCAGTTCTGGGAAGTTTCTTGTTCAAACGAGAGGCCATCAGATCTATTTCTGGAAGACACCACATCTGTACAATCTGATGAAACACATCTAGATGGAGAGACCACTCCCCTGGATGCAAAGTATGACGACTGAGATAATCCGTTTCCCAATTGTCTACACCTGGAATATGAATCGCAGAAATTAGATAAGAGTTGGACTCTGCCCAAGAAAGTATTCAAGATACTTCCTTCATTGCTAAGGAACTGTGAGTCCCTCCCTGATGATTGACATATGCCACTGTTGTGATATTGTCTGTCTTAAAACAAATGAAAAGTTCTCTCCTTAATAGAGGCCAAGCCTGAAGAGCTTTGAAGATAGCACAGAGTTCTAAAATGTTGATTGGTAACCTCGCCTCTTGAGGTTTCCAAACCCCTTGTGCTGTCAGAGACCCCCAGACAGCTCCCCAACCTGAAAGACTTGCATCTGTTGAGATCACAGCCCAGTAAGGGCGAACAAAAGAGGCCCCTTGAATAATCCGATGATGGTCCAACCACCAAGACAGAGAGAGTTGAATGTTGTGATTTAAGTATATCAACTGTGAGATGGTCCAACCACCAAGACAGAGAGAGTTGAATGTTGTGATTTAAGTATATCAACTGTGATATCTGAATATAAACCCTGCACCATTGATTCAGCATGCAAAGCTGCAGAGGTCTCATATGAAAATGAGCAAAGGGGATCGTGTCCGATGCTGCAGTCATGAGACCTAAAACTTCCATGCACATAGCCACTGAAGGGAATGATCGAGACTGAAGGTTTAGACAAGCTAAAAACAATTTCATTAACCTCTTGTCTGTTAAAGACAAAGTCATGAACACTGAAACTATCTGGAAACCTAAAAGGTGACCTTTGTTTGAGGAATCAAGAAACTCTTTTGTAAATTGATCCTCCAACCATGCCTTTGAAAAAACAACACTAGTTGTTTTGTGTGAGATTCTGCTAAATGAAAAGACTGAGCTAGTACCAAGATATCGTGCAAATAAGGAAACACCACAATACCCTGCTCTCTGATTACAGATAGAAGGGCACCGAGATCCTTCGAAAAGATTCTTGGAGCTGTCGCTAGGCCAAATGGAAGAGCGACAAACTGGTAATGTTTGTCTAGAAAAGAGAATCTCAGAAACCGATAGTGGTCTGGATGAATTGGAACATGAAGATAAGCATCCTGTAAGTCTATTGTGGACATAAAATGCCCTTGCTGAACAAAAGGCAGAGTAGTCCTTATAGTCACCATCTTGAAATTTGGGACTCTTACAAAACGATTTAAAAGTTTCAGATTCAGAACTGGTCTGAAAGAATTCTCTTTCTTTGGGACAATGTATAGATTTAAATAAAACCCAAAACCCTGTTACTGTAGAGGAACTGGAACAATCACCCCTGAAAGCTCTAGATCTGAAACACATTTCAGAAAAAGCCTGAGCTTTCACAGGATTTGCTGGAATATGAGAAAGAATCTTCTCACAGGAGGCCTTATTCTGAATCCAATTGGATACCCTTGAGACACAATATTCTGAATCCACTGATTCTGAACAGAACCTGACCAAATTTCCTGAAACAATTTAAATCTGCCCCCCACCAGCTGAACTGGATTGAGGGCCGCACCTTCATGCAGTCTTGCGGGCTGGATTTGTTCTTTTATAAGGCTTGGTTTTATTCCAATTTAAGGATGGTTTCCAATCGGAACCAGAGGCCTTAGGAGAAGGAGTAGACTTTTGTTCCTTATTCTGACAAAAGGAACGCAAACGATTAGGAGCCTTAAATTTACCCTTATATTTTTTATCTTGAGGTAAGAAAACTCCCTTCCCACCAGTAACAGTGGAAATAATAGAATCTAATTGAGAACCAAATACATTCTTACCCTGGAAAGATAGAGATAGTAATCTAGATTTAGACACCATGTCAGCATTCCAAGATTTAAGCCATAAAGCTCTTCTGGCTAAAATAGCTAAAGATATAGATTTAACATCAATCTTAATAATGTCAAATATAGCATCACAAATGAAATTATTAGCATGTTTAAGCAAAAGAATAATGCTGGTCAAATCATGATCTTCTACCTGCCGTGCTAAACGATCCAACCAAAAAGTTGAAGCAGCAGCCACATCAGCCATTGAAATAGCAGGTCTAAGAATATAGCCAGAATGTAAATATGCTCTTCTAAGATAAAATTCAATCTTTCTATCCAAAGGATCCTTAAAAGAAGTACTATCTTCCATAGGAATAGTAGTAAGTTTGGCAAGAGTGGAAATAGCCCCATCAACCTTAGGAACTTTTTCCCAAAACTCTATATTAGCCACAGGTAAAGGATACGACTTCTTAAACCTAAAAGAAGGATTAAAAGAAGAACCAGGCTTAGACCATTCCTTAGTAATCATATCAGCAACAGCATCTGGAACAGGAAAAACCTCAGGAGCAACCTTGGGAGGTTTAAAAACAGTATTCAAACGTTTACTGGCTTTATTATCAAGAGGACTAGACTCTTCAATACCCAAAGTAACCAGAACTTCCTTCAATAAAGAATGAATATAATCAATCTTAAACAGATAGGATTTGTCAAATTCAGAATCTAAATCAGGATCTACTGAACCAGAAGAATCCTCATCAGCAGAGTATATTTCAGTATGCTGTCGGTCAATACAAATTTAATCAGATTTATGAGAAGTTTTAAAAGACCTTTTACTTTTATTTGAAGGCGGAATAGCAGACATAGCCTTATCTATAGCTGCAGCAATATAATTCTTTACAATATATTATATATATATATTTATATTCTTTACAATATAATTCTTTACAGATGCGCTGCAGAATCTGTTGGCGCTCTACAAATAACCGATAATAATAATAATAATTTACATCTGTAGGAATATCAGGTACTTTAGACGTTGAAGGAACAACAGACGGTGTATTAGTACTAATAGAAACATTATCGGCATGCAAAAACTTATTATGACAGATGCCACATAATTGGGCTGAAGAAATAACATCAGTTAATTTACAACAGACACACTTAGCTTTGTTAGAACTGTGTTCAGGCAGCATGGTTTCTACAGCAACATCAGAGGCAGGATCAGATTGAGACATCTTGCAAAATGTAAAAAGAAAAAAGCAACATTTAAACAAAACATTCAATTTCCTCATATAGCAGTTTCAGGAATGGGAAAAAATGCTTATGCAAAAGTTGGATGCAAAAAAATAAGCATCATAGCTCTTAACATGGAGAGAACCAGAAGCAAAAAGGAAGAGGGGTTATATACCAAAAAGATCTTTGGCGCCAAGTATGACGCAAAAAGGAAAAAAATATTTTGGCACCAAAGCTAACATCGGGAAATGACACTCGCGTCATAACAAGCGCGACTCCGCGCCCAAACATTGCGCGTCAACAAAGACGCAGGAAATGACAAAACTTACGTCACCTTAGACACACTTTCACGCCAAAAAATTTCCGCTCCAAGAATGACGCCATAAAAAACTGTATTTTGCGTTCCCGCGAGCCTAGTTTGCCCGTGAAAATTTGGAAAACAAAGTCAAATTGAAAAAAATCTGAAACCCCAGGTAAGAGATAAAAATAAAAAATAATATTCCCGAATATAAATTCCATACTAAAACTGATAGTCTGCAGAAAATGGAAATATACATAGACCTGACTCTTGGCAAATATAAGCAAATACATATATTTAAAACTTTATAACATAAAGCGCCAAACATAGCTAAGAGTGTCTTAAAATAATGATACATACTTACCGGAAGACACCCATCCACATATAGCAGACAGCCGAACCAGTACTGAAAAATATCAGCAGAGGTAATGGTATAGGAGTATAACGTCGATCTGAAAAGGGAGGCAAGGAATAAATCCCTGCGACTGATTACAGAGAGCCTTTGAAAGGATTTTCCATGGGTGAAACCACTTAATCAACAGGCAATACTCCCTTCACATCCCTCTGACAAACAATGTACTCCGAGAGTAATTGGGCTTCAAAATGCTGGTAGGAATGTATATCCCATACGTCACTAGCTCATGGACTATTGCCACTTACATGAAAGAAACCCTAATATATTGCGCAAAGCCCTTGATGTTTTCTACTCAAAAAGTGTACATGAAAATGCGAATATTTCATTTTGCAAAAATGTTTTCATGACGTAATATGTTCTATTTTTTTATAAATATTTCTCTATGTATGTGATGATTTTTGGACTCATAACTATTTATAGCGAGATATAAATATGAATACCATACCTTTAGTGTAGCCTTCTCTGGGGCTTCTTCTGCCCCGTTACCACTTTCTGTTGGGCTACCGCAAGACTCTGTCCTCGGTCCCCTTCCCCTTCTTTATTTATTATCTATTGACTTTCATTTTAGCCAATTAGTGGAGTGTCTGCCACAAGCCACGGGCGTGATCACAATGTTAACTATATGGCTCACATGAACTAGCTGTACCCTGTTGTGAAAAGCAAATAAAAAAGCATGTGATAAGAGGCGGCCTTTAGGGACTTAGAAATTATCATATGAGCCTTCCTAGATTTAGCTTTCAACTAAGAATACCAGAGAACAAAGCAAAATTGGTGATAAAAGAAAATTGGAAAGTTGTTTAAAATGACATGCCCTATTTGAAACATAAAAGTTTTTTTTTTTACTTGACTTTGCCTTTAAGATAAATCTCTCCAAAACAGAGCTCCTTATCTTCCCCCCTTCTTCTAAAAGCTCCATACCCCATCTCTCTATTACTGTCGACAACTCCATTATTACCCCTAACCTGCATGTCCGATGTCTTGGGGTCACACTTGACTCAGATCTTTCTTTTACTCCTCACATTCAGGCCTTGGCTAAATCCTGCCGCTTCCACCTTAAAAACATTTATAAAATTAGACCCTTTCTTATACAAGACAAAACTAAGATTTTAATCCACTCTCTCATCTTCTCCTGCCTCGACTACTGCAACTCTGTCCTCTTTGGTTTCCCCAGCTGCCGCCTAGCTCCTTTACAATCCATAATGAATGCCTCTACCAGGCTCATCTTCTTTACACGTCCCTCTTTATCTGCTACACCTCTCTGACAATCCCTTCACTGGCTTCCTCTTGCCTCCGGGATTAAACACAAAATTCTGACTGACATACAATGCCCTTAACTGCATTTCTCCCCCCCTATATCTCAGACCTTGTCTCCAGATACTCTCCCTTCTGTTCCATTAGCTCTGCGCATGACTTCCTACTCTCTTGTTACCTCCTCACATTCCCATTCAAAGGACTTCTCCAGACTGGCTCCCATCTTGTGGAACGCTCTGCCTCGCTCCACAAGACTCTCCCCTAATTTTGAAAGCTTCAAGTGCTCCCTAAAAACTCTACTGGTAAGGGATGCATACAACCTACACTAACCTTTCCTAATACCAGTTCCTCTCCTCCATTGCTATCCGCCATGAACCCCCTTAGCATGTAAGCTTAAGAGCCCAACTGTTTGCAGATCACCTTCATAAGAACTGACTACAACAGTGCGACTCTCAGCAGGGCCCTTTAACCATTTTATCCCTATAAATGCTACCTTGTATATCACCTATGTTTATAGCGCTGTAGAATCTGTTAGCGCTCTACAAATAACTGATAATTATATATATATATATATATATATGCCTATATATCTCGAGATCTATATGCAAATATCTCTTTTAAAATCCTCTTTTACCTGTAAAAAAAAAATACAAACAACCCCCCAACAGTAAAATCCACCACCCACACAACCAAACCCCCCAAATAAAAACTAAAAATGTTTAGCTCCCCATTGTCCTGAAAAGGGCATTTGGATGGGCATTGCCCTTAAAAGGGCATTTAGCTAAAAATAAAACCCACCCAATAAACCCTTAAAAAAACCTAACACTAACCCCCGAAGATTCACTTACAGTTTTTGAAGACCCGACATCCATCCTCAATGAAGCAGCAGAAGTCTTCATCCAAGCGGGCCGAAGTCTTCATCCATCAGGCGCGGAGCGACTCCATCTTCAAGACATCCAGCGGGGAGCATCCTCTTCTGACGACGGCTCTTCTCGAATGAAGGATCCAAGATGGCTTCCCTTGAATTCCGATTGGCTGATAGAATTCTATCAGTCAATCAGAATTAAAGGTGAAAAAATCCTATTGGCTGATGCAATCAGCCAATAGGATTGAGCTTCAATCCTATTGGCTGATCCAATCAGCCAATAGGATTGAGCTTGCATCAGCCAATAGAATACGAGCTCAATCCTATTGGCTGATTGCATCAGTCAATAGGATTTTTTCACCTTTAATTCCGATTAACTGATAGAATTCTATCAGCCAATTGGACATCAAGGAACGCCATCTTGGATGACGTCACTTAAAGGAACCTTTATTCGAGAAGAATCGTCGTCAGAAGAGGATGCTCCATGCCGGATGTCTTGAAGATGGAGCCGCTCCACGCCGGATGGATGAAGATAGAAGATGACGTCTGGATGAAGACTTCGGCCTGCTTGGATGAAGACTTCTGCCGGCTTCGCTGAGTACTTCTGCTGCTTCATTGAGGATGGATGGCGGGTCTTCAAAAACTGTAAATGGATCTTCTGGGGTTAGTGTTTTTTTTAAGATTTTATATGGTGGGTTTAATTTTTAGCTTAGGGTTTGGGCAGAAAAATAGCTAAATGCCCTTTTAAGGGCAATGCCCATCCAAATGCCCTTTTCAGGGCAATGGGGAGCTTAGGTTTTTTAGATAGATTTTTATTTGGGGGGTTTGGTTGTGTGGGTGCTGAGTTTTACTGTTAGGGAGTTGTTTGTATTTTTTACAGGTAAAAGAGCTAATTTCTTTGGGGCAATGCCCCGCAAAAGGCCCTTTTAAGGGCTATTGGTAGTTTAGTTTAGGCTAGGCTAGGGTTTTTTTTATTTTGGGGGGGGGGTTTATTTTGATAGGGCTATTAGATTAGGTGTAATTAATTTAAATATTTGATAATTTCTTTTTTATTTTGTGTAATTTAGTGGGTTTTTTGTAATTTAGTTAATTGTATTTAATTAATGTAATTTATTTAATTGTAGTGTAAGGTTAGGTGTTAGTGTAAGACAGGTCAGGTTTTATTTTACAGGTAAATTCGTATTTATTTTAACTAGGTAGCTAGTAAATAGTTAATAACTATTTACTAACTAGTCTACCAAGTTAAAATAAATACAAGCTTAGCTGTGAAATAAAAATAAAACCTAAGATAGCTACAATGTAACTATTAGTTATATTGTAGCTATCTTAGGGTTTATTTTACAGGTAAGTATTTAGTTTTAAATATGAATTATTTAGTTATTAATAGAAGGTATTATTTAGATTTATTTTAATTATATTAAAGTTAGGGGTGTTAGGGGTTAATAACTTTAGTATAGTGGCGGCGATTTTGGGGGCAGCAAATTAGGGGTTAATAACAGTAATGTAGGTTGTGGCGATGTTAGGGACAGCAGATTAGGGGTTAATAATATTTAACTAGTGTTTGCGATGCGGGAGTACGGCGGTTTAGGGGTTAATATGTTTATTATAGTGGCAGCGATGTCTGGAGCGGCAGTTTAGGGGTTAATAATTTTATTTTAGTGTTTGTGATGCGGGAGTGCCTCGGTTTAGGGGTTAATAGGTAGTTTATGTGTGTTAATGTACTTTGTAGCACTTTAGTTATGAGTTTTATGTTACAGCTTTGTAGCGCTGACTTTCAGTTTACAGTATGGATCTTGTAGTTATGGGTTGTACCGCTCACTTTTTGTCCGGAAAGGCAAACTCCTAATACCGGCACTATGGAAGTCCCATTGAAAAAGGACTTTTTGAAAGCTGCGGTAGTTGCGTTGCGTTACGGCCAAAAAAGTGTGCGGTACAAAAATACCTGCAAGACTCGTAATACCAGCGGTAGTGAAAAAGAGCCATAACGCTGCTTTTTCACCCATAACGCAAAACTCGGAATATAGCCGATTGTTAATATGAGTGTAACTGTACTTCGTAATGTATTTTGAAGTGTTTCGTGAAACTGAACTACAGCTCTTCGAGCGTGGAAAGGATTGTTGCGTAAAAGGCGAATGCATGCACGCAGGTGCGTATTTATGCATAGGCCAACAAGGCCGGTGCCTAGAGTGGCAGATTTGAGGGGGCGGCACTGGCACTGGCACTGATAAACTGCACTTTGCAATTGAATGTTGGCATTATTATTTTATTCTAAAAATAAATTCCTGTGTGGGCGTCACGTGACCCGGCTTTTGCCGAGGTCACGCAACGTTTTCCTCCTTCCGCCCGCCTTCCTGTCTGCTCACAGTGCACGCACGCCGCACATTGATCTGTTAGTCAGTGAGTGAATGTGATAGTCATCGGATTTTGGAGCGGAGCAGAGCCTGGCCGAGAGTGACAGAGGAGAGGACTGGACTGGAGAGGAGGGGGGTGACCAGGCAAGGCGGCACATAGCAGTGCAGATGCAGTGCATAAATTGGAAGGTATTTTTTTTTTGTGATTGTCATTGCGCCTCTAATCTCTAAGTCTAAGCTGCAAATGTTTACATTAACTGTTATAGCTGCTGCTAGCCTGGGGCAGGCAGTGGGCACTGCCTGGTGGTGGTGAGATTTGACCAAGAAAGGTGGCATCTTGCTGCTGCGCTGCTGGCAGCATCAATATGGATATGATATTGATATGGAATAATATATGGGCTGTGCTGTGGCCAGACTTTTTAAGCCTATGGTTCTTGGTTACTTTTTTAGACAGATTACATGTGATTTTTTTATTTTATTTTCAGTTTGGCGGCATGAAGAAATTAGACTTTTTTCAATTAAATTAAAAAGCTGTTACTTAAAAATAATTAATGAAACTTACATCTAGGATTGCATTATGAAATGTAACATCCAGCAGACAGCTTAGGAAATATATTCCTGCTGCAGTTTACAAGTTCAAAACAGTAAAATAATTACTAAATTACTCCCTAACCAAAAAATTATATGGCCAAAAATGACTTAAATCCAGGGGGGGGGGAGCACAAAACCTAAATACGCCACTGCACGCAATTGCGATTTTCAAGACTTGCAATAGCTGCGCAATGGAAATTGATTGCGTAAAGACCCTATCGCATGCAGAAAACTCATAACGTGCAACTTGTAATCTTGCCTTGATTACCTGGCTATTAAAACATATATGGGGCTTTATTTAAAGAGGGACTTATAGCTTTAAAACAAGGGAACATGGGGCTTTAGGGCTTAAAATTTGTTTTTAAAATGTATTTTTAATAACTGTTGGCTAGATTTTACGCCCTGTCTTTCCAGTGGTGTGTCTTGGTGGTTTGTAGCAGTTAAGGGAGCTGAGATTGAAGGATTTTATATGCACCTCCCATCCAGCTCCCTTCTCCTATTTAGTGTTCCTGATACATCCGTGTTTTTCAGACTTAGTGATGTCACCACGCCCAAACATGGAGATGTCAGTTACTTTCCCAGAATCTCCCAACTGAAGCCTGACCTAACCTCAGCTCGTAAGCCTCCTGAGATTGCAGGGAAAGCTGTGATTAGATCCAAAAACTACCCCTCCTAGGATGACAAAACATGTGCTTGTCATCAATTCCTCACTAATGGCATTGTGTGAATGACTGTCATCATCTGCATTTAAAGCGTTAAACACTAAATATATTTAAAGCACCTCTAATTATGGGTTCCACCATTTTAAAACCTAGATTACACTGCAGGTATCTGAATAAGGGTAGCTACACATGTGCAAACACATCAGCACTGCAATATAATGAGAGATAACTTTTAGCATGGTGGCACCCTTGACAAATGTGTGTTTCATGTCCCTTTAATGAGTTCTCACCTTTTTAACATGATTTTCTCCAGAGCTAATATACCACAAATATAGGGAAAAATAAAGTGACAAATAAAACATAGTTAAGTTTTCTTCCACTTTTTGGAGCTACATCATTCTATAAAGCAGATAAAATAATGCAACAGCAGCTCTAGACATTAAATACCTCTTGCTTTTGTGTAAAACTTGTGCTTGACCCATACTCCCTAGGTTGCCAAAAAGTAAATTCTGTAACCTGTAAATGCTGCAAAGCAAACACATTCTTCAGACAGTTTGCAGCATTTTGAAAACCTAGGTTACATATTTTTCTTTTTCTCTTTTTAGAACAGCCTGGCACAAAACACAATTTTTACAAAAAATTTTTTTTAAAAACGAGGTGTTTAATGCCCTTTAATAATAATTTCTAACCCAGCGCCTAAATCCTAATGCTGCATAAAAAAGCAGTGTATATTTTTGGCATTTTCTGCTCACACCTACACCTTTTATTGTTATGGAAGGAGTGATACAGCCAGAGCAAGTATTATTTAAAGTGATGGTAAATCCTAGAGTTTGTGAAATGCTACGATTTACCATTGGAACAAATAAAGGGGACTTTCATTCATGAAGTATAAAATACTTCATGCTGAAAGCTCCTTTAATTGTTTCAAGCGATTGCCGCACTTAGTGCTAAGGCAGCCCACCGGCAGAACACTATTTTCGCTATTTGGCTGAGAGGTGACTTTTTTTTTACCTCTTAACCAATAGCGGCTATTGGCTAAAAGCGGCTATTTTTATTGCATAAAAACAATTAAAAACTTTCCTTTTGCAAGAGGTGTAGGACTGGTCTGACATGTTTCGACTCACATCACATCATAGACCATGGTTATAGCTGTCTTGAGGTTGATCTTGTCCCAAATGAACTAGATAGATGTTTAAACAAGCCATAAATATGTTTTAAGATGCAGAAAAAAGGCTGATTGTTAAAATGTTTATAGGCAGAACGGACAACAGGTAATCACCCACTTATATGTGAGATGGCCCCAGGCCATACCCATTTATAAAGAGACTGAAGTCTTGGGTGATGATAGCAGCCCAGTTCGTCTATCACAAGCTCCTCCATCAGATATACCTGCTTACCAGAATAGTTGAGGGACAATATGGTGAGACATATAGAGAAATGCTCTGGTTGGTTATGAAAATAAGCACTAAGATATTGGGTGAACAGGGACTGTATAGATTCCAGGGCAATAATAACTAGACCATCATGAATTTAGGAACAATTACAAAAGTGTAATAAAGATATGACACGCAAGTAAAGCAAGCACTGGATAATCAAGAGTTTGACAATATCCCTTTAACTTGACATATTGAGCCACCCAAGTCCTTTCAAAAGTCCTCATTTTAATAAAAAAGGGACCTACAACTGTATTTAACATGAAAAATAGAATCCAAGTGCCCAGCATTGTATGTTAATGTGTGAAAACTACTTTCCTCTGCACTTTATAGCTTTTTAACTCAATCTTATTACAGACTACCTTCCTGAAGACAAAGGTCTGTTCATCCCTCATGACAATAATACGATCTCATATACGAATTAGAAGACTGGATTCTAAATCATTTCAAGCACTACTTAGCCATGCAGTTTAGTCAGCAGCTGCTGCTCTAGTGTCAGCTGTGTTAAGTGCTAGCTGTTAACAAGCCGGATGTGGGCTCTAATTTTAGGTGGATGTTCGGCCTGTGAAATGTCAGCATATGCTTGCGATGCACATGACCTCCCCTCTGTGATTGGCTTACTATAATGTGTCAGGAATAGCATTAAATAAACTACATATGTATCAAATAAATGTTAATATTTAATGTCAGCTAAGATCTCCCTTGACATAAGTTGTGTGGGCTATAACCAAAATAGACCAGGCCCCCTTTTTCCTAATTACAGAACAAAGGGACTCAGATCTGTAAAATCTCAGGATGACACAGACCCCCCTTGTTGTGACTGGGTATACATTACAGGCCAGGATATCTCAAATTATCCATTTCAAAGGAAACTTGTATACAGAGGTTTTTCCCTATCTGAAGAAGCAGTCACTTAGTCTGAATTGATATCTGATGATACAAACATACTCAGAGGATATAGCTGCTCTCATCTAGGTGTTAAGTGTCCCCTACTGAGTTTCAAATACAATACACGAAGCTCAATGAAAAATAGCAGGAGAAAACAGAGAGACATGTTTAACCCTATGATGAAAGCATATAAGAATTTAAATATTGGTGTTAAAAAGAGAAGTTAGAAATCCATCTATATGAACTGTATAATTCTCAAAGATTTAATTGATACTCAGACTGTATAAATATATATATATCCTGAGAAGAAATGCCTCACAGTAACATATTAGATAAGTATTTGCTGAACTTAATAAGTAGCTATATAATCAATGTCAATGTTTAAACAACTTGTTTCAAAATGGATAACATATTCTTATATTTTTCAGGCATCTAATAAGTACAAATATAATTGGTGCTGTAAATAATATCATGTTTCTAGACACTCAGCAAGAGATATACAGATATGCAATATTTATATTAATATGGGATAGTAATCCAATATAGATATAATTATGTGAAACTACATCTGATTGCTGATCTCAAGGTATGTATGTGATATTAAGATGATAACTGAGAAAGTAATTAAGTCCATGATGAAGGTATTATAATCCTTTTAAATCTTTTCATAGAAAATATGATTTTTAAAACGCATTTTTAAGATATTATAAGTGGAGTATATTCATGTTTAATCTTGAAATACTCAGAATAAATTATATTAAATGGACCATATATGGAACATTTAATTATTAAAACTAGGAGATTAAAAGTATATAAAAATAGGCAGTATTTACTGTATAGCAGTGTTGAAAATGAAACTGTCTTGCACACAGAAAAAAGATGATCTTGGCTGAAATTTTTTTCTTGGTAACTGTTGCAATTCTGCTTGCTACCATTTTTTTAATAGTATTTTTATTGAGGTAACAAGTACAATATAACAATTAAGTGATATTTTAAGTGTTCTACAAGTATACATAGTAAAGAACATATCAATCACTTTGACCAAAATATATAATCGTATATGATATAACATGGTTATGCTAAACATACTAAAGAAAAACCTCACATTTTCTACTTTTTCTTGAGAGATGGAATTATCCTCCACAATCTTTTTAGGCCACTTTTGGACCTCAACTACCTAGTACAGCATAGTATCAGTGGAGGAACAGTACTATTAACCCTTAAACAGTAATGAATACAAAACTATATATAATGAAATGATTAGGCCTGTATAGGATATTTGTGTGTAGAATTTAAATGACCTTTTATGGCTCACAATAGAAAACTGCTATACTGTAATTATGTGATCAGATTTTAGAAACATACAGCTTAGAAGACAGTATGTGAAGTAGTTCACGTTGTATAATATGTTAATGTAGTGAGTTTAAAGCTATCAGTATATTAGGATATGTGATAATTGTTGTGGTGTGTTGCAAGGGAAAATGTGCATTAAGTCTCTGGATCAATTTACGGATACCAGGGTACTTATAAGGTTTTGGGGGTGGGGGGGAGATGGTAAAAGGGCCAGCAGTTACAATAGAAAAAAAGCTACCCATATGGCATCGAGTAGGTAATTTAATCACTGCATATCAACGTAAGAAGCGGTCTGCTGTAGGTAGTTGCTCCGTCTCATTATGTATTACACCATACTGACAGGTTGCTAAGCTTCCAGTCTAAAGGTGGAAGATTAAGTGCTTTTTCGTAGGAAAAAGTTATTTTAAACAAGTAACTCAGACATCCCCTAACTATTGTGCAGTAGTTAAAAGCTGTTAAGTAAGATGCTGATTATGCCTGAGAACCTCCTAGTGATTGTGAAGTGTAAGTTTTGTCTAAGTGTTGTAATCCTCCCAAGTTACTAAAAAAAAATGAAAAAATTGAAAAAAATTATGCTGTGAGCTATGATACCATGGAGTTAGGGTGACTAGAGTAACGGGTCTGCAGTCTTGTTGCAAATAGGATCTGTTAAAACCTGTATTGGTTAAGAACCAGAATGCAAGTATACCAATACCATAATGAATGTATGTTTTTGTATTCCACTCTCTTAGGTAGTTAAACCTCGTGGCTTGGGTATGGGCCCTATATCCAACGACAGGTGGATCAGCTATATTGAGAATTAGGTAGGTCCTAGTGGTAAGCTATTCTCTATCCTCAACCTATGAGCAAAGCAGTTCCAACTCCTTAGTAATAGAATAGGTCTTTAATTATATTAATATTTATATATCTGCAGCCCTAATAGAATTAGATAGAATAGTAAAGGAGAGCATAGCAACAGCGTATTTTAAAATGATAATTTATATGAGTGGGAATATGTATAAATCACAACTTGGCTATCAGGGAGACAATAATAAAATCTTGCATGGGGGCCTCAACAATAAATTGAGTGTATTATTTAGCACTAAGATCATTGTATAAAAACAACAGTTAGGGGTATCGCTGTAAAGAAAAATAAACTCCTTTATGACCTATAGAGCAAACATATAAAATTAAAATAACATTTCACAACCAAATTTTTGTATGTAGCATAGCAATTAAAGTAACTTTTCAACTAGGATGTGAGGTCAGCTATTTCACAGATATACAGTGCTAAAGTACGAACGTTATGATACCCCATCACATAACAAAGGTAGTAAAAAGGAAGAAAACTAAACCCTATGTGAGGGGCTGCTAAAAACAGTACTAGTCCGGGTCGTGTATGAAAGCCCCCATTTTTCAAGCCTGTATGCTATCATCAGGGCCATATGAGCTAATTGTGGAAGATAGAAGTGGGTTAGCAGCAATATGTCACCCCAATTCCAAGCCACCTTAAGAGAGAAGAGCCTGTAGTGGGTATGTGAGCATGGTGTTCTGCTATGTCTCCACACTTAGGTCAGCCTACCCCAGCTCTAAATATGTCCACACAGATCTGTAGGTAATCCACTTGTCGTCGCCAGGGTAGATGATAAGATTCTTGCGCTTGGAGATTATCTTTGTGGCGTGCAGGGCTTCTTGAACGGAAGCAAGAGATTTTCAGCCTGTGCTTAGCTCCTGTGTTAGCAGCGATCCACCCTATAGCATTCATCAACTCTGGGAGTGCCTGGGAATCTATATCTCCGAACCCTCCTGGATTAACTATGGTTAGGTTCTTGGTAATAACACACGTTAGAAGGAGCTCTTCGGTAAGCCATTGTATCAAAAGTGAGCGGTGAATGCAAAAGCCCCAGAATTTCCCTGCCAACTGTGCTTGTGTCTGCTGGGCTTAAGTAGACCTCTGCCGAAGTCCTGGTGTCTTCTATGGAGCCAAAAGCTTTGTTGAACGCTGCAGCAAATTTTAGCTGGTAGGAGGTTAGGAGTTTGCTTAGTTCAGTTAAAAACTGGTGAGCATTTTCCATAGTGATTATTGACCCACGAAGGTGGCGAGAGGTCTACGGTCTCAGCCCAAATCCAGAATGTCTGCGGAGCCAAACATGTAACCCCCATAATACAATAAGGCGTATTGAATAGTAAGATTATGTATTAGGTTGATTTTAGAGAGGTTAGATCTGGAACCCTTAAGATGTGCGACCGTTCATGTGTGCTGCTGGCTCTGCCCCCTGCTCGCTACCATTTTTGCTTATAGAGAGACTAGTGTGCGAACACAGTTTTCTGTGAGACAAAAACGTTGGGACACTCTTTGAGGATAAGAGACTATCAAGATTAATTCTCTTACAAAATGTGCATAATTCTCCTAAAACATATGACCATAGACATATTTGGAAATTAACTGAATTCTCGATCTGGTAAAGTATAAGCAAATGTATATTTAATATTTTAAATCAAAAGATATTCTAAAGCTTTAGTTATATTGTAGTAAGTATACTGGTATTACATATTAATGTTTAGAAAGAAATTTGTATTTTAATATCATATATTAATTAGTTATTGCTATATATATATATATATATATATATATATATATATATATATATATATATATATCCATCCATCCATATATCCAAGGAAAATATTGCACTCACAGGGCTTCTTAAACAAGTAGTCAATATACTTTTAATGAAACGTTTTCGGGGATCTTGTCCCCTTCATCAGCATAACAAGTGAAAAGAAATCACACGATTTATAGTGAATACAAAACAAACAAATCTCATACCTAGCGTGTCAGTGGCCCCAAAGTTTAGTGCTGGAACGCATCTTTCGTTCCACTGTCTCTTAAGACCGGAAGTGTAGTTACGCTACTTCCGGATCTGTGTCTGTAACATATCTTAGTGTATCAGAAAAAATAAACAAACATCAAATGTGTATACCAATTATAACAACATTGTACAGAATGTCCACTGCCCCAAGTGAAGTGTGTAATATAGAACAGACAAGTTACGCTGTTCATAATCAATGTTAACGCTTTATTATCCTAAATCATAACATCAAAATAGAACAAGTCAATACCCGTGTCTCATATGGTAGTTAATTTCCCATGCTTAACATGTACTACTTTGTTAGTGCAAAAGTTGCAAGGAAACCTACTGGTGATATTCTTAAAGTGGCAGTGCATATCTCAGACCTACCAACAAGTGATTTTATCACCCTGTGCTCATAATATAGGTATATGCATGGGTAGTGTAGTGAAAATGCACTGGCATCTAACTGACAGGATATAAATGAATATAAAAGTAGTGATGTCGCGAACCTAAAAATTTGGGTTCGCAAACTGCGAAAGCGAACTCCCGCAAAAGTTTGCGAACCGGCCAACCGGGCAAACCCCCATTGACTTCAATGGGCAGGCGAATTTTAAAACCCACAGGGACTCTTTCTGGCCACAATAGTGATGGGAAAGTTGTTTCAAGGGGACTAACACCTGGACTGTGGCGTGCCGGAGGGGGATCCATGGCAAAACTCCCATGGAAAATGACATAGTTGATGCAGAGTCTGGTTTTAATCCATAAAGGGCATAAATCACCTAACATTCCTAAATTGTTTGGAATAATGTGCTTTAAAACATCAGGTATGATGTTGTATCGATCAGGTAGTGTAAGGGTTACGCCCGCTTCACAGTGAAAGACCAAACTCCCGCAGCGGGTACAACATCATCATCATCATCACACCATACGTCCATGTGTGTAATGCTGCCTGACTGAGACATATCCCTGTTATCTACATCCTCTGGCAATAATGGTTGCGCATCACTCATTTCTTCCAACTGATGTGTAAATAACTCCTCTGACAGATCAAGTGAAGCGGCTGTGGTGCTAGTGTTGGTGGTGGCGGCAGGCGGGCGAGTGGTAACTTGAGAGGTGCTGCCCGAAGATAAGCTGGAGGAGGATGGTGCGTCAAGGTTTGGAGCGGAAGCTATAGAAGATTGGGTGCCCTGTGTTAAAAAGTCAACTATGTCCTCAGAACTTTTCGAGTTCATGGTACGTGGCCTCTGAACACTCAGCATTATTCTAGGGCCAAAGGGAATCACAGCACCACGACCACGACGGCACCTGCGGGGTGGCCTGCCTCTGCCTGTCATTTTTTTTTAAATGTACACTTACACTACTATTAAACAAGATATGAGTGGTGCCACTGGGCAAGTGGGCACAGTATACGCTGAAAGCCTGACACAAAAAAAGCATACTGATGTTTCACAATCAAAAAACTTTTTTTTTTTAAATGTACACTTACACTACTATTAAACAAGATATGAGTGGTGGCACTGGGCAAGTGGGCACAGTATATGCTGTGAGCCTGGCACACACGCTGGCAGGCAGGCAACTGCAATTAGATTACACAAGCAGACTGATGTTTCACAGTCAAAAAAGGTTTTTTTTTTTTAAATTTACACTACTGTTACACCAGATATGAGTGGTGGCACTGGGCAAGTGGGCACAGTATACGCTGTGAGCCTGGCACACACGCTGGCAGGCAGGCAACTGCAATTAGATTACATTAGCAGACTGATGTTTTACAGTCAAAAAAGTTTTTTTTTTTAAATTTACACTACTGTTACACCAGATATGAGTGGTGGCACTGGGCAAGTGGGCCTGGCACACACGCTGGCAGGCAGGCAACTGCAATTAGATTACACAAGCAGACTGATGTTTCACAGTCAAAAAAGTTTTTTTTTTTTTAATTTACACTACTGTTACACCAGATATGAGTGGTGGCACTGGGCAAGTGGGCCTTGCACACACGCTGGCAGGCAGGCAGGCAGGCAACTGAAATTAGATAACACAAGCAGACTGATGTTTCACAGTCAAAAATTTTTTTTTTTTTAAATTTACACTACTGTTACACCAGATATGAGTGGTGGCACTGGGCAAGTGGGCCTGGCACACACGCTGGCAGGCAGGCAACTGCAATTAGATTACACAAGCAGACTGATGTTTCACAGTCAAAAAAGTTTTTTTTTTTTAATTTACACTACTGTTACACCAGATATGAGTGGTGGCACTGGGCAAGTGGGCCTGGCACACACGTTGGCAGGCAGGCAACTGCAATTAGATTACACCAGCAGACTGATGTTTCACAGTCAAAAAAGTTTTTTGTTTTTTTTTAAATTACACTACTGTTACACCAGATATGAGTGGTGGCACTGGGCAAGTGGCTTGGCAGGCAGGCAACTGCAATTAGATTACACAGGGGAAAAAAAAAGCAAACTGATGTTCTAGCCCTAAAAAGGGCTTTTTGGGGTGCAGTCCTTACAGCAGAGATCAGATGAGTCCTTCAGGACTGTAGTGGACACTGAATACACTAGCCTAGCTATCAATTTCCCTATTAAATCAGCAGCAGCTACACTGTCCCTCCTCTCACTAAGAATGCAGCTTCCAAATGAATCTAAAATGGATGCTGTCCAGGAGGTAGGAGGGTCTGGGAGGGAGTGTCTGCTGCTGATTGGCTGGAATGTGTCTTCTGACTGTGAGGTAGGGGGTCAAAGTATTACTCAATGATGACAAATAGGGGGCGGATCGAACATCGCATATGTTCGTCCGCCGCGGCGAACGCGAACATGCTATGTTCGCCAGGAACTATTCGCCGGCGAACTATTTGCGACATCACTATATAAAAGATGTCATATCTTGACCCATAATAAATGCATACCTTCAAAATCAAACCACCTTAGTGGCTAAGTCATTTTACTAATGCAAAAGTATTGTGCTATAGGCATTTGCAATGAATCTCATCAAACCTGTATTAAGCAGTGTCAAACTTTCATGTTAAGTGTACACAAATACGAACTAAATAAAGTTACAAACTATATACATTCAAAAATTAAAATACACTATCAAGCTACACTGTGTTGTGTCATAATGATTGTATCTAATTCCTTTATTACATGCTGATTGAATCTCTCATATGGCCAACATTATCTAAAAGCATGCATTATCTTCTATTGTAATCAATATACCATACTGAACCTCATATCGGAGAATTTTCAACTAGTGTGTTCGGTATATGACCTTCATAAATCACAGCCAATGATATATCACATAAGATGCTCATAAACATGATATTCAAGCCAACTTTTTGCATCATAATCCATACATCCAATACTTGTAAGCTTATATACAATTGAACACCATGTCCAAATTCACAGTGTCTCTGTACAGGCACGTCCATATAATGACCATCTGTACACCTGATTGGTTGTACTTTGTTCCGTTTAGACAGAGAATGCATGAACAAATAAGCTTGTACATATTTATGGAAGAGTAACATACTGTCCATGATCCAGTAGTGTGTATAACTGAATGACCACACACGAACACCTGGACTTCCACCCAGCAACCAGGATACAAGATGTTCCTATTGCTGAGTGCTGTCAGCACAGGGAAGACAGCAGCCCCAACAAGTGGGACCGCCAGACTCACCTGTCGCCCAACAGAGTCCCAGCGTCATGGGAATGCACTCCCAGTATGTGTCAAACTGTTCGGAGTTACATTAGTGCATTGAAGTCCGCTACTGCATTCAACCCACCAGGATGGATCGTGCCCAGTCAACATATCCATTGAGCCTCACGTAGTAAGAGCATCTTGTTTCTGTCGCCTCCTCTATCCAAGACAGGGATATGGTCGATGAGAATGTAATGAATTGAAGACACTGGATGGCCTTTTCTGGCACAATGCCTTGCCACCGGTTGGTCAGAGTCACCCTGTTGTAACGCCAATCGAATTGCGTGCCTATGGTTTGCCATGCGTTCCCTTAATGTTCCTGAGGCTTTACCCACGTAAAAACTGGAACATGGACAAAAAAGTAAATACACAACGTGCGTGGTGGTACACGATAGGGAGTGTCTGATGACATAGTTCTGGTTGGTATGTGGATGGTGAAAAGACTTGGTGTTGATCAGACCATTGCATGTAGTACAACCCAAGCAACGGTAGGATCCTTTTATGTTAACCTTAGCCTTAGTGGTATAACTTCGTTTGGGATCCGTTTTCACCAGCAAATCCTTCAAATTGGTTCCCCGTCTGAAACCCACCATAGGGTCTAAATTACTGGCAAAGTGAAGTTTTGGGTCCAATGTCACAATTGACCAGTGGGTTCTAAGTATCTGTCCAGTTTTCCTGGTACTTGGTGTAAATGTAGTGGCCATAATCAGCTTGTCCCTAGATTCTAGCTTTGGTTTCTCAGCGATTAGGTCAGACTGGGTTAGAAGTGACACTTCCTCGATCATTTCTTTAACCAAACTTGGTCTGTATCCTCTTTGTAGGAACTTGTTACCCACTCCGTTCAGCTGGGAGATACCTGCCTGTTTGCTGGAGTTATTTCGTATCGTCCTAATCATTTGGGACCAAACAATACCTCTCAGGAGAGCAGGGGGTGACAACTGTCTGCCCTGAGGATCGAGTTCCTATCGGTGGGTTTGTTGTACAATGTTGTTCCCAAAGACTGTGTCTCCTCAAAGATACTGAGATCTAGGAAATTAATTTCCTGATCGCTGGTTGTCATTTTGAATCTAACAGTTGTGTCTGTGTTGTTAAATGTGTGAAACCATTTCTCAAGTTCTTCTTGACGCCAGATCAAAAATATGTCATATATTAACTTTCGGTAAGAACTGATGAACTCATCACACTTGCCCCACAGGTATTGATTTTCAAAATGTGACATAAAAATATTGGCGTAGGACGGGGCCATAGAAGAACCCATTGCTGTACCCGCAATTTGTAAGTAAAAATCATTTTCAAAACGAAAATAAATTCTTTTGCAAACAAAAACCGATTAAGGTCAACAGAAATTCCACAGGAGGGCTGTCATACAATTGATTACATGTTCGATGTTCCCTAATTGCTGTTAGACCCATCTGATGCGGGATGATGCTGTATAAACTATTGACATCTAGGGTGACAAGGATGTCACCCTGCTGAATAGATACACCTTTAAGCTGTCTAATTAAGTCATTGGTGTCAAGGATAAAGGAACGGATGTCCCTAACCACTGGCGGGAATAGAATGTCCACATACTGGGCTATCGGCTGTTGTAAAGACTGAACAGTAAAAACTATAGGATGCCCAGGGGGTTTGTCTAACCTTTTGTGGGTCTTAGGGGTACAGCAATAGGTTCATCTATGGTCCCATCCTACGCCAATATTTTTATGTCCATTTTTGAAAATCAATACCTGTGGGGCAAGTGTGATGAGTTAATCAGTTTTCACCAAAGGTATATAGATGGCATATTTTTGATCTGGCGTGGGGGTCAAGAAGAACTTCAGAAATGGTTCCACACATTTAACAACACAGACACAACTGTTAGATTCAAAATGACAACCAGCGATCAGGAAATTAATTTCCTAGATCTCAGTATCTTTAAGGAGACACAGTCTTTGGGTACACCGATAGGAACTCAATCCTCAGGGCGGACAGTTGTCACCCCCTGCTCTACTGAGAGGTATTGTTAGGTCCCAAATGATTAGGACGATACAAAATAACGCCAGCAAACAGGTATCTCCCAGCTCACCAGTTCCTACAGAGGATACAAACCAAGTTTGGTTAAAGAAATGATCGAGGAAGTGTCACTCCTAACCCAGTCCGACCTAATCGCTGAGAAACCAAAGCTAGAATCTAGGGACAAGCTAATTATGGCCACTACATGTACACCAAGTACCAGGAAAACTGGACAGATACTTAGAACCCACTGGCCAATTGTGACATCGGACCCAAAACTTCACTTTGCCAGTAATTTAGACCCTATGGTGGGTTTCAGACGGGGAACCAATTTGAAAGATTTGCTGGTGAAAACGGATCCCAAACGGAGTTATACCACCAAGGTTAAGGTTAACATAAAAGTATCCTACCGTTGCTTGGGTTGTACTACATGCAATGGCCTGATCAACAAGTCTTTTCACCATCTACATACCAACCAGAACTATGTCATCAGAACCTCCCTATCGTGTACCACCACGCACGTTGTGTATTTACTTTTTTGTCCATGTTCCAGTTTTTACGTGGGTAAAACCTCAGGAGCATTAAGGGAACGCATGACAAACCATAGGCACGCAATTCGATTGGCATTACAACAGGGTGACTGACCAACCGGTGGCAAGTCATTGTGCCACAAAAGGTCATCCAGTGTCTTCAATCTGTTACATTCTCATCAACCATATCCTTGTCTTGGATAGAGGGGGCGACAGAAACAAGATGCTCTTACTACGTGAGGCTCAATGGATATATCGATTGGGAACTATCCATCCTGGTGGGTTGAATGCAGTGCCGGACTTCGAAGCACTAATGTAACTCCGAACAGTGTGACACATACCAGGAGTGCATTCCCATGACACTGGGACTCTGTTGGGCGACAGGCGAGTCTGGTGGTCCCATTTGTTGGGGCTGCTGTCTTCCCTGTGCTGACAGCACACAGCAATAGGAACATCTCGCATCCTGGTTGCTGGGTGGAAGTCCAGGTGTTCGTGTGTGGTCACTCAGTTATACACACTACCGGATCATGGACAGTATGTTACTCTTCCATACATATGTACAAGCTTTTTGTTCATGCATGCTCTGTCTAAACGGAACAAGGTACAACCAATCAGGTGTACAGATGGTCCTTATTTGGACATGCCTGTACAGAGACACTGTGGATTTGGACATGGTGTTCAATTGTATATAAGCTTACAAGTATTGGATGTATGGATTATGATGCCAAAAGTTGGCTAAAATATCATGTTTATGAGCATCTTATGTGATGTATCATTGGCTGTGATTTATGAAGGTCATATACTGAACACTAGTTGAAAATCCTCAGATATGAGGTTCAGTATGGTATATTGATTACAATAGAAGATAATGCATGCTTTTAGATAATGTTGGCCATATGAGAGGTTCAATCCGCATGTAATACAATCATTATGACACAACACAGTGTAGCTCGATAGTATATTTTGATTTTAATTTTTGAATGTATATAGTTTGTAACATTTTTATTTAGTTCGTATTTGTGTACACTTCACGTGAAAATGTAACACTGCTTAATACAGGTTTGATGAGATTCATTGCAAATGCCTATAGCACAATACTTTTGCATTAGTAAAATGACTTAGCCACTAAGGTGGTCCGATTTTGTAGGTAGGCATTTATTATGGGTCAAGATATGACATCTTTTATAATCACTTATATCCTGTCAGTTAGATGCCAGTGCATCTACTACCCATGCATATACCTATATTATGAGCACAGGGTGATAAAATCACTTGTTGGTAGGTCTGAGATATGCACTGCCACATTAAGAATATCACAAGTAGGTTTCCTTGTGGCTTTTGCACTAACAAAGTAGTACATGTTAAGCATGGGAAATTAACTACCATATGAAACACTTGTATTGACTAGTTCTATTTTGATGTTATGATTTAGGATAATAAAGCGTTAACATTGATTATTGTATGTAGATGCCTGCTGCGTTCTAATGTTGACTGTGGTTTCCATGGTAACAGCGTAACTTGTCTGTTCTATATTACACACTTTACTTGGGGCAGTGGACATTCTGTACAATGTTGTTATAATTGGTATACACATTTGATGTTTGTTTATTTTTTCTGATACACTAAGATATGTTACAGACACAGATCCGGAAGTAGCGTAACTACATTTCCGGTCTTAAGAGACAGTGGAATGCAAGATGCGTTCCAGCACTAAACTTTGGGGCCACTGACACGCTAGGTATGAGATTTGTTTGTTTTGTATTCACTATAAATTGTGTGATTTCTTTTCACTTGTTATGCTGATGAAGGGGACAAGATCACCGAAAACGTTTCATTAAAAGTATATTGACTACTTGTTTAAGAAGCCCTATGAGTGCAATCTTTAACTTGGATATTGCTTTATATCACTGCAGATTTGTATATATATATATAGGTGAAGGAAAAGAAAGTCCGGAGGCAGGCGGTATCCAAGGTAAAATAAAAAGTCAAACTTTATTCGAAAAGTTTAAAAACAGTGGTATCCAGAAAAAGTGCAATGTTAGACAGTGTGCCCCGTCTAACGCGTTTCAGCCATTCAGGCCGTACTCATAGACTGTTAGGGTACACCGTGCTTACAACCAATATATACAGGTGCATATTATACAATTAATTGCATCAACCAATTAAAAACAGTCATTGCTAACAGGCACTAGAAGAGATTTTATTAACTATCATGACATTCTTAGGGATTGTTTTGTATAAAACAATAGTGGCAGATAATAATGATTAAAGCATTTTAAAAAGCCACTGATAACCACTTATTTTTAAAATGAATATTACTAAATTGAGAAACCCTTGATTGTCTGACTACATTTGCTTAGGATAAGCACTATCATCAACTTGAAAAGTGTATATATGTTAATGCTCATACAAAAAGTTGCTTGGAATAAAGCTTAGCATTCTTATTTGATATGTAATTATAACAATATGTTTATAATATTACCTTTGTATGCATAACATGATTAGTGCTGATGTATAAATCTATATTCTGTTTTATTTACCCATATGACATTAGACTTTGGCTTGTCAAAAATATGGTGTCCTAGCCAAATAATGGACATTGTAACAATTTTCTGAAAAGATTCTATGATTATCGCTAAAATGCTAACTAATATTTAATGTTGATTATATATCCTTTGCTGCAATATAGGCTCATAAAGAGGACTCCCTGTTTAACAAATGCTATCATTGCCAAATATTAACCAAATCAAACCTGGAGTTAAAGCCTAGAGGTGTTTTTGTTTTTAAACACCAGATCCAATATACCTCTCTTTTGCTTAAAATTTTATCTAAATCTCCTCCTCTAGGTGATAAAGATACTTTTTCTACAATTGTCCATTTAAGTGCTTCAGTATTCGTCGTGTGTTTTTCAATGAAATGTTTGGTAATGGGTAGCAATTTATCTTCTCGTTTTTTACTTGATTCAGTGTCTACTGTCTGTGATGTTGGAAATATGTTCTCTTATGCGTGATCTGGTTTCTCTTAAAGTTTTTCCTATATATTGAAGATTACATTTTGTGCATTCTATAAGGTATACCACTCCCTTGGTCCTGCAGTTTACACAAGTGTTGATGTCATAGTTATTACCTGTAACTGAGGATGTGAAGGTTTTGCCTATCTTAGCATGTTTACAAGCTATGCAGTCCTTAAAGCTGCACTTGTGTAGCCCCTTTACTTCTAACCAAGTGGATTGTTTAATTGTGTTTTTAGGTACAGACAGGGAAATAATGTTCCCTAGTGTTTTGCCTCTACGGTAAACAAATTTTACCTGTTTCTGTAAGTTAATATCAAAACATTCTTCCACAGTGAGCATCGGCAGATGTTTCTTGATAATGTCACATACTTTATAAAATTGATTTGAATATTGTGTTATAAATTGTATACAGTGGCGGCTGGTGAATTATGAAGATGGAGGTGCACTTGGCCCCGCCTCTGACCACACCCCTTGAAAAAGCCCCGCCCCTCAGATGGCTCTCTACACACACACACGGAGAGGGAGATAGAGAGAGAAGGAGAGGGAGAGAGAGACAGAGAGAGAAAAAGAGAGGGAGAGAGAGGGGGAGAGAGAGAAAAAGAGAGGGGGGAGAGAGAGAGAGAGAAAAAGAGAGAAAGAGAGAGAGAACGTGTATTTTATTATTCAGATAGATGATACAATTTTTAAACAACTTTTCAATTGACTTCTATAATTAAATTTGCTTCATTCTCTTGGTATCCTTTGCAGAAGGAGCAGCAAAGCACAACTAGCTGAACACTTCTAGTCAATCTATCAAAAAGATAAAGCTACAAAGGTGTCTAGTCAGCAATTACCAGCCAGCTCCCAGTAGTGTAGGATATGTACATATTATTTTTGCAACAAAAGATACCAAGAGAACAAACTACATGTGAAAATAAAATAAATTTTAAAAGTGACTTAAATTTGCATGCTGTATCTGAATCATGCAAGTTTAATTTTTTCCTATCCCTTTCAATGTCTTATCAAAGGGTATGTCATTGGAGTGTAAACCATATTTTACTAACAAAATGCAGTTTCAATGTTTTTTTAAACATTCAGTTTTCATGCAGATCTTTTGTAATGGAATACTGTATTTATAATATGCACATATCTTACACTAATGGGGATAGCTGGTGATTGGTACCTACACACATTTTTCTTTTGTGATTTGCTAACTAGATTTGTTCAGCTGTCTATAGTGCAATGCTGTTCTTTCAGCAAAGGATAACAAGAGAATGAAGCAAGTTTGATAATATAAGTAAATTGGAAAGTTGTTTTTAACTATTCATGAACACAATAGTTTTAGGAGATTTAAAGGGACAGGAAACCTAAACATTTTCTTCCATGTTCTATCCAAATCATGGAAGAAAATGTTTGAGTTCCCTGTCCCTTTAAATCTCCTAAAACTATTGTGTTCATGAATAGTTAAACAATCCTGAGAAGGCAGTTAGTAAGGGCTCTAAAACAACCCCCCACCCCTTCCCCCTGCAATTTATTACTATGAAGTGTCTGTCCAGAGCTACACAGCAAGCACACAGATAGTCCACAGAGATTGGCTGGGGGAGGAGGCAACTTATCTGCAGCTACATCTATGCTACAATGACATAGTATAAAGCTAAATCCTGTTAAAAGACAAATGGTAAGAAACCAATACAAGTGTAACCATCATAAAATAAAGTACTATAAATGAATGGCCACAGTCCCCAATATATAAAGTTAATCTTTATTTATAATTATAAAACTGAAGAGCAGGTCACTACATTAGGGGAGAGATTTTTTAATAATAAAACCTTAACCCACAGGTTGATGCTCTCATGCAAACACACATGTAATTATCATGTTCTTAAGAGCTCACCGAAAGGGCTCTAACACAAGCAACCTCCTCCCCCTGGTATTTATTACTCTGAAGAGTCCGTCACTGAATAGTAAACAGAGTTAGGAATCTTTATGCTGTGTGATTTAGCTTCTGTCTAAACGCTGCCTGACAAGATAAGCAGAGCTAACTCACATCGCATAAAGCTTAGATTCCTTTGTCTAACAGTGCGGCAGGCTACAGAAGGGTGACTGGGGGAGGAGGCCAGTTACCTGCAGCTACGTTGTATTGTTGTTACAGGGATCTAGGCTGTGTCTGCCGAGTGCTTGTTTTCCTGCTCCCTTTTATTGCTGGCTAACGTTACATCTTTACACAGGAACATTAACTAGTAACTAAACCACCATGCTGCAGCTGCACTCAGAAACTTCCTAAACACAGATATGCTTTCTATACCATGCTCAGAGTCAGCACGGTATGTAAAGCATATCTGTGTTTAGGAAGTTTCTGAGTGCAGCTGCAGCATGGTGGTTTAGTTACTAGTTAATTAAACTTGTTCCTGTGTAAAGATGTAACGTTAGCCAGCAATAAAGGGGAGCAGGAAAACAAGCACTCGGCAGACACAGCCTAGATCACAAACAAGAAGCAGCAGCTGCACGCAGTGGTTAGGACATTACTAACAGTAATAAAACTTGGCCAAACATTTAAAAATTATTAAATGAACACTTCTTCCTACCTTGTCATGCTCTTCCTTCCCGCCGACCTAAAGAAAATCACTCACCGGCTTAACTCTGGCTGCAGCAGTCACCCCCAGGCCCCAGCCCAGATCAATCTGATGCTGCATTGCCGCATAAGTCACATTCACAGTTTACTGACTCAATCTGTCAACGACACCATCTTGGATCTCCACGCTGTGTTTCCCTGAGATGCTCCTCCCACACACACAGGCACAGCTCTTAGGGTGCGAGTGTCACGTGACAGCTGGCTCTCGCACACTAAGAGCTGTGCTCTTTAAGAAGGCTATGGGCTGGCCTGTAGGTGGCACTGCACTCAATGCAGGCTGAAAGTGGAGAGAGCTTTTGCCTATAATTCTGTCTATCGCACTGCTCAGCATGTGCGATAGTCTAGATAGAAGTATACAGCCCTCTCCACTTTCAGCCTTATTAAGAATTAAAAAGTGCAATTTTAATGTTTTTTAGTAAAAACTGAAGTGGAGAATGGAAGATTTTTTTATTTTATCTGCAAAAAAAGGTTTAAAAATGTAAAAAAAAATATTTATTTTCTCATTCTTTTTTTAAATTTTTTTTTTTTTTCATCAGAGGTCAGTTCAGGTCAGGGGGTTCACGTGCTCAAGTGCTCCTATAGAGGAGCCTCCACTGATTGTATATTGAAATCTCCCTTTTGTGTTTTGTGAGTTCTCTTTTTGATTTTGTAGTTGTCTTATCCTGTAAGAGTGTATCTCTATCTATTTTTGATACAGAAAGTTTAGCATTCCTAATAGTAGTGTTGTTATAACCTCTTTCTTTAAGATCTTGGTCTAATTTTGTGGCTTCCTCTTCATAGATCTTATTATCAGTGCAGTTCCTCTTAAACCTTAGGTATTGACTCTTTGCTATGGCCTTTAATGTATGTGATGGGTGGTTACTTTTAGCATGTAATAGTGAATTTTTCTATATCTTCTTTTTATATATTCTTGTTTCTGTCTTTGATTCTAACACATTACCAACTAAGGTGAGGTCTAAATAATTTATTTCTCTATCATGTACTTCATTCGTGAATTTAATCACCGTGTCAGAGGTTTTTACATAATGTAAGATATTTTCCAAATCTGTTTTATCTCCCTCCCACACAATGAGCAAGTTGTCAATATATCTGTTATATAAAGAGATGTTATGTTTGAAGGGGTTGCCATCTCCATAGATGCGGCACAGCTCCCACCAACCCATGAAAAGGTTGGCGTAGGAGGGGGCAAACTTGGCCCCCATAGCTGTGCCGCATCTCTGGAGATAGAAACCCCCCTCATAACTAAAATAATTATGAGTCAGTAAAAATTCAATGATCTTAATCACATATTCCTGAAACTTTTGACTTAGCTTGCTCCTGTGTGAGAGGAAGAATTTGACTGCCTGAAGGCCTTTCTCATGGGGTATACAGCTGTACAACGAAACATCAAATGTAATCCACTTGTGTGAGTTCGTACATTTTTGTCCTTTCAGTACTTGTATAAGTTGCTTTGAATCCCTGAGATAACTTGCTAATTCTAGGACCAGGGGTTGTAAGATAGAGTCAACCCATTCTGATATTGGCTCCAGCAAAGAGCCAACACCCGAAACAATCGGTCGCCCTGTAACATTTTCTAAACTCTTATGTACTTTCGGGAATGTGTGAAAAATAGGAGTTTGTGGATATTTCACCATTAGAAAATCATGGTTTTGTCTATCTATAAATCCGTGGAACAAACCCTCATCTAAGAGGTGTGATAACTGATGTTTAAATATATTTAACGGATTATCAGATAGCCTGATATATGTATTGGTGTCCATAATCTGCCTTAAGATTTCTCTATCATAATCTATGCGATTCAAGACAAATACACAGCCGCCCTTATCTGATTTGTGTATAACAATTTTGTAGTTACATTCTAGTTCCTTTAAGGCTGTATTTTCACCCACTGTGAGATTGTGTTTCTGTTGGCGATTATCAACGACTTCAGTGTGTAAGATTTCAAAATCCTTCACTATCCTTTCATGAAAAAGTTCAAGTATCCCTCCTCTGGAGTTAATGGGATAAAAAGTAGAGTCTGTTCTATAACCTTTGTGCATTGTTTTTATTATCATTTGTGAATCAGGGATATCTTGACTTTGCAATGTTAATAGGTTTCCCTGGCGCATGCATCTTGAAAATTAATGTTGCTGGCACTGATGGGTGTTCTTATAGAGGTGGTACTAGTGTCAGTATCACCACTACTATTACAGTAATGTTTACGTAACGTCAAATTTCCAACCATCCGGTTAACATCTATGATGGTATTAAACAAAATGAAAGATTTACTAGGCACAAAGTTTAAACCATAATTCAGAACTTTTGTTTGATCTTTAGTGAGTTTGGTATCTAAAAGGTTAATAACTATGTCATTCTCTATGTGTTCTAGTCTTTCTTGGTTCTCAGAGCGTATCTGTTCTCTTGTGGATGGGTTTGGGTTTTTGTTTTCCCTCTTCCTCCTTGTGGGTGTAATGTTCCTGGGGGAGGTTTTAATATTGTGGTTGGTACTAAAAAACCTGCCTCAAATTTGCTTCTTGCTCCTTCTTGTGTTTGTTCGCTATGTGTACTGATATTTATAGCATATTTATTATGTGTTTTCTTCTTAACTGAGGTCGAGTCCATGGATGCACTTTTAGTTTCTTGATTTACAGTTGATAAAGCTGCTGTATCTGGTTCATTATCACCACTGTTATCATCCGTGGACTCGGCCTAAGTGTCTGAAAATGTCAGTTTTCTTGTTGTTAGTGTTTTTCCCTTTTCTTTTAAAGAATCTCCTATTATTATTTCTATGAAAATGAAACCTCTCTTTTCTCTGCCAAATGTGTATACTATTTGTTTGGTAATCTGTTATACAGGTATACCCCGCTCATACAGCGGGTTAGGGACCGGAGCCCTGCTGTAAAGTGAAAACCGCCTTAAAGTGAAACAAGGCAGTTTTAGCTTTTTATTCACTTGCCAGTGTGTTTAAAGACTTTAAAAAATGTTTGAACTAACATATATTAGGGGTGCAGTAGTCCTACGTTTAGTTTAATACTATCACAGCACAGTATTCAATTAGTATTCAATAAATACTGTACCTGTAAAATAGTGACAATTACTGTAGTAATATTTGTCAGACTTTAGCACTGAGACACAGATTGCACTGTAATGCTGTAAACAGAGTGAACTAAGCATAACAAAATGGTGCCAGTCACTTTTTTTGCAATCTCACAATGATTACAGCACTGTTTCAAAATCCTTGGAGGCTGAACTTCAGCTCCACAGAGCGCTGTATTAGCGAAGAGCTGTAAAGTGAGGTATACCTGTATATGTTTAGCTTGCACTATTTCCCCCATGGATTTCTCTATTATATCAGATAGTATTTTGTCACATGAAGGATATTCAGGTATACTTTGAAATTTACATAGATGTTTTTGTAAAGCAGTGATGTCTATTAATCTATCTTTGAAGGAAATTATCTTAAACATCAGTCTAAAGGAACATTCATCCAAAATTACATTCCACTCCTCTTTGGATATAGTGTCCTCTACCTCAAATGTGGGAAATTTGTTAATACCTAAACCCCTTGGTATCATTTTTAGATTTGCGTATTTTTCTAATGTCCACTTATCATATTTTAGTTTTTCTGCCTTTATCATCAATACCTCTATTCTAGAAAATAATTCAGGTAAATCTAAATCAGAGTCATCTATTGAAAAAATTGCATCAAAGTTTCTATTACATACGTCGTTGGGATTTCTCATTGAATAAAACATAATTTGCTGTGTATCTAGTGTTTCAATTTCTGTTGACAGGTTTTCAGCATCCATTTTGTGTAGGGTTCAACAGTCTTTTACTTAAGATAAATGTACCTGAATACACCAATGATCACATAAATTATACACAAATTTTATCCCTGTTATTTTTGTATATATACGTACTCATGAATAAATAACAAATTTGGGGGGGAAAATCCAGTTGACGCTGTGACAACAATTAATGTTGAATATCTATGTATCAACTTAGATATGTTATGTTGCGGTATATAAGTTGATGAAGCACATTTATAAAACTACAAAATGGTCTGTGTAACAGACTATATATGAATATATATGTGATTGAGAAAATATATATATCACAATATTTTTTGTAGTCACGCAAAGGTTTGTATAATAGTATAGGTTATGTTAAATGGAGTATGTAGCTGTATTAGAATTCACTACTATCCTTAATTAGATTATATATACTCCACAAACACCAGCCTATTCTTAATCCTATACTTAATTTTCAGTAAATTTGTAACTAAGTTAAAAAAACTTAACAGCAAGTGCCCTATAACGGAGTTAAAACAACACACATAAGTGCAAAGTTGGTGAGAAATAGTCTTATGCCAATAAGTAGGTAAATAATGGTAATAGGTCAGACAAGGGTTATACAAAAAATAGAAATAACATTGTATATTTCTTTGAAGATAAGGACTTGATATGTACACATATAATAACGTTTATGTGATTTGTGAAACAAGTTAATGAAAAAACTGAGGGTTAATCTCTGCAATAGGGAACCGCCAGTTGCTCCCAAAACAGGTATGTCCTATAAATTGTGATAAGACAGTTTCAGTCTTTTTCCTTGGTTCACGAGTGGGAAAAGGTTTTTTTAGTCTCATTTATATAATCATGAGTGGCATATTTTTTTGAGTAATCCACTATCGTTAGGGCTCAATGTGCAGGAGGGGGACAAGTCAGTTGATCAAATACCGTATATGTATGTGTATACAGATGTTGCAAAACATAAAGACTGTATATATAAGAATTTGCCTTATTGTAGCTAAATAAGAGGTTATTTCAGTTCAGATAAATTGGCATATCAATTTGATGTCAAAATATTTTGTTATATTGTCTAAGCATTGTTAAGTTAACGGTCCATACTCTGGTATTTTATTGTGGTATTTTAATGCGATTATTGTGAGTAAAGTTAATTTTAAGGGTATATCTTATGATCTTTGTAAAGAATATTATAACAGCATAAGCGTGTATAATTTGATTCATAATCTGGTCTCTACATAAATATGTTGCAATGTGTATATCAATTTTAACTAATATAAAGAATTTAGGAAAAAATATTAATTTCAATTGTTTTGTATATACATTTTAATAGGGGGTTTGTTTTAAAGAATAATAACAAATAAATTGTATTATAACCCTGTTATATACAGACAAATGAGCTTCACTGAGAGTGTGTAAACAGCAGACAATTGTGACACAACAAAACTTTAGGAAGAATGTAAAAGAAAGCATTCTATTTGCACCATAGGATGATTATTTCCAAGTATAGAAAAAATTGGTTATATGTCCCTTTAAAAGGGACAGTCTAGTCCAAAATAAACTTTCATGAATCAGATAGAGAATGTAATTTTAAACAACTTTCCAAATTACTTTTATCACCGGTTTTGCTTTGTTCTCTTGGTATTCTTAGTTGAAAGCTAAGCCTAGAAGGTTCATATGCTAATTTCTTAGACCTTGAAGGCCGCCTCTTATCTGAATGCATTTTGAGTTTTTCACCACTAGAGGGTGCTCGTTCATGTGTGTCATAGATGACACTGTGCTCACACATGTGGAGTTATCAAGGAGTCAGCACTGATTGGCTAAAATGCAAGTCTGTCAAAAGAACTGAAATAAGGGGCAGTCTGCAGAGACTTAGATACAAGATAATCAGAGAGGTAAAAGTGTATTAATATAACTGTTGGTTATGGAAAAATAGGGAATGGGTAATAAAGGGATTATCCATATTTTAAAAACCAACAATGAAAATTCTGGTGTAGACTGTCCCTTTAAGGCTGTACAGGTTTGTGTACTAGTGGGTAAGAGTAAAATGACTGAACCAGTAATTAATCAATGCTGCAGCATGAATATGATACATGTCCTGTATAACTATTGGTGTAGTAGACTGCAGCAGTGCTTACATCTACAACCAAAATGATCTGTTATAAAGTATAGTTATAACAAGTGAAATTAAGTACAATAAATAAAGCTACAGTTTAAAGCTTTTTTTTCTATTTTATTAACTTACAACATATCATTTAGAGCATAGATTACCAGATGGACACAGATGTTCTAACCATTGATTAAGCTACACATTGCTGAAGCAGCTTCCTATTTTTAAGTTACTGCATCAAAGTAAAAAGATATACATTGCAGGTGTCATCCCAATAAACATCAAATACATTAAAAACATCAATTCTGATTAAAGATTATAGCTGCAGAATTACATGCAACTTTCATGATCACCAATCTCTGTGCTCGGCATGCATCTGTGCGCCACTTTCGTCCCTGTGAAATTCTACAAACCTTTCTTTTGACTTTGTGCATCTGCAAAACAACTCTGCAAAATAATTTTCAGTGGAGCTATTTACTAAACCATTCTTTAAATTACTTAAAACAGGGAACGTATGGGTTTCAAGTGAAGCTTCACTTAACAAATGGAGATAATAAAAAGAAAGAATGAATCTACGGAATAATATGAGAAAAGACAGATAGACTTAGTAAATGCAAACCCTGACAAGTGGTCATTTATTAATCCTTAAATCTCTCGCAAATGAAAATGTGCAAATAAATTAAATTACTCTAGAAAAGTAACATAATCAGATATATTATTTAAAAGACATATTTCATGCAACTGGGACCCAAATCCGACCAACCGTTCCTAAGGGTGGCAAAGAACTAGTGGGTGTTAAACCGAAAAAAAAAGTCCTGATGTTTACTGGCCGCAGAGGTGAGTCGTGCATTCTGCAATCACAGAATTCCAAGGGAGCAGACTGTACGAAGGCCTTGGGTACCTTGCACTACCTTCTCTTTCCAACTCCACTTTTGCCAGTTTTTCCACTACTGCTTGATTTGCTGGAGGATTTTGACGTAAAAAGTCTTGTCATGAATTCAGAGACATCTGGGAGTTCTGGGTTGGAGTGCAGCATGTTCATAGATTGCTCCATTTCCTTAGAAAGAACAAGAAAAATTCTACATTAGTTAGGGACTATGGCTAACAACTGAACCATCAGGATGTGCACATGCATAACATGAACCTAGGTTTTAAAACAATGTTTGCCCTGTATGCTGAGAAGACCATATGATCTTTAAAAAAAAACATAAAAGGGACAGTAAAGTCAAACTTTCATGATTTAGATGGGAGTGCGCAGTTTTAAACAGCTTTACATTTTACTTCTACTACTATATCTAATTTGCAAAGATCTCTTGGTATCCTTTGTTTAAAAGCATACCTAGGTAGACTCAAGAGCGCTAGCTGTTGATTGGTGGCTACCAATATATGTATCTTGTCATTGGCTCACCCAATGTGTTTAGTTAGCTCCCAGTAGTGTACTGCTGGGAATGAAGCAAGATTATAGAAGTAAACTGGATGTTTTACATTTTATGCTCTATATGAATAATGAACAACAACAAAAAAATGTATGCATAAGTTTAACTATAATAAACACAGTGCATGTGGCATCCAATATCAGCCATATTCTGCACTGAAATAGTAAATATGAAAGCAAAATATTCACTCTCTTCAGTGAGGGTCAAATAACCCATTACATGGAGCTGAACCAAGATACAGCCTATTTTTATTTAAAAAATAAAGCACATACCAACCTTCTATGCAATCAACTTCCAAAGTGGCAAATTCATGATATCTTTAGGGATTTATAGGAAACATAATTTATGTAAGAACTTACCTGATAAATTCATTTCTTTCATATTAACAAGAGTCCATGAGCTAGTGACGTATGGGATATACATTCCTACCAGGAGGGGCAAAGTTTCCCAAACCTTAAAATGCCTATAAATACACCCCTCACCACACCCACAAATCAGTTTAACGAATAGCCAAGAAGTGGGGTGATAAGAAAAAAAGTGCGAAGCATATAAAATAAGGAATTGGAATAATTGTGCTTTATACAAAAAAATCATAACCACCCCAAAAAAGGGTGGGCCTCATGGACTCTTGTTAATATGAAAGAAATGAATTTATCAGGTAAGTTCTTACATAAATTATGTTTTCTTTCATGTAATTAACAAGAGTCCATGAGCTAGTGACGTATGGGATAATGACTACCCAAGATGTGGATCTTTCCACACAAGAGTCACTAGAGAGGGAGGGATAAAATAAAGACAGCCAATTCCTGCTGAAAATAATCCACACCCAAAATAAAGTTTAACAAAAAACATAAGCAGAAGATTCAAACTGAAACCGCTGCCTGAAGAACTTTTCTACCAAAAACTGCTTCAGAAGAAGAAAATACATCAAAATGGTAGAATTTAGTAAAAGTATGCAAAGAGGACCAAGTTGCTGCTTTGCAGATCTGGTCAACCGAAGCTTCATTCCTAAACGCCCAGGAAGTAGATACTGACCTAGTAGAATGAGCTGTAATTCTCTGAGGCGGAATTTTACCCGACTCAACATAGGCAAGATGAATTAAAGATTTCAACCAAGATGCCAAAGAAATGGCAGAAGCTTTCTGGCCTTTCCTAGAACCGGAAAAGATAACAAATAGACTAGAAGTCTTACAGAAAGATTTCGTAGCTTCAACATAATATTTCAAAGCTCTAACAACATCCAAAGAATGCAACGATTTCTCCTTAGAATTCTTAGGATTAGGACATAATGAAGGAACCACAATTTCTCTACTAATGTTGTTGGAATTCACAACTTTAGGTAAAAATTCAAAAGAAGTTCGCAACACCGCCTTATCCTGATGAAGAATCAGAAAAGGAGACTCATAAGAAAGAGCAGATAATTCAGAAACTCTTCTGGCAGAAGAGATGGCCAAAAGGAACAAAACTTTCCAAGAAAGTAATTAATATCCAATGAATGCATAGGTTCAAATGGAGGAGCTTGAAGAGCCCCCAGAACCAAATTCAAACTCCAAGGAGGAGAAATTGACTTAATGACAGGCTTTATACAAACCAAAGCTTGTACAAAACAATGAATATCAGGAAGAATAGCAATCTTTCTGTGAAAAAGAACAGAAAGAGCAGAGATTTGACCTTTCAAGGAACTTGCGGACAAACCCTTATCTAAACCATCCTGAAGAAATTGTAATATTCTCGGTATTCTAAAAGAATGCCAAGAAAAATGATGAGAAAGACACCAAGAAATATAAGTCTTCCAGACTCTATAATATATCTCTCTGGATACAGATGTACGAGCCTGTAACATAGTATTAATCACAGAGTCAGAGAAACCTCTTTGACCAAGAATCAAGCGTTCAATCTCCATACCTTTAAATTTAAGGATTTCAGATCCTGATGGAAAAAAGGACCTTGAGACAAAAGGTCTGGTCTTAACGGAAGAGTCCACGGTTGGCAAGAGGCCATCCGGACAAGATCCGCATACCAAAACCTGTGAGGCCATGCCGGAGCTACCAGCAGAACAAACGAGCATTCCTTCAGAATCTTGGAGATTACTCTTGGAAGAAGAACTAGAGGCGGAAAGATATAGGCAGGATGATACTTCCAAGGAAGTGAAAATGCATCCACTGCCTCCGCCTGAGGATCCCGGGATCTGGACAGATACCTGGGAAGTTTCTTGTTTAGATGAGAAGCCATCAGAACTATTTCTGGAAGTTCCCACATTTGAACAATCTGAAGAAATACCTCTGGGTGAAGAGACCATTCGCCCGGATGCAACGTTTGGCGACTGAGATAATCCGCTTTCCAATTGTCCATACCTGGGATATAAACCGCAGAGATTAGACAGGAGCTGGATTCCGCCCAAACCAAAATTCGAGATACTTCTTTCATAGCCAGAGGACTGTGATGATTGATGTATGCCACAGTTGTGACAATGTCTTATCTGAAAACAATGAACAACTCTCTCTTCAGAAGAGGCCAAGACTGAAGAGCTCTGAAAATTGCACGGGGTTCCAAAATATTGATCGGAAATCTCACCTCCTGAGATTCCCAAACCCCTTGTGCCGTCAGATACCCCCACACAGCTCCCCAACCTGTAAGACTCGTATCTGTTGAGATTATAGTCCAGGTCGGAAGAACAAAGAAGCCCCCTGAACTAAACGATGGTGATCTGTCCACCATGTCAGAGAGTGTCGTAAAATCGGTTTAAAGATATTAATTGAGATATCTTTGAGTAATCCCTGCACCATTGGTTCAGCATACAGAGCTGAAGAGGTCGCATGTGAAAACGAGCAAAGGAGATCGCATCTGATGCGGCAGTCCTAAGATCCAACATTTCCATGCATAAGGCTACCAAAGGGAATGATTGTGACTGAAGGTTTTGACAAGCTGATATCAATGTTAAACTTCTCTTGTCTGACAAGGACAGAGTCATAGACACTGAATTTATCTAGAAACCTAAAAAGGTTACCCTTGTCTGAGGAATCAATAAACTGATTGGTAAATTGATCCTCCAACCATGAACTTGAAGAAACAACACAAGTCGATTCGTATGAGATTCTTCGAAAATGAGAAGACTGAGCAAGTACCAAGATATCGTCCAAATAAGGAAATACCAAAACCCTATTCTCTGATTACGGAAAGAAGGGCACCGAGAACCTTTGAAAAAAATTCTTGGAACTGAGGCTAGGCCAAATAGTAGAGCCACAAAACTGGTAATGCTTGTCTAAAAAGAGAATCTCAGACACTAAAAGTGATCTGGATGAATCGGAATATGCAGATACACATCCTGTAAATCTATTGTAGACATATAATGCCCTTGCTAAACAAAAGGCAGGATAGTCCTACAGTAACCATCTTGAATGTTGGTATCCTAACATAACGATTCAATAATGATAGATCCAGAACTGATCTGAAGGAATTGACCTTCTTTGGTACAATGAAGAGATAAAATAAAACCCCAGCCCCTGTTCCAGAACTGGAACTGGCATAAATACTCCAGCCAACTCTAGATCTGAAACACATTTCAGAAATGCTGAGCCTTGCTGTGTCAATTGGGACACGGGAAAGAAAAGAATCTCTTAGCAGGAGGCCTTAACTTGAAGCCAATTCTGTACCTTTCTGAAACAATGTTTCTGAAACCAGAGATTAAGAACGGAATTGATCCAAATTTCTTTGAAGAAAACGTAATCTGCCCCATACCAGCTGAGCTGGAATAAGGGCCGCACCTTCATAGGTACTTAGGAGCTGGCTATAGGTTTCTATAAGGCTTGGATATATTCCAAACTGGAAATAGTTTCCAAACTGATACCGCTCCTGAGGATGAAGGATCAGGCTTTTGTTCCTTGTTGTGAGGAAAGGAACGAAATGATTATTTACCCTGGAAAGAAAGGGAAAGCAAAGTTGACTTAGAAGACATGTCAGCATTCCAAGTTTAATCCATAAAGCTTTTCTAGCTAAAATAGCTAGAGACATATACCCGACATCAACTCTAATGATATCAAAAGATGGTATCACCAATAAAATTATTAGCATGTTATAGAATAATAATAATGCTATAAAATTATGATCTGTTACTTGTTGCGCTAAAGCTTCTAACCAAAAAAGTTGAAGCTGCAGCAACATCCGCTAAAAATATAGCAGGTCTAAGAAGATTACCTGAACATAAGTAAGCTTTTCTTAGAAAGGATTCAATTTTCCTATCTAAAGGATCCTTAAATGAAGTACTATCTGCCATAGGAATAGTAGTACATTAGCAGGAGTAGAGACAGCCCCATAACCTTAGGGATTTTTGTCCCAACAAACTCTAATCTGTCAGATGGCACAGGATATAATTTGCTTAAACGTCTAGAAGGAGTAAATAAATTACCCAAATTATTCCATTCCCTGGAAATTACTTCAGAAATAGCATCAGGGAGATAAAACACTTCTGGAATAACTACAGGAGATTTAAAAACCTTATTTAAACGTTTACATTTAGTATCAAGAGGACCAGAATCCTCTATTTCTAATGCAAATAACACTTCTTTAAGTAAAGAACGAATAAATTCCATCTTGAACAAATACAAAGATTTATCAGCATCAACCTCTGAGACAGAAACCTCTGAACCAGAAGAACCATTATCAGTATCAGAATGATGATGTTCATTTAAAAATTCATCTGAAAAAAAGAGAAGTTTTAAAAGACTTTTATGTATACTAGAAGGAGAAATAACAGACATAGCCTTCTTAATGGATTTAAAAAAATAAAATCTCTTATGTTATCAGGAACACTCTGAAAATTAGATGTTGACGGACAGCAACAGGTAATGTAACAGTACTAAAGGAAATTTTATCTGCATTAATAAGTTTGACATGACATGCAATACAAATAACAGCTGGAGAAACAGATACCAAAAGTTTATAGCAGACTTAGCTTGGTAGCTCCAGCACTGTGCAGTGATTTTCCTGTAGTAACTTCTGACTCAGTTGCAACGTGGAACATCTTGCAATATGTAAAAGAAAAAAACAACATATAAAGCAAAATTGATCAAATTCCTTAAATGACAGTTTCAGGAATGGGAAAAAAATGCCAGTGAACAAGCTTCTAGCAACCAGAAGCAATAAATAATGAGACTTAAATAATGTGGAGACAAAAATGACGCCCATATTTTTTAGCGCCAAAAAAGACGCCCACATTATTTGGCGCCTAAATGCTTTTGGCGCCAAAAATGACGCCACATCCGGAACGCCGACATCTTTGACGCAAAATAACGTCAAAAAATGACGCAACTTCCGGCGACACGTATGACGCCGGAAACGGAAAATAATTTTTGCGCCAAAAAAGTCCGCGCCAAGAATGACGCAATAAAATGAAGCATTTTCAGCCCCCGCGAGCCTAACAGCCCACAGGGAAAAAAGTCAAATTTTTGAGGTAAGAAAAAATATGATAATTCAATGCATAATCCCAAATATGAAACTGACTGTCTGGAAATAAGGAAAGTTGAACATTCTGAGTCAAGGCAAATAAATGTTTGAATACATATATTTAGAACTTTATAAATAAAGTGCCCAACCATAGCTTAGAGTGTCACAGAAAATAAGACTTACTTACCCCAGGACACTCATCTACATGTTTGTAGAAAGCCAAACCAGTACTGAAACGAGAATCAGTAGAGGAAATGGTAAATATAAGAGTATATCGTCGATCTGAAAAGGGAGGTAAGAGATGAATCTCTACGACCGATAACAGAGAACCTTATGAAATAGACCCCGTAGAAGGAGATCACTGCATTCAATAGGCAATACTCTCTTCACATCCCTCTGACATTCACTGCACGCTGAGAGGAAAACCGGGCTCCAACTTGCTGCGGAGCGCATATCAACGTAGAATCTAGCACAAACTTACTTCACCACCTCCCTTGGAGGCAAAGTTTGTAAAACTGATTTGTGGGTGTGGTGAGGGGTGTATTTATAGGCATTTTAAGGTTTGGGAAACTTTGCCCCTCCTGGTAGGAATGTATATCCCATACGTCACTAGCTCATGGACTCTTGTTAATTACATGAAAGAAAGAGTATTCATTTAAGGTATAGAAAAGTCAAAAATAAACTTGCATGATTCAGATAGAGCATGTCATTTTAAGACACTTTAAAATTCACTTCTATTTTCATATATGTGCTTTGTTCTCTTGGTATCCCTTGTTGAAAAAGAATACGCACATATCCTACACTAGTAGGAGCTAGCTGCTGATTGGTGCCTGCACACATTTGTCTTTTGTGAATGGCTAACTAGATGTTTTCCTCTTGCTGCCAGTAGTGCAATGCTGTTCCTTCAGCAGAGGATAAGAGAACAAAGCAAATTTGATGGAAGTAAATTGGAAAGTTGTATGTTCATGAAAGAAAATGTTGGTGTTTCCTGTCCCTTTATTAGCAAATAAATATTGGGGCATAATACAGTAAATTGTACCTAGAATCGTGTGCACAGGAGAAGTTCAAAAAATAAAATTTGAGTTTGTGCTACAGAATTTATTTCTATAATCACTTAAGGATTCTACCGCATACTTTTTTTTACAAAGTCTAAGTATCTTATTTGTATATCCAGCACATATATTTTAGGCATTGTTTGCCCTCTTTTAATGGGACATGAAACACTACATTTTTCTTTCAAGATTCAGATAGAAAATACAATTTCAAAAAGTTTCCAATACACTTCTATAATCAAATTTGCTTTGTACTCATGTTATTCTTTGTTGAAGAGATATCTAGATAGGTAGTGTGCATGAGTCTGGGGCACTACATGACAGATAATAGTGCTGCCATCTAGAGCTCTTGCTAATGTATAATATTGCAAAACTGCTGCAGACACGTACACACTCCTGAGCTTACCTTCCTGAACTCACTTTCCCACTTTTCAACAAAGAATAACAAGAAAATTAAGAAAATGTAATAGAAGTACACTAGAAAATAGTATTTTCTATCTGAATCATGAAAGAATTTTTTTCAGTTTTATGTCCCTTTAAATGTAAAATATATGCAAATCATGTCAGCTGTGGTACGTAAATGGGACACTAAACCCAAATGTTTTCTTTCGTGATTCAGATAGAGCATGCCATTTTAAGCAACTTTCTAATTTACTCCTATTATCAAATTTTCTTCATTCTCTTGGTATCTTTATTTGAAAAGCAAGAATGTAAGTTTAGGTGCCGGCCCATTTTTGGTGAACAACCTGGGTTGTACTTGCCGATTGGTGGATTCATTTAACCGACCAAACAAGTGCTGATAATAGAAGTAAATTAGAAAGTTGCTTAAAATCACATGCTCTATCTGAATCACGAATGAAAAAAAATTGGGTTCAGTGTCCCTTTAAGCATTTTCTTACCCGTCTCATTTCAGGATCACTGGTGTTCACAACTTTAGGCAGCAACACAAAGATCAGAAGGGGCAACACCATCATCATTACCTGTAAAATTAGAAGTTAGAGATTGAGTGTCAGTGAATAGAATAAATAAATTTAGGGGAGAACAGAATATACTTATATGTCCAAATTGTCTATTGTTTAAACATTACAATAATCATTAAAAAACAAACAGAAGAAAACACACACGCACATAAAGGACCACTAGATTCCGCCCCCCCCCCCCAAGTTTGAAACATACAAAATGCCCATCAATAATGCAGTGGGAGATCATCTTCTAAGCTAATGAAGCATCAGTAATGTAAAAATAGAGGTGGCGCAAAAAGATATTTGCTTATTCCTAAAGAACTGACTGAAAAATATATACACAAAATATGTACTCCTTATCGCATGTTGTATATAATATACATTTCTTTGCAAGTTTGAAATACTGAAAGTGACAAATGAAATGGTATTAAAAAAGGATAAATATTTCTTTTGTGATGTGACGAAAAAAGGATAAATATTTATTAGTAACCAACACAAATGGGTAAATACCCGTTGACACCAGTTTCTAATAGTCTAACATCTATATACAGTATCTCACAAAAGTGAGTACACCCCTCACATGTTTGTAAATATTTTATTATATCTCATGTGACAACAAATTGTCCAAATTGGGCCCAAAGTTTCAATATTTTGTTTGGCCACCATTATTTTCCAGCACTGCCTTAACCCTATTGGGCAGGGGGTTCACCAGAGCTTCACAAGTTGCCACTGTAGTACTCTTCCACTACTCCATGATGACATCACAGACCTGGTGGATGTTAGAGACCTTGCGCTCCCCCACAGATGCTCAATAGGGTTTAGGTCTGGAGACATGCTTGACCAGTCCATCACCTTTACTCTCAGCTTCTTTAGCAAGGCAGTGGTCGTCTTGGAGGTGTATTTGGGGTCGTTATGTTGGAATACTGCCCTGCGGCCCAGTCTCCGAAGGGAGGAGATAATGCTCTGCTTCAGCATGTCACAGTACATGTTGGCAATTATGGTTCCCTCAATGAACTGCCGGCAGCACTCATGCAGGCCCAGACCATGACACTCTCACCACCATGCTTGACTGTAGGCAAGACACACTTGTCTTTGTACTCCTCACCTGGTTGCTGCCACACACGCTTGACACCATCTGAACCAAATAAGTTTATCTTGGTCTCATCGGACCACAGGACATGGTTCCAGTAATCCATGTCCTTAGTCTGCTTGTCTTCAGCAAACTGTTTGCAGGCTTTCTTGTGCATCATATTTAGAAGAGGCTTCCTTCTGGGACGACAGCCATGCAGACTAATTTGATGCAGTGTGCGGAGTATGGTCTGAGCACTGATAGGCTGACCCCCCACCCCTTCAACCTCTGCAGCAACGCTGGCAGCACTCATACGTCTAATCCCCAAAGACAACCTCTGAATATGACGCTGAGCACATGCACTCAACTTCTTTGGTTGACCATGGCGAGGCCTTTTCCGAGTGGAACCTGTCCTGTGAAACCGCTGTATGGTCTTGCCCTCCGTGCTGCAGCTCAGTTTCAGGGTCTTGGCAATCTTCTTATAGCCTAGGCCATCTTTATGTAGAGCAACAATTTTATTTTCAGATCATCAGAGAGTTATTTGCCATGAGGTGCCATATTGAACTTCCAGTGACCAGTAAGAGAGCGATAACACCAAATTTAACACACCTGAGACCTTGTAACACCAACGAGGGAAAATGGCTAATTGGGCCCAATTTAGACATTTCCACTTAGGGGTGTACTCACTTTTGTTGCCAGCGGTTTAGACATTAATGGCTGTGTGTTGAGTTGTTTTGAGGGGACAGTAAATTTACACTGTTATACAGGCTGTACACTCGCTACTTTACATTGTAGCAAAGTGTCATTTCTTCAGTGTTGTCACATGAAAAGATATAATACAATATTTACAAAAATGTGAGGGGTGTACTCACTTTTGTGAGATACTGTATATATGTAGACTATGCAGGCAAAACAAACGAGAAAGGCTGTAAAAAAAAAACATGTCCCACATGTCACTGCTGCTTCTGATTCTGGCTTAAACACAACGCTGACTAAGATCAACAATGAAAAAAAAAAAAAAAAAATCAGAAAGTAATACTTGCCATTGGATTCATGAGAAAGTCTGTCCATCCCCAGGTCTCTCGCTTTATGAAATAGGATGGGGGGCCGTTGGATTTCAGTTGAAGAGGATAAGGAAGGCGAAGAACCTCTGATGTTTTAATGTGATTGACAAATCTGGCCCTTGAGACAGATAAAAAAAAATGTTACGTGATGGGACTAAGAACAAAAAGACTGCTAATGTATAAATGTGTATAAATCTAGTATTCAGCCTACAGCACACCAGGGCCCTGCATTGTGCTTTCACTGCTCCAGGAAAAAACATGTATTATACAATTTTTGTTTAACACAATTTCAATTAAAAGGACGATAATACTGTACTGAATCCTAAAAGATACAAAGTGCAAGGTCATTTTATCACTGCACTGTAACAAATGGGTTAAACACAGTTAAATTCCTCTCCAGAGCAACGCACTTTCACAACTCCACTGGTAAGCAAGCAAATCAAAAGCAGCATATCTGCATAATTGTCACCTGGAATCCTGTCAGGAATGGAATTGCATTGCCTCTCTGGGGTGGGTTTATGTTTAGCACCCTTTCAATAAAATAAGACTTAGTAGTGCAATAATGAAATACTCTAGCACAGTGGATCATTTTAGGTGCTGCATATTATAAACAGGAATACTATGTTTTTTAATTTAAAATTAAGTAGCCGTAAGGCACTGGGGAGAACAAAACTTGCCATTTGTTTTTACTTCTTCTAGTGGCTAGAGATGTGGCCTAAATTACAGCCATAGCTATTCATCTAATTAATATTATACATTTCCAAAAGCACTTTCCCCTAATCTCTAACTGAGGACTTAAAGGGACAGTCTACACCAGAATTGTTATTGTTTAAAAAGATAGATAACGCCTTTACTACCCATTCCCCAGCTTTGCACAACCAACATTGATATATTAAATTTAATTTATAACATTTAAACCTCTACATTTCTGCCTGCTTTTACGCCACTATAGACAGCCTCTTATCACATGCTTTTTTATTTGCTTTTCACAACAGGAGACTGCTAGTTCATGTGGGACACATAGATAACATTGTGCCAACGCCCGTGGCTTGTGGAAGACACTGCACTAATTGGATAAAATGCAAGTCAATAGATAATTAAAAAAAGTAATGTGATCAGGGGGCTGTCAGAAAAGGCTTAGACACAAGGTAATCAGAGAGGTTAAAAGTGTATTAATTATAACCGTGTTGGTTATGCAAGACTGGGGAATTGGTAATAAAGGCATTATCTATCTTTTTAAACAAAAACAATTTTGGAGTAGACTGTCCCTTTAAAAGCACTCCGTAACCCATGAAAATGTGAATGAAACAAATGAATGAATATAGATACTGGAAAATCAGTTTTATAAAGTGATCAGCATAATAAATCACATATAACATATTTAACGAATACCTTATGCATGTCAAACTGTATACATTGTATATAATTTGGAATATGTTATAGATTTGGCTCACCTACAGTTGATATGTTTGTTCATATTGATATTATGTGATGTAAATAACATTCAGTTAAAAACAAAACAAAAAAAAAAACAAACAAAAAAAAAAAACCGTCTGCCCAGCAGTGTGAGCAGTTTCGTTATAATGCATATGATCATTCCTTAAATTACATTTTATTACGTTTAGGCTTTTTTTTTTTTTTAAATAAATAAATAGGAAGGACATAAAGGCTAAAAAAATAAGTCCCTACCATTATAAAATGGTTTAGATTTTCACAAAGCCCTAGAAAATGCTTGTAGCCTTTCCCAGCATGATCTCTGACAAGCTTAGCAGACACTGATTATGCTCACATGAACAAAGTAAATGTTGCTGTTTTTATAAACAGAGATATAAGGCTTCATTTATCAAGTAGCAAAAGTCGCTTTGTAGCCCATGCCAGCCTGCTTGCCGCAAGTTAATAAGCAGCGGTCATCCGACAGCAGCTTCTTAACCTATCTGCCAACTCAGAGGTGGCAACCACAAACTAATGAGTTTGGAGTGACTGACAGGCCCTGCTCGGAGGCGCTGCACAAGGAAATACTTGTGCAATGTTAAAGTGAAAGTAAAGCCTAGCGTTTTGCAAACGCTAGGATTGACTTTTGAAACAAATAAAAGGGGACTTTCATTCATGAAGTATAAGATACTTCATGTAGAAAGCTCCTTTATGTGTTTTAACCAATTGCCGTTTTTAGCTACTACAGGTGACGTTTCCACCTCTTTTTAAAAAAAATTTTTTAGCCGTGGGCTGCTGTAGCAGCTAAAAACGGCAATCGGTTTCAGTTTTTTTTTTTCAAATCTTTTTATTGTTGTCCGGTAAAGCAATACACACATTCCAGTTATTACATTTTGTGCGGGTATCATGTCTGGTGACAAGATTTACATTGTAGATCCAAAATTAAACACAGTATGAAACATAGCAATGTCACATTATGAGAGATGGAATATTTTCTTCACTTGACCACACTACGTTCTTATCTTACATGATATTTACTTGGTCTGAGTGATTGCACTTCCCCGACATATTCTTTTTCCATTTTTTTTAATATACCATTAACATACCTACAACTAAACACTTAAGTAACTTATTCTAACTAATAACCTAAATAAGTAAATCCTTGAGGCCCGGCGGAGGAGAGAAAAAAAAAAAAAAAAAAAAAAAAAAAAAAAAGGAGGGGAAAAAAAAGGTGGAGGGGGGGGGGGGGGGGGGCTGTGGGAAGTGAGGGAGGAGAGGGGGGGGAATCAGGTCCCCTATGAGACAATTGTCGTTTTAAAATAAATGTGCCCACTCCCCTCTCAGTCCCGCTTCTATGAAAAGAACTGAGTCCCTAAAGGGGATCAGAATAAGCCTCTGAATCTCCAGCTCAAATGTAAGTATGAGTCTGCGCCATTTACGCAAGAATAAACCCAGCCTGTTCTGAATGTCCATCCTAACATCCATTTGTTCCGTGAATATTTGTGTTCTAAGTAGGTTCCTAAAGCCCACAAAGGAAGGGCCCTTCCTTACTGTCCACTTTTTTAAGATACATTTTCTAGCTAATAGAATTACCAGGCTTAATATTGCGTCTTGTTGCCTATGTTGTGTTTCCCAATGCAAAAATAGAATAGTTTCTGGGCTAAGCGTGAGGTGTATCTGTAAGGACTTATTGATCCAATATTGTATTTTATTCCAGTACTGTCTGACTGACGGACACTCCCACATATAATGTAAAAGAGTAGGTGCCTCTGCTGCACATTTCACACATTGGTTAGGGCGCGTAGGAGCCCATTTAGCCAATGTTCTTGGTGTGAGATAGGCCCTATGGAGGAAACGTATCTGAGACTCCCTGTACATGGCGGACAATGTGGCTGATTTGGTTCGTTCGAGGCCTCTTCTTATGTCTTCCCAAGTAATACCCTCAATTCCCATACGGGACCACCCTGTCTGTATCGAATCCCTTGTGCTCTGTGCTCTATGTTGTATGAGTGTTTGATATATTTCCGATAAGGAGAACCTACCCATGGTGTATAGCGTTTGTGAGATGCGGAAGGGGGAGCCCTCCCAAAATTCAGGTGTGCTCCGAGTTAAAGAGTTGATGTAGTGACGTACCTGCAGAAAGGCAAAGAAATGTGTTCTCGGTATCCCGAACTCTCTCTGTAAAGCACCAAAGGTTTTAACCTCCTTTGTTAGCGGGATTAATAATTGTTTAAGTGAGGTCAGTCCCTTCTGCTCCCAGACCACGAAGGGTTGGGTTTCCGAACCCGCCGGGAAATCTGGATTTTTGATGATAGGCAGGTAGCTTGAGGCATGACAAGATTTCTTGAGGAACTTATGAGCCTGATGCCAGGCCTTTAGTGGTTCACTAAATAACATATTAAGGCCTAGAGCCTTCACCGATCTCATGTTTGAGATATGTGGTAGGTATGCCAGGGAGACATCCCCCAGAGTGGCTTGCTCCACAGAGGACCGACAATAATGATGAGTTCCCACTTGCCAGTCAAGCACTAGGCGAATCAGAGCTGCCCAATTGTACAGCCTGAAGTCTGGCAAAGCCAGGCCTCCATTAAGAAAACCCATGCTCAGTTTTTCCCTCGAGATCCGTGGCTTACCCCCCTTCCAAATGAAGCGGGTCGCCGCCGCGTTGAGCATTTTGACATCAGCCTTACTTAATAGTAGGGGAAGCATAAGAAGCGGATATAGAAGGCGGGGAAGTATCACCATTTTAAGAAGATTGATCCTACCTGAGAGTGACAGAGGAAGGGATCTCCAGCTGTCCATCTGCGCCTGTAGTTTTGCGCATATGGGTGTCAAATTATTAGAGTATAGCTTATTTGGGTTAGCAGAAATCTTAATGCCCAGGTAAGTGATGTCATGTTTAGCCACCGAGAACGGAAACTCCCCATTTGAGTTGGTTTTTCCGAGAAGCCACAGGATCTCGGATTTGTGCATATTGACTTTATAGCCTGAAAATCGGCCAAAGTCGGTGAGGGTTTCTAGGATATGCGGTATATAAGTGCGGGGGTTCTGTACAAACAAGAGCATGTCGTCCGCATATAGCGCCAAATGTTGTGGATGCCCTGCCAAGTCTATGCCAGGAAAAATCTGTCTTAACTTGATAGCCAGCGGTTCCAGGGCAATGTTAAAGAGGAGGGGTGATAAGGGGCAGCCCTGTCGGGTGCCTCTATGTAGATAAATGTTCGCCGAGAATATATTGTTAACTAGTATGTTAGCTAGGGGGGCACGGTACAAGTTTTTGATAAAAGTCAGAAATGGGCCGGAGAAGCGAGCCTTAGCTAAGGTGTAGAGGAGGTGGTCCCACTCCACTCTATCGAAGGCCTTCTCTGCGTCAAGTGACAGCAGGAAGGCCTCCTCATCATCTCTCACTACATCGCCCTTCCTCTTGGGCCAAAAGTGTTGGATAACTTGTAGAACCCTGCGGACATTGACCACTGACGATCTTGCGTACATGAATCCTGTTTGATCCATGTGGATGATATCAGGTAATATAAATTTAAGTCTCTCAGCCAGAAGTTTAGTTAGTATCTTGTAGTCGGAGTTCAGTAAAGAGATAGGCCGGTAGGACTCCGGCAAAACACTGTCCTTCCCTGGCTTGGGTATGAGAGTGATATATGCCGCTGAGAATTCTGGCACCGGTGTCTTTTCCCCTTCGAAGTAGGTAGTATATAGACTCGCCAGCGTCGTAGAGACCTGGTTTTTTAAAAGCCGATAGAACTCTATCGGCAGTCCATCCGGGCCTGAGGCTTTGCCCAGGGCCATGGACATGATCGTTCTCTGGATCTCTTCTTCCCCTATGGGGGCATTTAGTTTCTCCAATTGAGAGTCAGAGATCTGTGGGAGATTGATATTGTCCCAGAATTTATCTTGTAGTTCGGTGTCTGAGGCACCTTCACTGGTATAGAGAGTGGTATAATAAGACGCGAATGCTTCGGCTATTGCATCAGCATCCTTCACTAGTTTTCCCTGTCTTTTCAGGGCTGTGATATGTTTGGAGGATGTGCTCATATTCACTAACGCCGCCATAAGTTTCCCCGACTTATCCCCGAATCTGTAATATTTGCCCCTGGTTCGCAGAAGGGCTTGTGAGGCCTGACTGGCCAATAAGGCATCATATTCCTTTTTAGTGTCGATATAATTCCGGTAATTGGGGCCAGAGGGAGTCGCACAGTAAGTGCGGTAATTCTCCGCTAGGCGATCTCTCAGCCTCCCTAGTTTCTCGGTGAATTGCTTTTTCCTACGTGCTAGGTAAGCAACAATGTTGCCCGATAAGACAACTTTCGCAGTTGCCCAGAATAATTCTGGGGTGTTCATATGCTGTGCATTGTTTACCCGGTAGTCATCCCAACAGTGGGTTAGGTGGCTCTGAAATTCCTGAGAATAGAGCAAATATTTTGGGAATTTGAGAGTTCGTCTATTGCAAACCGACGGGTTCTTATCTATGAAAAGCGCAATCGGTGCGTGGTCTGAAACCGCCACTTCCCCTATTTTGGTGTCTATGGTACGTGTAATGAGGGAGTCTGAGATCAGAAACATATCTATACGGGACATAGAGGGTGAGGTACATGACGCACAGGTATAATCTTTTCCATCAGGGTTCAGTTGCCTCCATATGTCCACCACACCCAGGGAGCTCTCCAGTAGAGCAAAAGTGTCTTTTTCAAATTTTCCTGAGATTTTAGCCACCCTTCTGGGTTCTCCGCTATGTGTCCCTCTTAACCTGTCACAGTGAGGATTAGGGGTGAGGTTAAAATCACCCCCCAGTATAATATGTGTACCCAGGTAGGGGGAGAGGATTGTTACAATATTATTCCAGAACCCCCTATCTTTTATGTTCGGGGCATAAATGTTACAAAGTGTATATGTTTGTTCTGCAGCATATATTTGGACAATGATATATCTGCCTTCTGGGTCTTTAAGCACTTCCTTAACTTCATGTTCAAGTCTTTTGCCTAGAAGTATTGCAACCCCTCTGCTGGCAGAGTTAAATGAGGCGTATTCAACCCTCCCTACCCAGTCAGACCTCAACTTCTCATGTTCCGCATCTAAAAGATGCGTCTCTTGAAGAAATGCGATCTCTGCTTTCTTTTTCCTAAGTAATGTGAGTATTGTTTTTCTTTTTATTGGGGAGTGGATGCCCCCAATATTCCAAGAATAGACGTTAAATTTTAATGCTTAAGTGGATCCTGTATCTTGTTTTTGTATCTGTATATGGGTATGTGAATAGTGTCCCAAGTGCGAGGGTGGGAGGAAGAGAAGGAGAGGGAGAAAAAAAAAAAAAAAAAAAAAATTTTTTTTAAATTCCTCACCGTAGTGATCAGACTCCCGGTTCAGTCTTCCACCACTATGAACCACCGCCAGGCCTCTATTAGTATCCCTAAATAACAGTAGCTTTACCCTGAAAAAACATAAAAGAGTTATTACCCTGAAATGAGTCGAGGACTGTTCAACAAGCATGTGGAAAAGTAGTGGAAGAATAGTAATAACTTTCATACAGGATGTAATAGGTTTCATTATTCTGACTATGTCTGTATGAGTTATGACCTGAGAATACTGCATATCTACATATGTGTTCAAAAACCATGAAACATTTAACAGAAGGGTTGTTACATTCCAATAATCAAGCGAGCATAATAAATCTCTCATCAACATTGTACCTTCTAACATAACCTGTGCTTGGGATGGAATTAGGAGCGATGGATTACAAGAGTTTACACCCCTCCCCTTTTCCCACACAACTGATCCTACTCCTTTGCTTACGTGTTCTAAGTGCCCTGGACCTAGAAAGTAACCTATGGTAACACATAACATTATAAAACTCAAACCTGAACTTAAACTGAACTTCAAAGTTCTAAGTCCGCGTGTAGCTGCGGACCCATTGTCAGTTATTTCAGTAGCCATCAGAACAGACTACTTGATTGAAAACCTAGGGTGAATTCTTATTTACTGCAGTTTCAACCCTCCTCCCCTCTTAGATGATTCTGGCGTGGGCTGTGTGGGGGGGCCCCCCCACCTTCTAAGAAATTTTGAGCCATAGTTGGATTGTCAAAAAATTTTGGGCCTCTGGGGGTCATAATTTTAAGCCTAGCTGGGTACAGTAAGAAGGCTTGTCTACCCTCCCTATGAAGTTGTGAGCAGATTGGTGAAAATTCCCTCCGGCGTTTCATAAGATCCGCCGAGAAATCTTGAAACAGGAGCAAGCGTGCATTTTCATACATCACATTGTCCATTTTTCTGTAAGCTCTTAGTAATGCTGTTTTGGTCTGGAAATGTAGAAACTTGATCATAATTGGGCGGGGTTGGGGCAGGTTGTCCAGGCTAGTCCTTTCCGGGCCTACCCTATGAGCACGTTCCACCCCACCCTCAAGGTCTTGTGTAGGTATTTTCAGTAATGTGGGGAGTGTATTTTCAACAAAGTGGATGATATCTGCTGGTTTTACTGATTCGGGGAGACCTAAGAGGCGCACATTATTGCGTCTCGACCTATTTTCTAGGTCATCTAATTTTAATTGCAATGTGACGGCTTGTCTCTCTAAGGCTTCAATTTTATTTGAGTTAGATACATTAGAATCTTCCAAATCAGAGATTCTATTCTCAGCTTCTGCTACACGTGTGGAGAACTGTTTAACATCATCTGAAAGGGTATCAACCCCCCTCTGCAAATTATCAATTTTAGGCATAAATAATAAAGATATCTGTTTAACAATGGGGTGTGTGTCAAGTGAAACATTATCTAGGCAGTTATCAGTGTTAGCTCCAGGTTTATTTCTGCCAGAGCTAGTTTTGCTGCGACTTGCCATGGTGGTATTCGTCAAATATTTCTCCATATACCTTTACAAGTGAGAAAATGGCTGGCATATATGGATGTTATTCTAATAGCAAACTAGAAAGATCTTTTTCAACCAAAGTATGGCACAGCATATATGAGTGACTTAACCAGTACTAGCAATATCTCTATCCCTATCACTTAGGGAAATCCAATGTTAGTGGGAGAAAATGGGTTAATACAAGTATACAATACAGTGATACAATACAGTGAGAGTTCCATAGATTCTACCATTCAGCCCCCAGCAGAGTACAAGGGGGGTAACCCAAGACTGTCAGCACAGCGTCCTTCATGTGCTCTTTCAGGAGTGTGAGAGTTCTGTGTTTGGTTAGGTATGATAACACAGTCTTACAGCTTGCTATAACTTAGTGGTTCTGAAGATCTTGCCGGTGTCAAGGTTCCCAATTCTAATAATGCCCCTAATGGTATGCTGAGTATCCAGTATCGCCAGCTCTAAGGCCCATTCATGTGCTGACAGGGCTAACATCTGCTATTAGAGGTGCTATAAGTATATCTTGTAATGGAAATTGCACAGTGTCCCTGCCAGGGGTGTAGGTGTATGATCGAATGAGCTGGATGATATACCCCAGAGTTAGTTTCTGAATGCATAGCCTTGCAAAGTCCCGGCTTTCTGATTTTATTGGCCGCCCTTGGGGAGAATTATGTGTACACTGGCAGCAGGTTTCCCCAGTCCCCTATGCAAAGCCGCGGTATACAAGAGTCCCCAGGAGCAAAGATGTGGGCTGTGATGTGTGCATGCAATGTCGTACTTTACCCAGTGTGGGTTCTGGCTCCCGCCAGCCTGTGGAGCTGTAGATTCGCGCCCAATGGCGGCCTCTGTATCAGAGGTTCTCCGGTGTCTGTAGCTCTTCACTAGTTCGGCTCGGGTAGGTTGCTGAGTGGTGTGGGTTATTCCGGGGGTCAATCCTGGTGCCTGCTTGAGTCCCAGCGTTGTTGTGTCAAGCATTCAGCACCTCTGTAGTTCCGAGGAGGAGCGGGCCACGAGGTGTCAAAATGGCGGCTAACGTGTGTGAAAGGAGTCTTTCTCAGCTGAGGAATGACCGTTGCGGTAGTTTTCCAGTGCCGCTTTCGACACGGTCTAGTGTCCCGCTGCTGCTGCAAACTGTGTCCCAAGGGTTCGATGGCACTGGTAGCCGGCTTCGGTGGTGGAGCGGTGCGCGGCTCGCCTGAAAAGGGCAGAGGGATATTCCGTTGAGAGTCCCCTCCACTCCGGGCAGCAATGTCTGCCAAGGATTTTTCAGTGGGCTCCCGGTCGGCAGCAAGACTGATGAGAAGCAGTGTGAGGGCAAAATAAAGTATTCCAAGCCGTTTTATAAGCTCTTTTAGCCACTTTTAAGCAAAGTCTGTGCGGAGCTCTGCTAGTCTGCTGCCTTCCAGGAAGCCCACCCACCGGAAGTCCTCAATCGGTTTCAGTTTAAATGCAGGCAGTGGATCACGAGCAGACAGGTTCTTGAAAAAGAACATTTTGTTTTCTTCTGAACATAAAACAAATGTTATATTAACAAAGGACTGGGTGAATACAGTGCATGTGCAGCATGTTGGAGCATGTGCATTAGGGCAATGGGCCCCCACGCATAACAGCAGCATGCCAAGCTTTCTTCATTGGTCCCTGTACTGTCAGTGTCTTGATAAAAGTTAAACACTTACAGAGGATTGGCAAATTCAGTGAAACACCAGACAAGTAGCTAGCTAATATTGCACCATAGTCTATTATTAATGGCTGAGATGAAAGTAAAGCTGATCTTAAAGCAACATGAAACCCAAATTTTTCTTTCGTGATTCATACAGAAAGAATACAATTTTAAACAGCTTTCCAATTTACTCCTACTATCAAAATTTGCTTAAAAGTGACATGAAACCCAAATTTTTATTTCATGATTCCAGATAGAATGAGATTTTAAACAGCTTTCCAATGTATTTATATTATCTAATTTGTTTTGTTGAAAAGGATACCTAGGTAGGCTCTGGAGCTGCTGATTGATGGCGACACATATATATAGGGGTATGGGTAGGGGCCGAAGGAATAATGGGAATAGCGTAGACTTGGATACCAGAAATAATGACCCAGCTAATAGGAAGGTTACATTTAATGCAAGTGAAGCTGAGTCACATGATGATAGCTCAGCCTCAGGTGGGGAGGAACATACAGGAACAGCTACACCAGGTACAATAACATTGGTGGAGGAGGCGTTGGTAGTAAGACCCAAAACGTCCAATAATGGGTTGCCTCCTATTCTTAAAAAACAGCACCATGGGGGTTCTAAATATACCCCAGATGAATTGCAAACAGGGGATAAAACAGGCTTCAGTACCCCGTCTACCACGAATCGGGAAGATAGAATAGGTTTGGAACAGGTTTTTTCCCTCCCTCATTCACAACCGGAAGGGGGGGTCAAGGTGGCACCCCAAATCAAAACAGATACCCAACCAGAAGGGGAAGATTAAGGAGCAAATACCAATAGATAATAATGTAATTAATTTGTCCAATTATACGTTATCGAATTTGGAGTTGAAGATTCTGAAATTGGGTTTGGGATTTGTTCCTTCGCAGAATTTCAATCTCTTCAATACACTAATAGATGTAAATAAATTAATCAGGGAACTCACACTACAAACATATTTCCATAATAACAATGATGATCACACAGACAATTCACTATTGCAGAGAACACTGGGGTAATTACCAGGGCAGGACTCACTTTCAGTGAGGACTGTGATGTGGCTATGTTGGAGCAGCTATTACATGAAGGTAGGGGTCTGATAGTGCTTCATTAGACAAACTACCATGCTTCAGAGAGAGTTCCGGGTTCTACCCGATTAAATGTCGAGGAAATATACTGGAAACCTTGCAGGCTTTGAGAGAGTCTAATTTAAATCCCAAGGAAAGGGAAGCTTTGAAAAAACTCAAAGAAAATGGAGAATTAGTGATAAGGAATGCGGACAAGGGTGGGTCTGTGGTGATGATGTCAAGGTCCCAATTTGTCGCAGAGGCTGAAAGGCAGTTACATGATAATAGGGATTATCTGAGGTTAAGCTATGATCCAACCTTGAGATACAAGAGAGAATTAGCTAACATACTAGATGATGGCAGAGAATTGGGCTACATGGATGGGCCTACCTGTGACTTTCTAATGGTAGACAAACCAGTGATACCCATTTTTAACCATCTACCGAAGGTTCATAAATCACTTGAGGGGGTCACGGGTAGACCCATCGTAAGTGGCATAGGCTCTTTACTAGAAAGACTGTCACAATGGCTAGACAGTATTTTGCACCAATAGTCCGGAATCTTTCAAGTTTTCTCCAAGATACAACACATGTACTTAAATTGATGTCTGATCTAAATTGGGATCACAATGATATGTGGCTCACCATAGATGTAAAAGCCCTTTACATCTCAATTCCTCATGATAGAGGTTTGGAGGCATTAGAATTCTTCCCATCAAGAAATACAGATTATACTGATGGTTTTGTGAGGTTTGTTCTTAGAATAACTAGATTTCTACTTACACACATTTTACATTCGAGGGGGGTTTCTATCTCCAGAGGTGCGGGACTGCGATGAGCGCCCTCGTTTGCCAACCTCTTCATGGGGTGGTGGGAGCTTTCCCGCATCTATGGAGATGGGAACCCCTACAGACATGATATACAGTTCTATAGGCGGTATATTGATAATCTGCTCCTGGTGTGGAGAGGGACTGAGGAAAAGGCCAGGGAATTTGTGGATTGGTTAAATGTTAATGATCTTGGGTTAGAATTCACTTTTGAGTTCAATAAATCCGAAATTAATTTCCTAGATTTAACCCTAAAGGGCACACCAAATTTAGGTGTGTAGAATGTTGTCTATAGAAAACCAATCACAGGCAATGCCCTCCTCCACGCCAGGAGCAGCCACCCAAAACAGGTTTTCAGATCGGTTGCGAAAGGGCAATTTGTAAGATTGAAATGTAACTGCAGTAACCTTGAGCAATACGAGGTACATGCTAACTCATTATCTGACCGCCTTAGAAATAGAGGTTATAAACCACATGAGATTGCGAAAGTGAGGAAAGAGGTGAATTTGATTGAAAGCGAAAGTTGTTTACTAAATCAGAAATACATAAGGAAAGGAATAGAGGAACTTATTTTGTTACGGACTATAGTACACAGTATTACAATTTTTTTTAATATTGTACATAGACATTTTAGGCTCTTAGCAGCTGATGATGCTCTAAGTAGATACAATACAAGAAGGTTGCAAATGCTCCTTTAGGCGTGGTACTTCAATGGGGAACATCTTGGCACCTACACAACTGAAGCCGTTAGTACAGAAAGATGGAAGTTATTGGCTTAGATTTAAAGGTGTGTACAGTTGTAGCAACTTTTCTTGTACGGCCTGTGAGCATTTGATTGAAGGTGGGGGCTTCATAAGTGAGGTCATTAAAAAGTCATATACACATAAAGTATGCATGAACTTTAGAAGTAAATACACAGTCTATTTGGCAAGTTGTGTAGACTGCCACCTACAGTATGTAGGGATGACGTCAAGAGAAACACGTTCACGTATCAGAGAACATCTCACTAATATAAAGGCAAGGGTTCTTACAACCCCCCTGGTACAACACTTCAAAATGGTCCATAATAAGGATATGAAAAAGTTTTGGATGGACCATTATTGAAATTGTTCATGCAGGTAGAAGAGGGGGTGACAGAGATAAAGCACTGACCAAGAGGGAAATAATTTGGATATTCCAACTGAAAACCAGGTATCCATCTGGACTTAATTCGTCTTATATTTAATTAACTATTGGAACTAGATTAAGTCCAATATGAAATATAATTAATATAGAATATTAAGCAACAGATAGTTCTGGGATACGAGTAAGGAAAGTAGTGAGTTCAGTGTAGTCTCTTTCCCAATAACACTAGGAGTTGTCTCTGTTCTACCAGATAGGGTGCTTAATGATATATTGGTTTGGTATCAATGCCTAGAACAGTCAGGCATGATTCACACACCAATGTTAATTAAATCATATTTATACTAGACCCACTACCATATAAGCAAAGACCCCAAAGTATAGTATAATATTAATGAAGGTCAGTGAATGAGCACAATTAAACCAATAGGACTAATGAATAAAGCTTAAATACATGGGTTTGGGGTGATATGGTTATTTGGAGTGGTTGAGTATAGTCTGTCTAGAGCCCAATTATAGTAAACAATTTGTTGAGTATTTTACAGGTACTTTATAAATATTAGAATGCATGAGAAATATTATGGATTACAAGGATAATATATTGTGTATACTCAGTGATGAATGAGTTCATAAGTTAATCATACCTTAGCGAATCAGATGTTTTTAATTTACTTTAAATAGCCCTTTAAGGAGAGGAGAGAAAGTAAGCTATAAGTACGGCTTAATTACTGAAACGCGTAAGCTTAATGATGTGCTAAGGGCATTGTTTTTCTAATTTGTTCCTGTTTTAATGAGAGCTGAATCAGGCTGAATAAAAGAACATTGTTTTACTGCTACTCCGGACCTTTTTTCGCTTGGCGACACATA